>NC_053390.1:250648185-250960183 GCF_905171765.1 Bufo bufo | reverse complement strand
CTCAACTCCTTCGGGTTTGCCTTCACCTTGTCCTATTTTTAACCTGCAACCATCAAGAAGGTTTTATTTACTTCAGGATGGAATAATCTTTGTCTTTGACATGGGCACAGTACATGTATATAGTGTGGGCATGGATGTATTAACCATTTTTAAAAACAATTTTCCTCAAATGGAGAACTATATAACAGCCTGTTAAAGCCAAATGCTAAAAACACTGTAGTCACTGAACCAGTCCCTAAAACATTGTTCTGGCCATGATGTGATTAATTTCAGATTTTTTCCTGTCAGTTCATTTGATAAAGTCCATCAGTTTCTTCAGATCCTTGGTGATCCTTCTATCACAGGCAGTGTTGTCCGGAATGTAGATGTAGCAGAACTTCCAACGATCTTGTAGACCCCTCCTGCTGTCAAGGACCAGTCGGTTCTGTAGAGTCATCACTGGAAAAAGAGCTCAGTTGTTCCGCCATTCCCTTTGCAGCATCACAGGTATAATTCACAAATCTCTGTTGATGACAATAGAGATGTTAATCCAATCTACTTTTTTATTATTACTATTAATCGTGGTTATTAATGATCCTGTAGCTATCTGACTTTTAGCTTTAAATTAGTCAGAAACTCTTCTACAGACTCCTATGGCATCCATGTATACATGTGAGTCAAAGGATGTAAGGAGTGACCTCCTTAGTCGTGACCAGACATTGTGTTGCTTACTGATTTGATCTCACTCAGGAGGTGAGAATAGAAGAAATGGCATCAATACTTGATCAGGGTACATTGGCCTCTTCATTCCACCTGCATCCTGGGTCGGAGTTTCAAATCTCCACACAATCACCAGATATCTGCGTTTTGATCATTTTGGTTGATAAACCAACTGTCAGAAACTATCAGAGTCACTAATTGTCTTATTCAGTTAAATTATGTAAGAACAATATCCTGGAGGGAAAACACTAAAGGGCTTTCCTGCATAAAATCGAGTCTCTAAGGCCAGTTTGTCTTCATATTTTTAAATTGGCCAAATATTTAATGCCAATTATAGGTAAGGATGTAGGAGCCACAGATGCAACTGAACGTTGAGGTTTTTCCCTTACCAACATTATAAATTCGCTTAACGGATCTTTGTCACTTACCCATGCTCCTAAAACATATATCCCTGAATCCTGTTGGATAGGATTTCTAATGGATAGGAACAGAGGATTACACTCATTATGTTTAAAATAGTTTGGTGGTGTTTCCTTCAGGATAGTCATTTTTTGCGACAAACCTTCACCTTTACTAACTCTAGAGGTAGTTTCCACTGGTTTATATTCCCAACACTTCAGACTAGTGGATCTTCAATATCTACAGTTGGTATAGTCATATCTAAACACAATTACTATAGACTGGGTCAGTTCCAGTCACACAGATGTACTTATCAGACCAAAACCAAGTGTCCTATCTGTCTTACAGTCCACTATACTGCAAAAGTCAACTTAGTTGTTCCTGACTCATCTTGATAATATAACACAGTTGGAATTTAGTTTGACTGTGATTTTCCCCTTGTACAGTACAATATGAAACAAACAATACGACATGAAACAAAACATTATGGCTCTTATAGTCCTGGCACTTGATTGCAATATGACATGTAGATCCAATCAGGCTCTTCTTCCAATTCGACAGCAGTGGCGCTGGTTATCAGGACTTGATGTAGATCTTCAAACCGTAGCTCTAGGACTTTCCACACGTCTCTCGTTTCACCACTACCCAATCTCCTGATTGTAAAGAATAAATTGCTTCTATACAGTATGCATTCTAGAAAACAACTAAACTTGGAAATACACATTAGGCAATTAATTTGTGCAACAGACAACATAATTTGAAAAACTACTATGCTACATCTGGAGCTGTTGGGGAAATAGAGACCTAATCTAGGGGCATTCCCAAAGAGTACTTCATAAGGACTGAGACCTATCTTCCGGTTAGGTGTGTACCAGATGGAGAAAAGCCCCAGAGGTAGGTACTCTCACATCAGTCAGTATCTTTTAGCTGTAGCCTTTGCTACAGGCCAAATCTCAGAATATCCTGGAAAGAACTCAATACAGACACAGACATATTCACACTGTTCTAACTTTGTTCTGAATGTAGTCAATCCACAGTCTCTGAAATGGGTAAGGTGACCTTGGCATATGCCTTCCTGTAACTCCCATAGTTCTCCCCTCATTGTTACAGCATTCACCTTCAACTAACCTAGTGGCAGCATTGTTGAACCCAGGAGCCATCCACCACAGAACCCAATCACACCTTCTCTCTCTTGATTTGCCCATGATCTGAATCCATCCTCTTTAGGTAGAGTGCCATCTGAAGGAAGAGTTTCTTACCAACCCTCCAGAGTCCATTCTCAATCATCACTTCTACCTTTATAATTTGATGTTTCCTTTCTTCCTCTGTAGCCTGTATCTGAAAAAGACACATTTTTGGAAGTCTACTGGCCCTAAGCCATCCAGTATCACACAAATTTCCACTTAGCATAGAATAGTTTAGCCTTTACCTTCTCAGGCAGCATCAGGGCATCAAACATCTTTCATACACTAAGCATTCATTATTGATGGGCTTATCCATGGATTAAACAAAATCTCTGCTTCACCAGATTAGACCATAATAATGAGTGATACCGAAGGCATACCTGGATGTTAGTAATCTTATCCTCTTACAAATCTCAGCGAGTGTCTTTAGCTCTGTCTCCAGCACTAATATTGCTGGAGGGAGTGGTTCTTTCTTGACAACATCAGATTAAGTAGGAACAGCATATCCTGTCCGAGATGATCCATCTTCCAAGAACCTGAAATCATTTACCAGAAACTCAAAATTGTGGTTATTAATTGGAGACAGTCATGTGAATTAGAATTTTTTTTTTTTAGGTGGGAAGGCACTACTAAGAAGGAGGGGTGGGAAGGCACTTCTACTCCCTCCCCCCTCCAGAGGCAGCAGAGTAGTCGGATCTAAATTTGCGCACCTTTAAGGCGGTGAACAGTTGGTGAGAGGAGTAGGAACTGCATTACTATCTGCTCCTACACATGTGATACTACCCTTAGCCATGAGAGATCATGGAACATGTTTGCTATGAGGCAATGGAAGCAGATCCTAAGGATTGTATAGATAATAGGGATCCAGCATTTGATTCTGGATTGTTAATTCACTATGGGCGTTGCACTTGAAGGGCTGAACATTTGTAGCTCCTCCCACGGGCGAGGAAGTGGGCAAGTACATACAAAGTCTTCCTTCCCCTTTCTTGTGGGGAGGACTGATAGGCAGCCATGCCCTCCTTAGGCCTTTGTTCAATTCAAATTCAACAAAATGGAGGGCTATAGTGAACTTTACTCAGACCTAGCTAATACTAGACCTTTCCAGGTGATCCTTAAGACCATCCACAAAGGCAGCACTTAAGATTTTCTCATGCATATCTAAGGTATGCTCAAAGCCCAAATCCACCCAACTTTTCTGGAGTCTAGTGAAAACTCTCTCCACACTTTCTGACCTATATTGATGCATATTCAGACAATGTGACAGGATAATCACCTAAATGCTTTCTCCCCCACCCACTGTTGAAGCTACAATCTTGAGAGAAAGAATGTCCAGCTCTACATTGGACTAAACCTTCTAAATCTCACTAACAACATGAGAAAACTCTCAATTTTTTTTCCAACTAATTCTCTACCAAACAGCATAGGTAAGTCCTCTGAATTGGGAATTCTACTCATCGGATAAAATTGATGTTACTACTGGGGATTCTAGGTACAGCAGATTTTATACATAATAAAATTATGCTAGAAATCTCACATTTTCCTGTAATCCACTCATATCTGAATAAGGACTTAGAATAGGGGCAAGCTTAGATTGGTCAGGGATACTTCCAGTTGGCATCATAGGAATAATCTCTGCAGGCACATTTTAAAATAGTGGAACATACAATTGGTAAAGGTTATTTTCAGACATCATCGAATCTAATCCAATACTGGGACCCATGTATGGAGCACATGAATGGAGCCCTGTCTGGAAGATTTATAGATAACACACATGTTAGTATCTTCACAATCTGCAGATGCATTACCGATTACCAGCCCCCACCATAAGGGGGGTTGAATTCCTGTGAAGGGGGGGCTTCATTAGAGCACAATAGGGGGATGAAAAAAAAAAGGAGCAGAATACACGATGGGAGGGGTGCCACAAGGTTACTTCTTTGTTCTCTATAGGATTCAAAATCCTCCATCTTGTAATAGAAATGCTGCTCATTTCATTTTTACAACTTACTTCAACTTCTATCAATCACTTTCATAGATAATTTTCACTATATAACTCAGCTTACACCAGCCTATTGCCCTTTAATCAACTTCCCATTTCCTTCAATACACTTATCCACAAACCTTTATTTAATCTACCTCCTACTGCACTTTCCTTCTTATGCAGTTTCTATATGAAGCCTCTAGGGGAAACTCTTACACAATACTATGTATTTCCGGATAATACTGGACATCACTGCTACACAGTATCATAAAAATGCTTTCAACTTTCTAACAGAAACTTTTCCTCTCTTTCTTGCATTAGCTGAGCCGCTGTTAACATCTCCTCATTATATCCTGTAACATTAGAATTGCCCCATTTTTGTGGTTGCGCAAAGATCAAACAGTATCTGATTACTATCAAACCCGCTAGCTAAGAGCAGTTACACAAAGATTAAACGATATGCAATCCCTATTGAACCCACAAATTCCTTTGGTGAAGACCCCTGGTCCAATTCACCTCTGTAGGGATACAAAATCTTAATAACTGCCAATTGCTTATTATTCTTCCTAATAGGGACACATAGTCCTAAAGATATGCAGCCGTTATCAACCCTTCGGGACTCATATAGTCTTAAAGATATTCAGCTGCTATCTAGCCTGATTAGGGTAACCACATTACTATGCAATTGGTGTTAATCCTACTCAATTCCCATCATGAGGACCCCTGGTCACTACTCATGAATCTCAAAAACTCTCGTTAGAGCTTGGCTTAGGTCCAATTCTATGTCACGGATATCCGACTCAGCTGTCTATCAATTCCCGCTTAGTTCCAGCACGTCCTACCACACAAAGAAGGAATATTCAAATGAATATTTTCGTTCTAAAGGACAGATCAGCTATAATTTGAACCCTTCTATCGCGATAACACTAATTCAACTCTTGAGAATCTACTTGGGCAAAAGGCTCAGAGAAGGTATGTAAGAAATAAAGCTTTCTTACCTTGCTGCAGAATGTGACCTCGTCTGATGGTTTTGGGCAAGTCCTCTCGTGGCGTTTGGATCAAAAACTACGCAAGCTGTCTACCCACCCAGGGACGCCAAATTGTTATCCCAATTCATGCGATTCTCTTCTTTATGTGGTGCCAAATCAATTAGAAGTGTAAGTATGCACGTGCCATACTGCTTTTATAATGAGAGACCAGACATGGTTTCATGAAAGCATCTTCTCATCCCCCTGAGCAAGAGAACTTTATTCAAGTTACATTCACTTAAATAGCAGACATGACATCACAAAAGGGGTGTTCCTTAAGAAAAGACTATTGGCTTCTTGACAAAATGGGAGTAGTTTGCTAATTTTATCCCTGAGTTTCATTGGCACATTCAAAAATGGCAACCTAACTCCCCCTTCCCCTCCCCCAGTGACCTTAAAGAGGACCTTTCACCAGAATAAAACATCTGAGAGAAAAAAAAAAACTCTCAGGCTATGAGCTGAGCGCTGCGATTGGCCAGCGCTACAGCATAGGAGAAAGAGATGCCGTCAGGTTCCCCTGGGTGGAGCCTAACTATGAAGATACCGGAGGCTATACCGGGAGAACGGAGCGGCGCCCAGGTATAACAGTAAGTGCAGGGGGGTCCCTGGGCGCCGCTCTACATGTCTGTATAGTTAGTTTAGATGTTTTATTCTGGTGAAAGGTCCTTTTTAAGACAAAGAAATGCACATGAGGCTCACACATCTGGTTTGCTGCCATCTTGTGTACAGAAATGTGTACTACAGAATGTTCACATTATATGTAGAAAAATAAAACCTCTCTCTCACACCATGTAGCTGTACCCTTAATCATCAGCCCTCAGTAGCTAACGTCCACCCATTTTGGTAACTACTGCTGTTAAAGGGGTTGTCTCACTTCAGTAAGTGGCATTTATCATGTAGAGAAAGTTAATACAAGGCACTTACTAATGTATTGTTATTATCCATATTGCTTCCTTTGCTGGCTGGATTCATTTTTCTATCACATTATACACTGCTTGTTTCCATGGTTACAGACCACCCTGCTATCCATCAGTGGTGGTCGTGCTTGCACAATATAGGAAAAAGCACTAGCCTATGTGAGCTCCCATGGTTCCGGCCACCAGAGAGTCCCATGGTTCCGGCCACCAGAGAGGCTGATGCTTTTTCCTATAGTGTGCAAGCACGACCACCACTGATGGATTGCAGGGTGGTTTGTAACCATGGAAACGAGCAGTGTATAATGTGATGGAAAAATGAATCCAGCAAGCAAAGGAAGCAATATGGATAATAACAATACATTAGTAAGTGGCTTGTATTAACTTTCTCTACATGATAAATGCAACTTACTGAAGTGAGACAACTCCTTTAATGAATGCCAACAACGAAAAGAAAGAACAGTAGGACACAAATAGAGGCCCAGCTCTCACTAGCAACAGAGCGCTACATATGTTGTAATCCACATCTTGATACTCGGAGCATTAAGTAAAAAATATTTTAGCCCTTAGAGCAGTGGTCCCCAACCATCAGGATGCAGACCAGTACCGGGCTGTGGATCATCTGGTACTGGTCCATAATGGGTGCTGGAGTTGAACGGTGGGGACAGGCCTAAGAACACTACGATTGATGGATTATATGTACAGAGGGCATTAATTGTAAGGAGGCCACAACTGGGGGGCACTATATTTAAAGTGGCCACTAATGGGGGGCACTTTTTTGAAGACGCCATTACTGGGCAGCATTACATGTGCAGATTGGTAATTGTTCCCCGTTGCTCCTAGAGGCTCATTTGCATATATTAAAACATCATTTTTCTCAGCAATGCAGGCACATATGAACATGGGACCCACACAGATGCCTTCAGCTGCCAAGTGCACATGGAACAGGTCAACCAGTTTCATAGGAACAAAACTGCTGACAGATGTCCTTTAAAAGAATTGGTTAATAACATAAAAAAAACCTCTTGTGTATCCCAAACATCTTGTTACTCCACATATGGCTGATTTTCTACACAAGGTAGGCATTTACAACAAACAGAACATCTCGGGACCTACTTGCATTTTCAGAATGAATTAGAAATTGAACTCCTACCTCTATCTGTGATGTGAATATTCCTGTCCATGTCATGTCTGTCATTGCCTTAGGTAAAAGTCACTCTTCACACAGCAGAAAGCGGTAGACCTGAAAGCCACAATGGTTTTGCGCATATCGTCAGCTGTTGTTGGCTTAATGCCAAGGTTTTACCTATTGAAATGATGATGGGGCAGTGCGCTTCTTATGGAATACCTATTAGGTAAAAATAAAAGAAGATATTGTGCGAGGAGTTCCAGTTGGAACTCATCTGTCTGGAATCATACAACTTGAGCACCATACACAGGTCTTGGAAACGTGAGCTAAGCTTTGCCACTTCTCATGGATTGCAGTGGTGGCTACCTTACTGCTCTCCCTTTATGCCCATTTTTTATTATTTTCAGGCGTTCTTTCTGATATTTCCTTTCTTATTTATTTTATGCACTTAAATAGCGCTACTATATTACACAGCACTTTACAGACATTAGCATCAAGCTGTCCCCAATGGGGCTCCCTATCAGTATGTCTTTGGAGTATGGGAGAAAACTGGAGTACCCAGAGGAAACCCACACAAACACAGGGAGAACATACAAACGGCATGCAGATGTTGTCCTTGGTTGGATTCGAACCTAGGACCCCAGCGCTGCAAGGCACCAGTGCTAACCACCAACCCACCATGCACTAAATACATTAGTGTTTAACATATTTAGTGTAGAAGTACAGAGGATGTGAGAGAATGGGGGTAGAAATGGTTAGTTGTGGTTTTTGTGTCTGTAGGAGGCACAACCCATAAAAAAGGGTTTTCCAATTGTTTTATGCTGATGACCTAACATCTCAGTGCAGGCTCGGACTCCTGGCACCCCCACCAATCAGCTATTTGAAGAGCTGCGGTACTCCGGTAAGCGATGCAGCCTCCTCGCAGCTTACCAAGCACAGCGTTGTCAATTGGATAGAGGCTATGCTTGGTATTGCAGACTACGGCCATTCACTTGAATGGGACTGATCTGTACACTGGCCTAGGAAGAGGCTGCAGAGCTCACCGAAGCACCATGGCCTCTTCAAACAGCTGATTGGCACGGGTGCCAGGAGTTGGACACTCACTGGATACTGATGACCTATCCTGAGGATAGGTCATCTGTATAAGGCCTCTTGCACACGAACGTTGTGCATCCGTTCCGTGCATTGGGGACCACAATTTGAGGTCCCCAATGCATGGGCAATGTCCGTGCGGCGGCCGTGACAGATCGAGACCCATTCAACTTGAACAAGCTCTATTTTCTTGCGGTGAGGAGGCACGGACAGAAACACCACGGAAGCCTCCATAGTGCTTCCGTGGGGTTCCGATCCGTGCTTCCGTTCCGCATCTCCGTGATTGCGGACCCATTCGAGTGAAGGGGTCCGCATCCGTGATGCGGAGTGCACACGGACCGATGCTCGTGTATTATGGACCTACTGTATGCGGGCTGCAATACGGCCACGGGCACACAACGTTCGTGTGCAAGAGACCTAAAACAATCGGAAAACCCCTTTTAATAGGTTGCACCTCCCACAGACACACAACAAAAAAAAACAAAACTGGTCATCAATATAAAACACTTGGATACCCTGTTAAAGAGCACTATGCTCTCTACATACACACATTAGGATAGGGACACCATTATACATGCTGTCCCTAAGCTTGGTATTAGTTTTCAGGCTTCAGGTTTTCCAGGTGTGTAGCACTCTATGGGGAAGATTTATCAAACATCGACATTTTACGCCACTCTTTGCACCTAATTGTAAAGAGGTGAAGGCCTAGTCATAAATTATCATAAACAATCATCCGGCAGTCTGTGCAACAGTCAGAGCGGCCTTAGATAGAAAACGTTTTTTTCTTTTAGCATAATACATTGAACTAGTCCTATTTCTGATTACTGCCACCAATCTAACTTTATGATTTGATCATTAACTAGTGCAATTATCGTCACAAAATCAAATTACATAATATACTAGGAGGAAGACATGAGCCAGAATTTCTGGAAATACAAGGAAATGATGGCGTCAGCAGTTATCTACTGGTCTATGCCTTGCGTAAAATAGTTTCTGCCACAAAGGCTTATAAGGCAGTGTGTAGAAATAGCTGCTGGATGAGTGACCGTACGGCTTTCCCAACACTGTAACATTGGCCAGCCTTATGTCATATACCAATGTTTGGGTAGTGTGATCACAGCTAGTCAATGATCCCTAGAAAGAAGATGGACATGAGAATTGGTGCAGGTCACAATAAAATGTCAATATCATTTCACACTGACTTTATGGCAGTGATCTCCCAGCCTGGAAAGTCAAAACTAAGAGGGAAATATATCAAGCCCTCCAGATTTCTTCAAAAAGTTGCAAAAACAGGGTTTCGCAACTTTTTGGTCTTATTTGCGCTACAATTTATAGTTTCAGTTTTTAAAAATGGAAGGGAAAGTGGATGTGGTTAGCACATTGAGCTGATTTAAGGTTGATTTATCAATTGCCAGTTTTAAAAAAGTCCCAAATATGACAAACATTGTGCGGCATTTAGTAGATTTATCACAAATTAGTTCAACGCAAACTTTGTTTTTCTGAAACCTTTCACATAGGAGACTAAAAACCTGATCTACCTATATAGCTCATTAGAATATTCTCACCCTGTAAATTAGAATTCTGACATTAATTACAACAAATAACTGTGAGTAAAAATTATGAAAATGTTTAAAATGAGTCCATATTCGAGACGTGTGTTCAAACATGATTGTGGGTTAAATGACGAGAACTCACAGCATCTTACATCCTTATGATGCTGTAATTTCAGGTCAGAACCCCATGGTCAGGCTGGGACACCTCTGAAATACAGACTCCAACCTTATAGTGCTCTTGAAACATGAAAGTTATGGTTGCTATGTGCAAAAAAGACTGTTGTTATAAATCTCCCCAAATGTGTGTCAACCTGTATCTAGACAGGAACATTCTTTATTCTCTAAACTTTGCAAGGCTAGTGCTTAGTTCTAATAAGATATCACTGCGAGAGCCCCACTACATAGTATATTTAACATACACACAGGGGTGAGACAATCGCCTCAAGGAAGCTTCAGAGAGGGGCAGCGGAAGGGCAATGGGACATGAGCGCTTTCATTGTGGCAAAGGGGTTAGGTTAAGAAATTGGCATGGGGCGGCGCCATATCAGTTTTCGCCTCAGGCAGCAGAAAGGCTAGGTGCACCCCTACATACACATCCAACTGCGAGCTGGTCACTAAACCAAGTTTTTGAGGTTAAAGGAGTTATGCCATGACTGATGTAAAACATGAAAATCAGACATCATATAGTACATGACAATACCTATCTAACAAGGCTAGAACCAGCCCTGTACCTGACATGGGTTCAGAGAGCACCACATGCATTGCTCCAATCGTTTTGCTAGAGTTATATCAGGTTGACAGATCAGGGCTGTGTGTCTTTTCTCAAGGGGGCATGTCCTTTCTCTTTCCCTGTTAAGCCTTGTTCACACGTCAGTTATTTGATCAGTTATTTCCATCAGTTATTTTTTGCAAAAACCAGGAAGCCTGGACTCCTGATTCCGGCGCCTGCATGTGAGCAGCAGAGAGAGACAGCTCCGGAATCCCTGACCGAAATTCGAGTCATATTGCCCAGATACTCACTTATTAGGAGCACTTTATCGCTCCAATCGAAAGCCAGGGTCCTGAAGTGGTGAATGGACCGTTTTATTATCACCATGGGCAAAAAAATCAAGTCCAAGACCTCGGCTGATGTTCCCGCCGATCTAACCAAAGAGGAAGACATGGCGCCTGACGCTCCTTCACCTCGCGCTGAGGACGAGGAGAATTCATCCTCCATAATGCTATCACAAGAGGTGACCACAGCAGGAGGAATTGATTACAAGTTGCTAGCGATTGAAGTGGCCTCACAGCTGGCTACTGATTTACAAGCCACACTGGAGGCATCAGTGAAAACCTCCATGCAGCAAATACATGAAGCGCTGCAAAAGCAAGACACGCGTGTGTCAGAGATAGAAAATAGGGTGCATACCCTGGAAATATATTCTGATGAATGCATCGCGCAAATTCGTGGTCTTATGCAAGAAAATAGAAAACTGTGGGATCGAGTGGAGGATCTCGAGAATCGATCCCGTAGGAACAATCTGCGGATAGTCGGCTTATCGGAAGAGATCCCTGCAAAAGACTTGCTCACCATATGCGAACAAGAATTGCCTAAGATACTAGGCCTAAATGGGCCATGCAAGGTCGAACGTGCTCATAGGCTGGGCGCAGATTTGAAAAATCTAGCACAAGACACTGATGGTAACAGTGCTAGGTTTAAGCGCAAGCCGAGACAAGTAATAGTGAAATACCTCGATTTCCAAGACAAGACAACTATTCTTCGGAACTTCAAACGATTCACCGAACCTGTTGAAGTGAGGAACTCGAGAATCATCATTTTTGGAGATTATTCAGCAGAAGTCACCAAAAGACGTAGGGCTTTCTCAGCTATCTGCTCTGAGCTTTACCAGAGACATACCAGGTTCGCGCTACTGTACCCAGCTTTGCTGAAGGTCTTCAAAAGAGATGGATCATCGCAAACCTTTTCAACCCCAGAGGAGGCTGCTGACATCTTACAGATCACAGTGGATTCCTCAGATCGTGCCCCGGAAAAACGAGTTAGGGAAAAGGATGGAGACTTTGATCGCCCCTTAAGCCCGAAGAGATATATGGGACGGCAGAGGAAAGATCTGGACAGTCAGTTCAATACAAGAGCCGCCAAGGGCTCCGGATGAAGATTTAAAGGACTTAAGTATACCTTTTCTTGTTTGAAAGATAGCCATGTCTATATAATATGAATCTAGAAAGTGTTCTCTAAATAAGAGTGTTTAGTAGAGGGGTTATGTATTTTTGTTTCTAGATAGCCATGACACTTACCGTAGGTCAGGGACTGAGCTTAGAGGTAGTACTATAGAGGAGACATTATGTGTAAGAATGCACATAGGCAGGAAAAAAGTGAAGTCAACTTACAGTTTACAGTTGGAGGGAGGAGGGGGAATCTATTGCCTTATTCCCGGATAAGGAATTGTTGCTTAGTTGCCTTTAGGCATTATTTTTGTATTGTTGGGGGGTTTTCTGGGGATTACGGGATGGTTATTATCTGGATGTGTACTGTTGAGCCCTACATGCATCTTTTCCATGACGAGATCCCATGACGCGCATTGTGTCTTCGAACGTTAAGGGCCTACGCTCCCCAGCGAAACGCAACATGATACTCAAATTCCTACATCGACTCAAGCCGGATATCGCTATGTTGCAGGAGACTCACCTAGCTGAAGGGGAATTTTTTCGCATGGAAAAGATGTGGGTCGGGAAAGCGGTTGGATCGCCCTCTATGGATAGGAAGGCAGGTACAATAATTTTGATAAGTAAGCACTTGGATCATAAAATAATACATCATGAAGCGGATGAAAACGGAAGATTCCAGAAACTGAAAATGCAATCTCCTTCGGGAGAAATATGTTTAGTAAATGTGTACGGTCCAAATGGGGAAAACGGACCTTTCTTCAGAGAATTGAGTGCTCTAATGGGAAAAGATCCCTTGACGCATTACATTGTAGGAGGGGACATGAATGCAAGTGTAGACAGCAGGGAAGACAGACGGATTACATCTGGGAAGGTCATCTCACAAAGGGCTAGGGATACCGTTTTAGCAGACTTCATAAAAGATAACAACCTAGTGGATCTTTGGAGATTAGAAAACCCTGAAGGTAGAGAATACACATTTTACTCCCCACCAAACAATTCATGGTCCAGGATTGATCATATTTTTGTGTCAACTTCTGTCCAGCGCAGAACCCACCATTCCAAAATATTGGATATTGCAATCTCCGATCATGCTCCAGTACAGATAGATATAAATGAGCAGATTCAGAAGGGGTCTGATTTCATCTGGCGATTCCCTTCTTTCCTGTCAGAAAATGAAAATTTTAGGGATCTGTTAAAGGGGTGGGTTATGGAATATTTGCAGGATAACGCAGAACATAGAAATAATCCCTCTCTATTATGGGACACAGCGAAAGCTGTTTTAAGGGGAAAAATTATTTCTTATGTGCATTCTATAAAAAAAAAGACTAGGGCGAAACTAGACGAAAGTGCAATGTCCTTACGGAAGGCGTATGTCTCTTTCTTGGTCAATCCCACAAGTGATAATAATTTAAGCTGGAGAGTGGCGAAGAAAGAATACGAACTCTGGTTTATACGTTGGGAAGATATATATAGATCCCAAAAGGAATCTAGGTTATTTAAATTTGGTATTAAGTCAGGGAAAATCCTAGCAAGATTGGCTAAGGGAACCAGAGGACCCATCCGACTTCCGACATTAAAAGATTCGCAGGGACACCTTCAAAAAGACCCTAGGAAGGTGGTGGAGATCTTCAAAGAGTTTTACCAGAAGTTATACACTAAAGATCCTGAGACCCTCAATCCCCCTACTTCTTTTCTTGATAGGATCTCTCTCCCGGATGTGAAGGCAGAACAACTTGCCTCACTTAATCAGTCTATTTCAACTGAAGAAGTGGTATACACTATAAGAACCTTGAAGTCAGGGAAGGCTCCGGGACCTGACGGTTTTTCTGGGGAATTCTTTAAGATTATTAGAGACGACATTACACAGATACTAGTAGACAACTATAATAACATACTAGGAGGCCAAAACCTGACAGAAACAAGCAATTTAGCACATATCAAATTATTACCCAAACCAGGGAAAGATCCCTTTTTACCTGCCTCTTACCGTCCTATATCCCTTATAAACGTAGATGTCAAATTACTCTCTAAAATAATGGCAGACAGATTGGCCAATATTTTACCATCACTGATTGGACCCTCCCAGGTGGGTTTCGTGAAGGGGAGATCGGCGGTGTTCAATATTCGTAGAGTTCTATCTGTGCTGGACCATGTTAACAGGAAAGAAAATAATTTACGTTTACCTGCCTTATTGACTATTGATGCCGAGAAGGCATTCGACAATGTAAGCTGGAGTTGGCTGGGAACTGTTATGGACAGAATGCAGATTACAGGAGTCTTTAGGACATATGTTAGTTCTTTATACAGGTCCCCTAGAGCTCAAATTGCAATGCCTGGATTTTTGTCCACCTCTTTCCCACTTTTGAAGGGGACGAGACAAGGATGCCCCTTGTCTCCTTTACTATACAATATAGCAATAGAGCCACTAGCTAGACTGCTAGAGTCCACAAACGTGTTCGAGGGTATTCGTATAGGTAAACAGGAGATTAAACTGTCACTATTCGCAGATGACATCATTATGTTCTTATCAAATCCGCAAAGGGATATTAAAAACATTTTTGATGTCATGAGGGATTTTGGCTCTTTCTCAGGCTTCAAAGTAAACCAAAGCAAATGCGAATTGATGACAATAGGGACGGATACTCACAGGAAAGATTTCGTCATGGGAAAATGCCCGGTATCTTTGGTTACAAATCACATCACGTACCTAGGGATTAAGATAGGTCGTACACCTCACTCTTTATACACCCTAAACGATCCACCACTATTCAAGCAAATTAAACAGGAACTGAAAAGGTGGCAAACATTACCACTGTCAGTAATAGGCAAATGCCACTTAATCAAGATGATTAGTTTTCCGAAGCTGCTGTACCCCATGCAAACTATGCCGATTTTGCTTAGACATTCAGACGTGGTAGATATTAATAGGGCCTTTGTTCATTTTATTTGGTCAGGGAAGAAATCACGTATAGCTTTAAAACTACTGTGGGCCCCCATTAACAAGGGAGGGATAAGGATGCCAGATGTGAGGAGCTACAACTTGGCATGTCTTTTCAGGTACTGTAGAGACTGGCTGAATAAAACATCACACTACTCTAACTGTAGCCTGGAAAGAGAATTGGCGGGAGGATGGGATCTTGGATCTCTACTACACTCCAGGTTGGGCTCCTTACATCCGAATATAAAAAATTCAGTAGTGATTAGGGATACGGTGGTCACCTGGAAGGAGACTAGAAAGCTCTTTGGCTTATCATTTTTGGCATCTAAGCATATGCCGCTGTGGAATCACCCGGATTTTATTTTAGGAAAAACAAACAAGTTGTTCCAAGCCTGGAGAGTATTAGGTATTCACAAAATGTCACATATAATTCATGAGGCAGAATCTAGATATGCATCATTAGAGGAGCTCCATGATAAATATGGGCTTAATAGGGAGCAATTCCTACAATACTTTCAAGTCAAGAATTTTTGTGACTCTAGACTGAGGGGTCTGCAAAATGAATATATCTCTAACCCTTTTGACATCTTGTTGAAACAAAGGCAAAATAAAGTCTCATTATCTGACAGTTACAGTACTCTGAGAGAAAAAGGTGATGATAAAATATCCACCAAAAGATTCCAGGGATGGAAATCATTTTTGGGTCCTAGTGATTGTGGGGATAAACTTCTGGGAGGATGGGAGAGCGTGAGGAGAGCAGTTTCCTGTGAAAAATGGAGAGAGTCCCATTTTAAACTGATACACAGGGCGATTTATGCTTTTAACATTACATTTAAAAATAATCTCCCTGATAGGATAACGGAATGTCCTAAGTGCCATCTATCTAAAGCGGGTCTGAATCATTGTGTCTGGGAATGCCCACAGGTAGAAATGTTCTGGAAGGAATTGCTTGCCTGGATAAAGAGATTATGGCAATTAGATCTACCACTTGAACCTCTGGTGGTCCTGTTTCATGTATACCCGGATACACTGATAGTACCCAAATTAGTGGATGGGGTTTTGGTGGTGGCACTCAGATGTTTATTGAGCTCGTGGTTGCAACCAAAAGCTCCCACAATCTCAGAAGTTCAAATACAAATGAGATACCTGTATTTCATGCTGATGGATCAATTAGAAGCAGAAAAACAAAAGTCTTGTAAAACGTCTTTTAAAATTGTGTTATATTCTACAAGAGGAGACAAATGTCATATGAAGTAAAATGTGATGCTGATATTTTTCTTCTGTACATGATGGATTGTTTGGATAATATGTCATTGTTTTGACTTTACTCTTGTGCCTAAGCATTGTATGGAATAATATTTTGCTTCTGAAACGCTTTTATTAGAAAATAAATAAAATGTTATAAAAAAAAAACAGGAAGCCTACACAGAGATAAGGTATAATGGAACGATCAGCACCTGTTCTGTGTCTAAGGCCCCTTTCACACGGGCGAGTATTTCGCGCGGATGCGATGTGTGAGTTGAACGTAGTTATAATGTCCCTCATTTGGCCCTCAGAAGTAATAATTCCCCCTATAATGTGTGCCAGTACAAAAAATGATCCCTTATAATGTTTGCCAAAAAATGCTCCAATGCTCCCTTATAACGTGTGCCAGTACAATGAAAACCCTTTTTGTGCCCCCTGTAGAACAAATGTTCCCTTAGTGGCCACCTTAGAACATGTGCCGGTACAAAAATGCTCCCTTATAACGTGTGTCAGTACTAAAAATGCTGCTTTTACAGCCGCAATGTCCTCATAGTGCTTTCTCCAATTACAAAATAATAACCTCCACCGCAATGTGGCGCAACAGCGTGATGCCAAATAATAATAATAAACTCAAATACTTTCTTCCATTCTGCTGTCAACAATTCAGTGCAAGACACAGACCTCTTCTAGTCTATACCGAGCTCTATGCAGCCCGACTCAGGCACCGCGATAATGATGACACTGGCCTCTGATAGGATACAGGAACTAGGGCTAAAGTCTATTAGAGGAAACGGTTGGGCAGGGAGACATCACTCCTGTGCCCCGTCACAGTATTCAACTGTATTGCTGTCCTGAGTACAGCAATGTAGAGATGAGCGTTTCCACAATGGAAGCGCTCATTGCCCATGGCCCTTCTGCTGCTCCTTTGGTGGTGCTGCCTGACGCAATTGTCTCACCTCGCCTCATTGGCGGTGAACCCCTGGTCGTGTGCATAAGCCCTTAATATGAGGCGGTTAGCTGAAGACAATGATCAATGGCAAACAATTGTTTTGCAAGTGTCAGCTGTTTGCTTGGCATGTTTACAGGGGCAGTGATCAAGAACAAACATTCAGAAGGCATTCAATGGGCCTTTACTAGGAAAACATTTATCTCTAGTGTTTTGTTTCCTTGAGTTAAAGATAAAAATCACTAAAATGCTAGAATACAATATTTTTAAAGGCCATGAACACCTTCAGAGGCAAACAAAATGTATTGCATTTTATTCATTTTGGGATTAAAAATAATTTTTCAATTGGTCTTTATTAAACATTTTCAGTAGTTTTTGTCCTACAGGGTTAAGGTTCGCCCTAACTGCAAAATATCTTACTTACAGTTTTAAACCTCATTTACACGTCAGTGTTTCACGGACGTGTGCTGTATGTGCTCTCCACGGACAGCACACGTCCCCATTTATTTTAATGTGTGTATTCAGACATCAGTGTGGGTCAGTGTTTTTAGTCCGTGTTTCACGGATCATTAAGAAGAGATGCTTTGAAAATTATTTTTCACAGATTTGAACATGGACACGGACGTGTGAATGTGGCTTTACATGGAGCCCTGTCATTTTGCTGTTCTGCCCCCCACTGATCAGCTGTCTGAGAAGGCACCAGCGCCTGTAAACGCAGCAGCCTTCTCCGTGCTCACCAAGCACAGCGATGTACATTGTATAGCGGCTGTGCTTGGTATCGCAGCTCAGCCCCATTGACTTCAATCAATCAGTTGCGCCTAGGCCATTTGACCAATGACCATGAAATCACATGGCCTAGGCTAAGCTGCAAGATAGCTTGGCATTACTGCTGGCGTTGGTGCCTTCTAAACAGGTACTCACTGGGGATATCTGGTGTCAGACTCCCCTCCCCCCCCCCAATTAAATACTGATGACCAATCCAGAGGATAGCGCATCAGTGTAAAAGTCTCGGAAAAGCCTTTTAATATTTCACAGTGGAACAGAACGCAGGTATTGACACATTTCATCCCCATAGACTAACATAGGGGATGTCTTTATATTCCAAATTTAGTTGCAGAAAACTCTGCAACTTGTGAGGGCACCCTAACGGAAAGATAGAAGCATATGTTTTCTAATCAGTCAGGGAAGCTGAATGTAGTAAGTAATAATTGACATTGCACATCACCTGTACTTATGCAAAAAAAACTGTGTTAGACCAGCGCCTGCCACCATGGCTGCAATGTAAAAGCAATCAAACACAGCAGCATACTGGTTCATGCACAAACACATACAAACACTGGAAATATGGATACATCTGAATTGCATTACTGCTGTACTTGCTGTACGAAAATTAGTTTTCTGATCAAAAAGTTGTGTTGGGCCCATCTATTAACAACAAGGTGGCTTCCAACAGGTGGGACCTACACTATCAGACCTGTTCAGGGCAGTATAGAATCTAGCTATATTCATAATCAGAGTATAATATAGCTAAACTCTATATTGCCCTGAATTTTGTAGGCTTAGGCCCAGGAGAGACCAGTTTGATAGTTTAGGTCCTGTCTGCTGGAATCCACCTTGTCGCTGGTAGATGGGCCTTACACAATTTTGTGCAAATGTGCGCAAAAAGCTTCTAATTATCAAATAGTAAGTATAGCGATAATGCAATTCAGATTTATCTGAGTTTCCAGTGTTTGCATGTGCCTTTGCGCATGGACTAGTTGCATTATAGCCGTGGTAGCATGCACCTGTATTTTGTTTCATATTGTTTGGAGGTGCTGGTCGAATTTAGTTTTTTTGCACTGTACATTTGGGGAGTGACTGCCTGTATCTGGACCTTGCACTCCCATCCATCAGCCCTGACTTTTCCACTGCCCTGACTTTTTTAGGCTTAGGTCCAGGAGAAGCTAGCTTGATAATGTAAGTCCCATCTGTTGGAGCCACCTTGTCATTGGTAGATGGGCCCAACCTAATTTTCATATAATAAATATAGTACTGATGCAATTCAGATTTATCCATATTTCCAGTGTTTGCATGTTTTATGGCATGTGGAGCACTGTGCTGCTGCATATAGTGTTTGTTTGCTATTACCTGTAATTATAACCACTGGAAAGCTGGCAAACATCTTTGTGATGAAAGTCCCAAGGCATAGTTGCTTTGTACAGGTTAACACATTAACTGCTGCACCAGAAAATAATCATAACTAGATAAATATACATCTGTTGTACACTAAGCAGAAATATGAGAAGACAGTATATAGAAGTCCAGCTGTGACATGGGATTTCCTAGAAAGATACGCATCTGAGGTGTTCAACATGTTGAGGCTTCCATTAGATATACTGCAGAAAAAGTATGGTATCTGGAAATCGTGTTCCCAAAGTACATAGCAGAGGTGTAAACGAATCAATCAAGGAAATAACTGATAGCCCTTTAAAATGAATGTCTAATATTCACTATGGAAAGAAATCTGAGTTGAAGAGAATGGTTTTATCAATACTCAAAATAAATGTCTATAAGGGTACTTTCACACTAGCGTTAGAAGAATCCGGCAGACAGTTCCGTTGCCGGAACTGCCTGGGGGATCCTGAAATCCGCATGCAAACCAAGATCATTTGTTTGCGGATCCGTCTGACAAATGCATTGAAATACCGGATCCGTCTGTCCGGTGTCATCTAGAAAAAGGGATCCGGTGTTTATTTTTTTCACATTCTTAGGCTGGGTTCACACGGGCGTTGCGGGAAAATGTGCGGGTGCGTTACGGGAACACCCGCGATTTTTCCGCGCGAGTGCAAAACATTGTAATGCGTTTTGCACTCGCGTGAGAAAAATCGCGCATGTTTGGTACCAAAACCCGAACTTCTTCACAGAAGTTCGGGTTTGGGATCAGTGTTCTGGAGATTGTATTATTTTCCCTTATAACATGATTATAAGGGAAAATAATAGCATTCTGAATACAGAATGCATAGTAAAACAGCGCTGGAGGGGTTAAAAAAAATAATTTAACTCACCTTAGTCCACTTGATGATGCAGAACGGCATCTCCTTCTGTCTCCTTTGCTGAACAGGACCTGTGGTGAGCATTCATTACATGAACAGGACCTTTGGTGACGTCACTCCGGTCATCACATGATCCATCACCATGGTAAAAGATCATGTGATGGATCATGTGATGACCAGAGTGACGTCACCAAAGGTCCTGTTCATGTAATGAATGCTCACCACAGGTCCTGTTCAGCAAAGGAGACAGAAGGAGATGCTGGTCTGCGCGATCAAGTTGACTAAGGTGAGTTAAATTATTATTTATTTTTTAACCCCTCCAGCGCTGTTTTACTATGCATTTTGTATTCAGAATGCTATTATTTTCCCTTATAACCATGTTATAAGGGAAAATAATAATGATCGGGTCTCCATCCCGATCGTCTCCTAGCAACCGTGCGTGAAAATCGCACCGCATCCGCACTTGCTTGTGGATGCTTGCGATTTTCACGCAACCCCATTCACTTCTATTTTTCACTTCGTTGCGTGAAAAACGCAGAATATAGAGCATGCTGCGATTTTCATGCAACGCACAAGTGATGCGTGAAAATCACCGCTCATCTGAACAGCCCCATTGAAATGAATGGGTCGGGATCCAGTGCGGGTGCAATACGTTCACCTACTGCATTGCACTTGCGCGGAAATCTCGCCCGTGTGAACGCAGCCTTAAAGGTCTGAATAACAACAGAAAGGAGTGCGAAAAACACACCATCAATGAATAATAAAATGTAATATTTATTAATAACAATGATAAAAATATTATCCACAATACAAACTTGTGAACAAGCAGGGACAAAAACACAGTAGCTCACCACCTCGATAATAGCCTCTAGACTATAGCAATTAGCAGCAATAAAAAGCGACCTCTAAAGATGTAAATAACATATCCCATATACAGGGTGAAAACGGTCATTATATATATATATATATATATATATATATATATATATAAGTGCGTATGTATAGGTAAGTATGCCAGAAAGTGACCTGTGCATAAGGCCTCATGCACACGACAGTATTTTTTTGCGGTCCGTTGTTCCGTGATCCGTTTCCGTTTTTGTTTCCGCGTGTCTTCCTTGATTTTTGTAGGATCACCAGACATGAAAAGTGAAAAAAAAACGGACGCGGACGCGGATGACAATCTTGTGTGCCTCCGTGTTTTTCCACGGACCCATTGACTTGAATGGGTCCGCGAACCGTTGTCCGTGAAAAAAATAGGATAGGTCCTATTTTTTTGATGGACTGAAAACACGGATCACAGACGCGGATCACAAACGGTGCATTATCCGAGTTTTCAACGGACCTATTGAAAGTCAATGGGTCCGCAGAAAATCACGGAAAACGGAACAACGGACACGGAACACAACAACGGTCGTGTGCATGAGGCCTAATACGAGAAGCAAAATAACTAACAAGTTTACTTGCTAAATTACACATGCAGCATGAATGGCAACATACCAATAAAGAGAGAGATGAAGACAAGGTAGTGGCGCTCCTCGACGCATATGTACATCTGTATATTTGTCCATAGTACATCTGTATATTTGCTGTCTATATAACAATATAGTTGAAATAAATCCAGCCGGCACTCGCTGTTTCCTAGCGTTGCAGCGGGAAGGAGCGTAGCTTCACGAGGAACAGGTAAAAGCATGTCTAGCACCAATCTGCAACTAAGTTTCACTTCCACCTAGGACAAACCGTAAACATAAAGGATATCACATTTCGAGAGTGGAAGATCAACATTGATCACATTTTTATGTTTACGGTTTGTCCTAGGTGGAAGTGAAGCTTAGTTGCAGATTGGTGCTAGACATGCTCCCGCCCATTGAGGGGTGGATGATGTCACTTATGTTGGATTGGTTATATCTTATATAAAGTTGGTTTAAGTCATTGCTATGTATCTATTGATAAAGGCTGTGTGCCGAAACGCGTTATATTAATATTGATTAATTGATATGGAATAAAGAAGAAATTTATTTTCAAGCATATTAGCGGTTGCTGGGATCTTTTACCTGTTCCTCGTGTAGCTACGCTCCTTCCCGCTGCAACGCTAGGAAACAGCGAGTGCCGACTGTATTTGTTTCAACTCTATTGTTATATAGACAGCAAATATACAGATGTACTATGAACAAATATACAGATGTACTGATGTGCAGCTATGCAGATGTGTTAATCTATACGTATATAACAGAGACTTATGCTATGACAGTCTCCCAAATTATAGCATTAACCAATGTGAACATACAGTGAATATTGCGAATGAATGACAGTCATGATCATGGTCATGGGAGAGATGGAGGGGAGGAGGAGTGTAGAGGGTTAAATGAGTGTGGATGGAAAGGTTCATCGGGGGACTGAGTTCAGTAGAGTGACAGCTATGGGGAAGAAGCTGTTCCTAAACCTGCTGGTTTTAGTCTGAATGGTCCTGTAGTGCCTTCTAGAGCAGCGGTCCCCAACTGCCGGCCGCGGCCCAGGACCGGGCCGTGGAGGATTGTTAGCCGGGCCGCGGCGATCTTCCATTATGGAAGCGCTTCATTAGTACAGAAGGACCAGGGAGCGGTGAAGGATCTGTACTTACCGCTTTCTGGTCCTCGGCTCGGCTATCGGCTGTGCAGGGCTGCGCACAGCGTGAGGTCTCTCTGTGACCTCACGCTATGCGCCGCTATACACAGCCAGCCGACAGCAGAATGAAGAATGAAGAGGATCGCGATGGTGACCAGGAGCAGGAGAGGTAAGTGTTTTTTTTATTTTATTTTATTTGCACTGGGGGCTGATGGCTGACCTGGGGGACATGGGGCTGACATGAGGGGCTAATGGGGGGCTTATGGCTGACATGAGGGGCTAATGGGGGGCTTATGGCTGACATGAGGGGCTAATGAGGGGATTATGGCTGACATGAGGGGCTTATGGCTGACATGAAGGGCTAATAAGGGCTTATGGCTGACATGAGGGGCTAATGGGGGGCTTATGGCTGACATGAGGGGCTAATGGGGGGCTTATGGCTGACATGAGGGGCTAATGAGGGGATTATGGCTGACATGAGGGGCTTATGGCTGACATGAAGGGCTAATAAGGGCTTATGGCTGACATGAGGGGCTAATGGGGGGCTTATGGCTGACATGAGGGGCTAATGAGGGGATTATGGCTGACATGAGGGGCTTATGGCTGATATGAAGGGCTAATAAGGGCTTATGGCTGACATGAGGGGCTAATGGGGGGCTTATGGCTGACATGGGGGGCTAATGGCTGACATGAGGGGCTAATGGGGGGCTTATGGCTGACATGAGGGGCTAATGGAGGGCTTATGTCTGACATGAGGGGCTAATGGGGGGCTTATGGCTGGCATGAGGGGCTAATGGAGGGCTTATGGCTGACATGAGGGGCTAATGGGGGGCTTATGGCTGACATGAGGGGCTAATGGGGGGCTTATGGCTGACATGAGGGGCTAATAGGGGGCTTATGGCTGACATGGGGGGCTAATGGGGGACTTATGGCTGACATGAGGGGCTAATGGGGGGCTTATGGCTGACATGAAGGGCTAATGGGGGGCTTATGGCTGACTGGGGGCTTATGGCTGACATGAGGGGCTAATGGGGGGCTTATGGCTGACATTGGGGGGGTTATGGCTGACATTGGGGGCTGATAGATGGATAAAGGTTTGGGGGTTGATCTGAGCCATTGGGGGTCTGATCTGAGGTCTGATTAACATTGGGGGTCTGATTGCTAGTCTGACCTGAGGTGTAATGAAAAATATTTTTTTCTTATTGTTCTCCTCTAAAACTAGGTGCATCTTATAGGGCAAAAAATACGGTACAGTGCAGCAGAGACCAGTGCAGCAGAGACCATAGTCAGTTTATATAGTCATTATATAGTGTTATATATTTTAATATGCACCTTGTTTTTTTTTATGCGCGTGAATCAGTCAGCCCTGCCCACCCCCTAAGCCCCGCCCCCAGAACCAGTGGATCCAGTGTGGGGTGCAAGCATAACTTTAGATGTGCCAGGACCAGTCCCTCAAAGCACTTCATAACTATAGGCGTGAGTGCTACAGGGCGGTAGTCGTTCAGGCACGTTGGTGAGGAGTGTTTCAGCACTGGCACAATGGAAGTGGTCTTGAAGCACGCTGGTACTACTGCCTGGGCAAGCAACAGGTTGAATATGTAAGTAAAAACCCCTGCAAGCTGCTCAACACATACTCGAAGCACATGTCCAGGCATGCCATCAGGGCCAGCAGCCTTGCGAGCATTGATACTTCTCAGTGCGTTATGGATATCCATGATGGTGAGAGTGAAGGTATGGCAGTCATCAGAGTGTAGGGTTTAGGCAGACTTTTCCTTGTTGTCCTTGTCAAAACTAACGTAAAAGTAATTTAGCTCATTGTGGGAGGACACATTAATGGCTGTCTGTATGGAATTACTGGGCTTAGTCAGAGATCGCCTGAATGCCCAGCCACACGCGTCATGGGTCAGAGTTGACAAAGTGTTCCTCCACCTTCACCTTGTAGCTGTGCTTGGCCTTCTTGATGCCCCTCTTCAGGTCTGCCCTGGACGTACTGTAGGCCTGAGCGTCACCTGATCTGAAGGCATTGTTACGTGCCTTTTGTAGAAGCCGCACTTCCTTGTTTATCCATGGTTTCTGATTTGGGTACATTGTGATCTGCTTTTCTGTGGTAACATTGTCAGTTGTGGTGTTGATGTATTCCAGTACTAAGTACGTATAAGAGTCGATGTTAGTGTGAGAACCACAGGTGGCCTGAGAGGCAAACATGCTCCAGTCCGTGTCTTTAAACCTGTCCTGGAGTATAGAATCTACCCCCACTGGCCACACTTTGATTGTCTTCACTGATGGTTTCACACGGTTGATAAGCAGCAAGTACTTGGGGGTGAGAAACAAAGAAAGGTAATCAGACTGTCCCAAGTGGGGGAGGGGCGTTGCCTTGTAGGCGCCAACAATGTTTGTATAGACATGGTCCAATGTTTTATCCCCTCTGGTATGGCAGGAGACATGTTGATGAAGTTTAGGTACTACTGACTTTAGGTTAGAGTGGTTAAAGTCACCCGCTACAATAAATGCAGCCTCAGGGTGTGCAGATTGTTGTTTGCTGATGACCGCATGGAGTTCGCTTATACTGTAGCAAGCTTGACATTAGCATCTGGTGGGATATATGCAGCTGTTATTTTAGTGGAGGTGAACTCCCTCGGCAGACAGAACGGTCTACACTTAACCATGAGATACTCTAGGTCAGCTGAGCAGTGTTTTCCAACAATGACAGAGTTCGTACACAAAGCCTTATTAACATAAATGCAGTACTCTGCCTCTTGTCTTACCAGAATCATCTGCTATTCTGTCCGCCCGGAGAGTATGGCGTCCGACCAGTGCGATAGCATTGTTAGATATTCCGCTGTGTAGCCATATTTCCGTGAGTATCATGACATTTCAATCCGTAAGTGCCCTGTTGTCAGTGATCCATAGTCGTAACTCATCCATTTCGTTCACCAGGGACCACACATTAGCAAGGAAAATGCTGGGTAAAGAAAGCAGGTGCGGTGTTAGCCTTAGCTTAGCTGTTAGCCCACCGTGTTTCCCCCGCCTTTGTTTGCAGTCCCTGCGCCGTCTTCGAGCACTTCCAGTCGGCCGAGTAGCCTGCGAGGCGTTGGATGTTCTTCTTATTTCAGGGATGGGTCGAAGGCTGCTGATAAAACGAACAGAACCTAAATGAGCAGAAATAACACTGCTAACTAAAATCTAAACACTGCTAACTAAAAAATCTAAAACCTAATAAATCTGAGGAGACGCTGGGCCTCGCGTGGTGCACGCGCCACCATCTTTGCCAAGTATCTCAGAGATAGTGATTCTCTGAGACTTGGATCTAGTCTTCTGAGGAGAGAGCACATGTAGCTCCTCTCTCTTCCTCAGCTCCTGGCAACTCCATACTTCATACCATACCACATACAGTGGGGAAAAAAAGTATTTAGTCAGCCACCAATTATGAAAGTTCTCCCACTTAAAAAGATGAGAGAGGCCTGTAATTTTCATCATAGGTATACCCCAACTATGAGAGACATAATGAGGAAAAAAAATCCAGAAAATCACAGTCGTATTTCTAAATATTGTATTTGCAAATTATGGTGGAAAATAAGTATTTGGTCAATAACAAAAGTTCATCTCAATACTTTGTTATATACCCTTTATTGGCAATGACAGAGGTCAAACGTTTTCTGTAAGTCTTCACAAGATTTTCACACACTGTTGCTGGTATTTTGGCCCAATTCCTACATGCAGATCTCCTCTAGAGCAGTGATGTTTTGGGCAACACGGACTTTTAACTCACTCCAAAGGTTTTCTATGGGGTTGAGATCTGGAGACTGGCTAGGCCACTCCAGGACCTTGAAATGCTTCTATCGAAGCCACTCCTTCGTTGCCCAGGCGGTGTGTTTGGGATCATTGTCATGCTGAAAGACCCACCCACGTTTAATCTTCAATGCCCTTGCTGATGGAAGAAGGTTTTCACTCAAAATCTCACGATACATGGCCCCATTCATTCTTTCGTTTACACAGATCAGTCGTCCTGGTCCCTTTGCAGAAAAACAGCCCCAAAGCATGATGTTTCCACCCCCATGCTTCACAGTAGGTATGGTGTTCTTTGGATGCAACTCAGGATTCTTTCTAAAATTCTTACACACGCACTTTGGTGCGTATGGTTCTTTGCTGGGTGAGGGGTATACAGTCTTTTGCCCTAGTGAGGGCTTGGCGGTTTGGGTGGGGGGTTGCTTCTGTTAGCGCAATTCATGCGCTTCTCCCTCTTCTTTGTGTGGTGCCAAATCAATTAGAAGAATAAGTATGTGTACACCATACTGCTTTATAATGAGACCAGACACACTAGGTGGTTTCATGAAAGCATCTTCTCATCTTCCCTGAGCCATGGTAGAAGAGACCCTTTATTCATAGTACATTCACTTAAATAGCAGACATGACATCACAAAAGGGGTGTTCCTTAAGAAGAGACTATTCGCTCCTTAACCTGATAGGAGTGGTTTCAGCAACTTCAACTGAGTTTATAGGTGTATTTGAAAACTATAATGTAATCCCCTCTTCCCCCTCCCTTATTGACCTTCTCATACATATGGTTTGCAGCCATCTAGTGGACAGAAATGTGTACTACAGAATGTTCTCATTATATATGCATAAAATAATAAATCCTTCTCTCACACTTCTAGGCGAGATCTGCAGATATTGCTCGATATTATATATACAGCTAAGCCTAATTGTCTCTGACCCTGACTCTAGTCTTGAGTGGGGAGATAGGCTAACTGGCTGTAGTTGGAGCACTCGCCCTGAAAAGAGCGACCCCCAGCCGCTGGAACCTTGGGCCTGATCTACAGGGTGGGCCATTTATATGGATACACCTTAATAAAATGGGAATGGTTGATGATATTAACTTCCTGTTTGTGGCACATTAGTATATGTGAGGGGGGAAACTTTTCAAGATCGGTGGTGACCATGGTGGCCATTTTGAAGTCGGCCATTTTGAATCCAACTTTTGTTTTTTCAATAGGAAGAGGGTCATGTGACACAACAGACTTATTGGGAATTTCACAAGAAAAACAACGGTGTGCTTGGTTTTAACGTAACTTTATTCTTTCATGAGTTATTTACAAGTTTCTCTTTGTTTACAGCCATTGACATGTCGCCGAGGTTAACACGTGAGGAGTGGATAGAAATTGTGTTGATGTCTGGTGAACGCAGTAACCGGGTCATTGCAACAGATTTCAATGCAAAACACCCTACGAGACCACCCATCTCCCATGCTACAGTTAGCAAACTGCTTGCTAAGTTTCGTGAAACTGGTTCAGTGTTGGATTTGCCAAAATGTGGACGCATGAAATCTGTCTCTAATGAAGAAACATCAGTGGCTGTCCTAGCTTCATTCAGCAAGAGCCCACAGCGTAGCACTCGCCGCATGTCACTGGAGAGTGGCATTAGTCGAACATCCCTTCGGCGGATATTAGCTACTCACAAATGGCACCCTTACAAACTCCAGCTACTGCAGCATCTCAACGAGGATGACCCAGATCGGCGCACTGAATTTGCAGAATGGGCAAAACAAAACAGGACCCTCAGTTTACGCAGAAGATTTTGTTCAGTGATGAGGCAAACTTATGTGAATGGTGAAGTTAACAGACAAAACCACCGCTATTGGTCTGACACTAACCCACATTGGATAGATCCCTCCAAGACTGTTGGAACAAAAAAATTGTTGGTATGGTGTGGTATATGGGGTACAAAGATAGTGGGGCCATTCTTCATCAATGGAAACCTCAAGGCCACTGGATATGCGAAATTGCTACATGATGATGTGTTTCCCTCTTTATGCACTGAAGCTGGCACGTTCCCTGAGTTTTTCCAGCAAGATGGCGCACCACCACATTATGGGTGTCAGGTCCGAGCATTCCTAGATGAACAGTTTCCTGGAAAGTGGATTGGTCGTCGTGGGCCATTTGATTGGCCCCCAAGGTCTCCCGATCTGACCCCCTTAGACTTTTATCTTTGGGGTTATCTGAAGGCAATTGTCTATGCTGTGAAGATACGAGATGTGCAGCACCTGAAATTACAGATACTGGAAGCCTGTGCTAGCATTTCTCCTGCGGTGTTGCTATCAGTGTGTGAAGAGTGGGAGAACAGGGTTGCATTGACAATCCAACACAATGGGCAGCACATTGAACACATTTTATAAGTGGTCAGAAACTTGTAAATAACTCATGAAAGAATAAAGTTACGTTAAAACCAAGCACAGCATTGTTTTTCTT
This sequence comes from Bufo bufo, assembly GCF_905171765.1. Lineage (NCBI taxonomy): Eukaryota > Metazoa > Chordata > Amphibia > Anura > Bufonidae > Bufo > Bufo bufo. The sequence continues at coordinate 250,931,034 of NC_053390.1, read as the reverse complement.
GTGAAATACCCAATAAGTTTGATGTGTCACATGACCCTCTTCCTGCTGAATCCAACAAAAGTTGGATTCAAAATGGCCGCCATGGTCACCACCCATCTTGAAAAGTTTCCCCCCTCACATATACTAATGTGCCACAAACAGGAAGTTAATATCACCAACCATTCCCATTTTATTAAGGTGTATCAATATAGATGGCCCACCCTGTATATATCCCTTCCTCTAATAGCTGACTGCAAGTTCTATCTTAGATATTACTTTACATTCCCCATATGTCTACTTCATGTTTAGATCATTTTGAAAATGACATTTTATTTTTTGTGGACGTTAGAAGGCTTAGAAGTTTAGAAGCAAATCTTAAAATTTGTAAGAACATTTCCAAACCCCAATTTTTTCATGACCAGTTCAGTTATGAAGTCACTTTTTGGAGCTTACATATTAGAAACCACCCATAAATCACCCCATTTTAGAAACTACACCCCTCAAGCTATTCAAAATTGATTTTACAAATTTTGTTACCCTTTAGGTGCCCCACGAGAATTAAATGAAAATGGGAATGACATTTCAAAATTTCACTTTTTTTTTGCAGATTTTAAATTTTAATAAATTTTTTCTGCAACACATCAAGGGTTAACAGCCAAACAAAACTCAAAATCTATTACCCTAAATCTGGAGTTTGCAGAAACACCCCATGTGTGCTCAAAAACGGATGTAGCAGGCTTCAGAGTGGAAGGAGCACCATATGGCTTATGGAGAGCGGATTTAGTTGGAATTGTAATTGGGAGCTATGTCGCATATGAAGACACCCAGAGGTGGCCCTAGAGTGGAAACCCCCAAAAAAGTCACCCCATTCTGGAAACTGCACCCCTCAAGGAATATTTCAAGGTGTGTAGTGAACACTTTGACCCATCAGGTGTTTCACAGAATTAGGAAACGCTTGGCTGTGAAAATGAAAAATTCGAATTTTTGGCAGAAAAAGATGCTTTACACCCACATTTTGCACTTTCACAAGGGAAAACAGGACAAAATGCACCGCACATTTTGTTCCCCATTTCCCCTCGAATACGCCAACACTCCAAATGTGCTCAAAAAATGATGTATGGGCGCATGGCAGGGTTTAAAAGAGAAGTAGCACCATAGGGCTTTTGGAAGCTATGTCGCATATGAAGACACCCTGAGGTACCCCTAGAGTGGAAACCCCCCAAAATGTGCCCCTATTCTGGAAACTACACTCCTCAAAGAACATTTCAAGATGTGTAGTGAGAACTTTGTCCTCAAAGGTGATTCATGGAATTGGCTGTGAAAATCAAAAATTTCATTAGGCCCAAATGTTTCACTTTCACATGTGGAAACTGGAGAAAATGCACCCCCTAATTTATTACCCATTTTGTACTGATTACAGAAATACCCCATATGTGCTTGTAGACTGCTATATGGGCGTACCACAGGGGTCAGAAGGAAAGAAGCACCAAATGGCTTCTGGAAGGCAGATTTTCCGGAATAATTGACAGGCGCCATCTTGCAATTGAACACACCCTGAGGTGGCCCTAGAGTGGAAACCCCCATAAAGTGACCCCATTCCGTAAACTACACCCCTTAGCCTCATGCACACGGCCGTGTTCCGCGGCCGAGAGCGGTCCGTGGTAACCCGGCCGGGATTCCTTCTGACAGCAGGAGCGCACGGCGTCATTGGGTGCTATGACGCCGTGCGCTTCATGCCGTCGCTGCTGTACAGTGATACACTCGTATGATCTATAAGAGTGTATCACTGTACAGCAGCGGCGGCATGAAGCGCACGGCGTCATAGCAACCAATGACGCCGTGCGCTCCTGCTGTCAGAAGGAATCCCGGCCGGGTTACCACGGACTGCTCTCGGACGCGGAACAGGGCCGTGTGCATGAGGCCTTAGGGAATATTTCATGGTGTGTAGTGAGCACTTTGACCCATCAGGCGTTTCACAGAATTAGGAAACGCTTGGCTATGAAAATTAAAAATATTTTTTTTTTCCAGAAAAAGCAGCTTTACACCCACATTTTTCACTTTCACAAGGGGTAACAGGACAAAATGCACCTCAAAAATGTTGTTCCCCATTTCCTACCGAATACGCCAACACCCCATATGTGCTCAAAAAATTATGTATGGCCGCACAACAGGCTTCAGAGTGGAAGGAGCACCATATGGCGGTTAGGAGAGTGGATTTAGCTGGAATGGTAATTGGGAGCCATGTCGCATATGAAGACACCCTGAGGTGGCCCTAGAGTGGAAACTCCCAAAAAGTGACCCCATACCGGAAACTACACCCCTCAAGGAATATTTCAAGGTGTGTAGTGAGCACTTTGACCCATTAGGCGTTTCACAGAATTAGGAAACGCTTGGCTGTGAAAATAAACATTTTTCACTTTTACAAGTGGTACCAGGACAAAATGCACCCCACATTTTGTTCCCCATTTCTCCCCGAATATGCCAACACCCATATGTGCTCAAAAAATGATGTATGGGCGCATGGCTGGGCTCTAGAGTCAAACAGCTAAATATGGATTTTGCTGACCTGAATTGGCAGACATGGATTTTAGGTGCCATGTCGCATTAAATAAATTTCTGAGGTCCCCAGAAATGAAAAACCGCAAGAAGTGACCCCATTTCGGAAAGAGCACCCCCGTACGAACATTTTAAGTGGTGGAAAGGGTACTTTTTAGCAAACAGGTGTCTCACAGAAGGCAGAATTACTTGAGAGAAGCATTTCCAAGCACACATTTGTAAAAATTTTAAATTACTATCAAGAATCCAATTTTTCACTTTCACAAGGGGTTGAAGGAGAAAATGCACCCCAGTATATGTTCCCCATTTTCTCCCCATTTTGCGAACAGCCATATGTGCTCGTAGCCTGCTGTATTGGCGCACAGCAGGCCTCTAGAGGCAAAGTGCAAAATATGTTTTTTGCAGGCCTGAATTGGCAGACATGGATTTTAGCTGCCATGTTGTATTTAAATTTTTTCCTGAGGTCCCCAGAAATGAAAAACCCCAAGAAGTGACCCCATTTGGAAAGAGCACCCCCGTACGAACATTTCAGGTGGTTGAAAGGGTACCAGGTTTTTCACGGCAGGTTTCGCATTGATAAATGGTGTCTTTCCTTATCCCTCTGGCGCTAGTGTGAATGGTGGTCAGTACAAGGACGTCCCTCTTGTCCTTGTACTTAACCACCAGCATATTTTCATTGCGGAGAGCCCTACTTTCGCCCATTCTCAGTGGTTGCACTACCAGGGATCTAGGGAGGCCTCTCTGATTTTTGCATACTGTGCCGCAAGCCACAGTACCCCTGGAAGTTAGGGACCTGAATAGGGGTATGCTGGTATAATAGTTATCAACATAGAGGTGGTAACCCTTATCCAGCAGTGGGTGCAGTAATTCCCACACAATCTTCCCACTAACTCCTAGGACAGGGGGGCATTCTGGGGTTTCTATCCTGGAATATTTCCCTTCGTAAATGTGGAACTTGTGGGTGTACCCGGAGCTACTCTCACAGAGTTTGTATATTTTTATGCCATACCTTGCCCGTTTGCTAGGCAGGTATTGGCGGAATCTAATCCTCCCTTTGAACAATAATAGGGACTCATCTACACTGACATTTTTCTCCGGGTTGTACACCTCAGCAAACTTGTTGCTGAAGTGGTCAATGACAGGCCTAACCTTGAACAGTCGGTCAAATGTTGGGTCGTTTTGGGGTGGGCACTGTAAATTGTCATTGTAGTGTAGGAATTTTCAGATTGATTCAAATAGCTTCCGGGTCATGGTCTGACTGTAAGGCTACATGCACACGAACGTTGTTTGTTTCCCTGTCTGTTCTGTTATTTTAGCGGATAGGATGCAGACCCATTCACCGTGTGCTGTCCGCATCAGTATGTCCGATCCGTTGCCCCGCAAAATAAATAGTGCATGTCCTATTTTTTTCTAGTTTGTGGAAAAGGATAGGCATTATTACAAAGGATCCGCAAAAAAAAAAACGGATGCCATACGGACGTCATCAGTTTTTTTTGTGGACCGCAAAACACATACGGTCGTGTGCATGTAGCCTAAATTGGAGTCTGGTAGAAAATGTCAAAACTCCAATATTGCCAAACTTTTTTTTTTTTATTACGCCCATATGCAGCACAAGTCCCCAAAACTTCATCATCTCTGCTGCATCTATTGGGGTCCAACCTAGGGTTCTGAGCAATTAATTGTTGGGCGTATAAATAGGTTTGGGCCACCAATAAATTTATTAAATCTTCAGAGAAGATTTGGAAAAAATCTAGCTCAGTGAATCCCGCACAATCGATCAGAATTCCTGAGTTGCCCACAAACTCAGGAATTTGGGGCTAATAATCATCAGGGGGTGGTGTCCATGTGGGCTCACTCTGGGGCTCACCATCAACATTGCAGCAGTGACCAGGTCAGTTTGATGAATTGCACACCATTTAGGCCGTTCTGACCTAGCAGTTGGGAGCAGTGGTTACATGAGAACATGCACACATGGCAAACAGGCTTCTGACAGCCCATCCAGACCACAACGTAGAAAGGATTGTTTGATTTACCGACAAGCAAGAGCAACTCCCACAGTTTTGTTGTCCTTCATCCAGATACATGTGGCACCTTCATTACACACCCCTGTCTCTAGCTAGATAATTTTCAGGCGCTTAGCAGAAGGAAACTTGGCGTCACAGCACCCATTATGCACCCTGCCAGTGCCGCTTTCGTTTGCAGCGGTGTCATGAACGAGAAACCTTGACTGCTACAGACTGGAACCTTATCTTTAGGCCCCTTGCAGACAAGCGTGTCATACTGAGTCCGCAGCGCACCTCCCGTCCTGAACTCCCATCACTGCCGGGGTCGCATAGCATTGTATTGATTTATGATGCCATGTAAGGGTACTTTCACACTGGCGTTTCTGCTGGATCCGGACGGGTACAGCAAAAACAATTCCGTTACTGTACAACCATCTGCATCCGTTATGAATGGATCCGGTTGTATTATCTTTAACTTTGCCAAGACAGATCAGTCATTAACTCTATTAAAAGTCAATGGGGGAAGGATCCGTTTTCTATTGTGGCTGATTGTGTCAGAGAAAATGGATCCGTCCCATAGGGGTAATGCTGGATCCGTTTTGCATCCGCATCCCAAGACGTTAAGCAAAACACAACATGTTGCGGTTTGCTCTCCGGTCTGGGAACGCAACTAAACGGAACGCATTCCGTTCTGTTCCCATTGACAATGAATGGGGACAAAACTGTAGCGTTTTTTTCTGGTATTGAGTCCCTATGACGGAAGTCAATACCGGAAAACTTAAACGCTAGTATGAAAGTACACTAACCCTTACAGTTTTGGAATGTATTAGATGACACTGACATAATGCTGTCAAACCTGCTTTTACTGTGGAGTGACACACAGCCCCAACTGCACGACAGTCGGTCACTCTAGTACTGATACGAGGGAAACTAACAGCTCAGAGATATGTGCAGGACATCCTGTGGCAACATGTATTGTCTCTCATGGCAGAACATCAAAATGACATTTTTCAGTAGGATAATGCTCACCTACACACAGCAAGGGTTTGCCACGAATGTCTTCTTCACATTGCAACACTTTACTTGGCTTGTCCAGTCACCAGATTTATCACCAACTGAGCATTTATGGGACCAGCTGGGACACCAGCTTTGGCATCCTATGCGTGTGCATGATCTACAGGCCAGGCTGCAACATCTGCGGGCAAATGTTCTTCAGGATACCATACAGAACCTGTATGCCTCCATGTCAAACCAAAACTCATCTTGTATCCAGGCTAGAGGTGACCAACAAGGTCCTAGAGCCTCCTTTGAATTGTACAGTTTTCCCCAATAAATGTATCTTTTCTCTCTAATATTGTAATCACTTACATTCACACATAGAACGTTTCATGTTAATCCAACAACTCATTCTTGGTGCCTTTTTTTTTTTGGTGTGTGTGTACCTTGATCACCAGGTAGAAGAGCTGCTGCCCAGCACTAGGGAAGCCAAGGAGGAAGGAAGGTGCATAGCCATCTGATGTAATAGCTGACTGGAACCACAACTACCTGCTGGGACCCAGAGCACGGAGTATTGAGTACTAGTTATGTACTGGTGCCTACATGAACAGTCAAAGCGGATGTGTAATGTTATTTTCTAACTCGGACTATAAAATACAGCGCAGGTAAGAAAGTCATTGACCATAGAGCTAGTGAAACACACTATATGGACAAAAGTATGGCGACACCTACAGGATCTTTTATGACATTTCATTCTAAATCCATAAGCATTAATGGGGTTTTCCACAGGATAGGCAATCAGTATCTGACTTATAGGGGTCCACCTTCTGGCACCCCCGCCAATCAGGTATTTTAGGAGGCTGCTGCCTCCATGCACAGCAGTCTCATTCACTTGACCTCAGTGGAGCACTGAAGCCTCTTGAAACAGCTGATCAGCGGGGGTGCTGGGATTCAGATCCCCACCAATCAGATAATGGTGACCTACCCTATGGATAGGAAAACCCGCAACAGTCGCATTAAAACTGGAAAAACCCTCTCGAAAGTGTCACTTTTTTATTGAGGATTTTAAATTAAATGTCTGAAATAAATCTAGTTAGCACATAAGTGCATTTTTAACCCCTTCATGACAACTCATTTTGGGGTACATAGCGTATGAAATAACTTATTTTATTTTTAGGGAGAAAGATAAAAGCAGCCATTTTAACATTATTGTGTGGGATTTATTTTTACGGTGTTCACTGTGAGGTATAAATAACATGATAACTTAAGGCTACTTTCACACCTGCGTTCAGGTGTCCGCTCGTGCGCTCCGTTTGAAGGGGCTCACGAGCGGTCCTGAACGCAGCCGTCCAGCCCTAATGCATTCTCTATGGAGGCGGATCCACTGAGAATGCATCCGCCTGCCAGCGCTCAGCCTCCGCTCCGCTCAGTGAGTGGACACCTGAACGCTGCTTGCAGCGTTCGGGTGTCCGCCTGGCCGTGCGGAGGCAAGCGGATCCGTCCAGACTTACAATGTAAGTCAATGGGGACGGATCCGCTTGAAGATGACACCATATGGCTCAATCTTCAAGCGGATCCGTTCCCCATTGACTTACAATGTAAAGTCTGAACGGATCCGCTCAGACAACTTTCATACTTAGAAAATTTTCTAAGTTTTAATGCAGACGGATCCGTTCTGAACAGATGCAAACGTCTGCATTATAGGAGCGGATCCGTATGATGAAACATCAGGCGGATCCGCTCCGAACGCTAGTGTGAAAGTAGCCTTACTCTGTGTGTCACTACGATTAGAATGTTGCCAAATTTATATAATTTTTTCTCTATTCCCTGCAGCCTGTCAGATCGCCACTGCCTCCCCTCTCATCCTTCAGGTTGGCTGAGAACTGCTTTAACTCTTCATATCTCAGGCTGCATAGCAGCTAGAGATATGGGACTGGTATTGCTTGAAAGCGGACAAGCTTTAAAACACAACCAGAATTAAACAGGATTATCTCCACTCAGTAGATATAGCTATTAATTGGGCGTGGAGTGAAAGCCAAAACCTGCTTTCACTCCCGACCGTATTTCTAACAGCTATATCTCCAGATGTAGGAGGTAAATGTGATTCTGGTCTTGCTTAAAAGCATAGATTGTCAGCTTTCATGGCACATATCTCTAGGTGCTACTGATCCTGAAAGATGAAAGGTTAATCAGCCCTCCCCCCACTGCATGAGCTTTGCTCAGGCTGAACTGTTAGGCCCCTTTCACACGGGCGAGATTTCTGCGCAGGTGCAAGGCGTGAGGTGAACGCATTGCACCCACACTGAATCCGGACCCATTCATTTCTATGGGGCTGTGTACATGAGTGGTGATTTTCACGCATCACTTGTGCGTTGCGTGGAAATCGCAGCATGTTCTATATTGTGCGTTTTTCACGCAACGAAGGCCCCATAGAAGGGAATGGGGATGCGTGAAAATCGCAAGCATCCGCAAACAAGTGCGGATGCGGTGCGATTTTCACGCACGGTTGCTAGGAGACGATCGGGATGGGGACCCGATTAACTCACCTTAAAGGGAACCTGTCACCAGTTTTATGGTGTCCTAACTAAGGGCAATATAAATAAGTGACTGATTCTCCTAGCAAAATGCTGGGTCACTTTCTTTAATTGAACCAGTCAATCTGCCAACATCTTGTATTGAAAAGCTCCAGCTGATAATGATGAGTCACTCCTGAATATTCATGAGCTCCTGACTCTCCCCGCCTACCTGCTGCTGAATGACAGTTTTTTTTCTCCATATGAATCAGCAGCAGGTGGACAGGGGAGTGGCTATAGCTCTGAATTAAATATACGCTGGACTCAATGACATCACGCTGGACTCAAATCAGCTCATTAACATACAGCATGTGGCATCTTTGTGTGTATATTATGAGGTAACCATCTGTCACACCAGTAAGTGAATACATCTAAGGCACTTTTTAGTAGTTTTAGTAGAATGTCAAATATCCACATGACAGGTTCCCTTTAATCTACTTGTTCGCGCAGCCCGGCTTCTCTTCTGTCTTCATCTTTGCTGTGCACAGGAAAAGGACCTCTGGTGACATCACTGCACTCATCACATGGTCCGTCACGTGATCCATCACCATGGTGATGGATCATGTGATGGACCATGGGACAAGCGCAGTGATGTCATCAAAGGTCCTTTACCCAGGGCCTGACGAAAGAAAAAGAAGAGAAGCCGGGCTGCGCGAACAAGTGGATTAAAGGGAGTTAAATTATTTTTTTCTAACCCCTCCCACCCTATTGTACTATGCATTCTGTATTCAGAATGCTATTATTTTCCCTTATAACCATGTTATAAGGGAAAATAATACAATCTACAGAACACCTAACCCAAACCCGAACTTCTGTGAAGAAGTTCGGGTTTGGGTATCAAACATGCAGATTTTTCTCACGTGCGTGCAAAACGCATTACAATGGTATACAAATGATAAAATGAGATTCAGGGTTAGGTGGCACTATGGCAAACTTTCGCTTCACCACTGGTCACATGGAGAAAACAGGGGCCACGGTCTCTCGCAATCTGGTGGTGCACAGCTTGTAAAGTACAAAAATGCTTCCACAAATAGAAATAAATGAGCGGCACTCACCATTTGATGCAAATGTTTCTTTTACTGGGTGCAGAGAGGGGAATAAACAGTGCAATCATAGAAACATGGCGACAGCCGTTTCGTGCATCACCGCTTCATCTGGCCAATACTGACCAGATGAAGCGGTGATACGCGAAACGGCCGTCGCCATGTTTCTGTGATTGCACTGTTTATTCCCCTCTTTGCACCCAGTAAAAGAAACATTCGCATCAAATGGTGAGTGCCGCTCAATTATTTCTATTTGTAAAACGCATTACAACGTTTTGCACTCGCGCGGAGAAATCGCGCATGTTCCCGCAACGCACCCGCATCTTTTCCCGCAACGCCCGTGTGAAACCAGCCTTAAAGGGTTTCTCCGGTAATGATTTTAAATGCCCGCTAGCAACCTGTCCTAGAATGAGAGCAGGATTGGTTTTGTCTCCACTTGCAGATGGGTGAAGCTTTACTACACTTTGACACTTGCATATACTACATTTTGGTGAGTTTTCCGGTCAGGCTTCTCAACCACGATGACGTATTGTAGACACGATCACATCACATTACCATCTATTGTAGAGCAGTGCGGTGTGTAGAGAGGCCCCATCCCCATAGGCAGCTCAGCAAGTGGTCCTGCTCACATTCAGACAGGTGGCTATTTGAAATAATTCCCGGAGAACCCCATTAAGTCCTTTTCTCAAATCCCAAGCAGAGCTCAGGCAAAGCAGTTAGGGGGGGGAATCAGTATTGAGTTTGATCCACCTTTGCAGCTAAAACAGCTTCCACTGATCTGGGAAGGCATTCTACAAGATTTTTTTGTGTGTCTGAGAATTCTTACTCATTTATCCAGAAGAGCATTTGTGAGGTCATACACTGATGTTGGACAAGAAGGCCACACCATCCATCACTTGGCACTGTGCTTGGTGATGTAAGGCTTGCATATAGCTGATCGGCCGTGGAAACCCATGTTATGACATGCAGCAGTTTTTGTGCTGATGGTAATACCAAAGGACGTTTGGAACTCTGCAGTTATTGACAACTTTTATGTACTATGCGCCACAGCGACCACACTCTAACTTTACATGGTGTTCCACTTCATGGCTGTGTTTCCTAAACGCTTCCACTTTGTAATAATACCACTCGCAGATGATTGTGGAATATCTAGAAGACATTTGACAAAATGAATTGTTACAATGGTGGCAACCTAGTACAGTACCACATTCGAATAGCTCCAAAGAATGACCCATTATTTCACAAATGTTTGTAATGGCAGACTGCATGGGTAGGGGCTGGATTTTACACGTGTGGTAGTGGGAGCAAATAATTCACCAGAATTCAGTGTTTAAGAGGTGTGACCTAATACTTTTATCATATAGTCTAGATCAGACCTGGGCAAACTACGGCCCGCGGGCCGTATACGGCCCGGCGGACCTTTTAATCCGGCCCCCGGGCGGAGCCAGAGGCGTGCCAAGCAACGATACCCCTCCTCCGCGAATGAAGAGGACTTCCGACTCGGCGTGCTGCGTGTGGCATGGCGCGGTGGCAGGGAGGCAGCGTCAGCGGCAGTACTGTCTAGGTAAGACACAGCAGGGGGGGGGGGGGGTGCCTCGTGCGAGCCGTACCCGGGACCCGGCCGGCCGCAATTATTCCCTTCTCTGTAACAGCGCAGCGCCCGCGGCTCTCATAGTATCGGCTGTGACTGTCTGACACTGACAGTCACAGAGCCGACAAGCATGAAGCTGCGGCCGCCTCCCCCTGTGCTGTGTGTAGTCAGTGTGACTAACACATGGCTGATCATCTCTGAGCATTACGTTTCTAAAGGCAAGGGGGGGGGGGGGGGGGTGTTCTGTATATGATGGGGGGGCCGGGGGGGTGTTCTGTACACAAGGGGACAATGGCTGGATTCACAGGGGGACAATGGCTGGATTCACAGGGGGACAATGGCTGGATTCACAGGGGGACAATGGCTGGATTCACAGGGGGACAATGGCTGGATTCACAGGGGGACAATGGCTGGATTCACAGGGGGACAATGGCTGGATTCACAGGGGGACAATGGCTGGATTCACAGGGGGACAATGGCTGGATTCACAGGGGGACAATGGCTGGATTCACAGGGGGACAATGGCTGGATTCACAGGGGGACAATGGCTGGATTCACAGGGGGACAATGGCTGGATTCACAGGGGGACAATGGCTGGATTCACAGGGGGACAATGGCTGGATTCACAGGGGGACAATGGCTGGATTCACAGGGGGACAATGGCTTTCACTAATATGAGTCACAAATAGTGAAAAATGTTCATTGTTTTGGGAAATTTTGTTTAATAAATTTAAATTTTTTTCTTGTAAGGCAACCTCACTTTTTCATTGTTTAACTATAACAAGTACTCGTACCAGTTGTCCAACAATGATATTTACTGCTTTTTATAAAGAAATACAATTGATTTTATGCAGTATTGAGTTTAGCCTTTTGGCCCGGCCCTCCAAAATATTTTCAGTTTCTCATGTGGCCCCATCGAAAAAATAATTGCCCACCCCTGGTCTAGATCAACTTCCAAGCTACCAAGACTGAAGAAAATACATTTCAGACAAGGCTACATTAGGTTACATTTGAACTAGTTTGTTGAGTCAATATTTCCATAACTTTTAATGATACACTAAGTAGAGCAGTGAAATAATGTTCATCCTAAATTATATAAAGCTAATAAAAATAAAATTAACTGCCTGGAGCTTTAAAGGCCAGCATTGGTCATGAGTTTCATATTAACCATTAACAGCATAAAACAGTGACTCCTCCTTTATAAAGAATGGGGGTGATTTATCATTTCCCTACGCCATTTTTCTGGTGTAAAAAAGTTGAAACCTCATGTTTGCGACTTTTTAAATGCCACTGCGACTAAATTTAGTTGCAAGTGGCATTTCTACGCCACCCTTGCCATTTTTTTTTTTTTCGAGAATGTGACGTGACAAGGACGGGTATGGGGCAGAGCCAGCAGGCCTGCCACAATTATCTTCTCTTACGCCAGTCTTCTAGAGCAGCAGAGTTACTCAACTCCAGTCCTAAGGGCCCACCTGCCGGTCATGATTTGAGAATATCCCCGTTCTGAAGCATGGACACTGGAGTTGAGGAATACGGTTCTGGCGTAAATGAAGACTGAAATCTACGGCAGCTTGGAGCTGCCATAGATTTCAGTTTAGGTGCATGTACTGCCAGGGATGCACCTAATTTATGATTAGGCCTGTTCCCAGCCACAAATTAAGCGCAAGGGATATCAATATAAGAACCCCTTTTGTCTTCATATACAAGTAGGAAGAATCCTGTCTATAGAATTGGACAGAGAGATACCAAAGGGATGACTTAAACTTAACACTTCTCCTTGTGCGTGACTTTTTAAAACTACGATTTCTCTGAAACACCAGCGTTTCAGGAAAAAAAAACAGTTCTTTGTAAGAAGGGCACCATGAAACTGACAACAGGGTTCCTTTAACAGTTGCAGGCTTATGTAGTGTATTTTTTAGATTTTTCTTAAATGCACATATATAACACTAATATTTAGGATTTATTCAAATGGAGGTCAGAAAATACGGAACGGTTTTCATTGAAATTTTGAACAGCCCATAATTTAGTACATATTCTATTGAGGTTCCAGTTTTAACCATTACATATGCAGGCAGAGTACATGTAATTCAGCAGCCATGGCATTCTGTACACAAAATACAGTAGGGACAGGGATTATCAGCATACACTCTTATAACTGAATGCTTAACCCATTATATTTATGATTAGCACAACATCCATAGCCATAAATTATACAGATAAATCTAATTTCAGTACATAAAATTATATGGATTAACAGGCATAGACCAAAGTAAACAAGTAAAATTTGCAACACTAAAAAACCCCATAAAAGATTAAAAGAACACGGTGGTAAGTACTGTGTCAAATTAGAAATTCATCAAGCAAGCATCTAGAACTTCAAGTATGATCTTCAAGATCTGACTTTGTGCATTAAAGGTGTGGTTGGGGTCCTTAAAATCAGATTGGAGGGGTCCCACACCCGGCAGCCCCATACTTCAGCCCAGCTGCCATTCAAGTGAAGGGTAGATGAGCTGCAATAAGACAATATAGTCACTACAAAGTGGATGGAGCTTTTGGCTTCATTCTCTGTTATTTTGAGCGGGGGTGCCGGGTGTCAGACACAGAATGATCCGATATTTATGACCTCTTAGTATATAGACAACCCCTATATACCTAAAGCCAGATTCACTATTCACATACATTTGCTTATTATGTAATGCATATACCTATATATTTTCCTACAAAATGTGCCATCTGTACACAAAAAACATTTAAATCTATGTTTTTTTTTTCTGATACAGATTATTGGGAAATGTATTGTAATGTATGTCTATATTAAAAAAATAATATGGTATCGAATGGCAAAACAGTGTACACTTAGCCTTGGCTCTGGCTCCACCACTTTCTTAACTGCACTTTGATCCCTGCATGTAAACTTTCAGCGTGGACTGATGACATGTCCCCAAGTAGTTACGTGTGATTTGGAGCCACGTCACCACACAGGCCAGTCATTGGCTGCCGCGCAGACATGACCATATCCATGCTGGAACTGAAGCACAGTTAAGAAAGCGATAGACCCACAGAGCTGAAACCGAGTGGCAGAGAGCATGCAAGTATGCTTCCCTTCTCAGGTCCAGAGTGGTAAGGTTGCCTTTAAAAAACATATCCGTGTTGAATTCCTTTTCAATGCTCACCATGAAACATTTTTATTTTATTTCTATAGGTACAACATTTTGTGCCATTTAATTTCTTAGTATAGCCTTATATGATGTCACAGCTGTTACGACACAAAGCTAAAATCCACTGCATAGACAAACTTTAAGGGCTTCTCCGAGTTCACGGTACTGTTGGCCTATTCTCACCACCAGGATCATACAGTTTATATGTTAAATTCATTAAGCAGTACACAGTCACCCATTAACAGGCTTGTCTGATTGTTTTAAAAGTGAAACTACAGTAATAGTTATAAAATAAAGAAACCCCAAAAGGTTACTTACCAAGGTACCAGCAAGTACCAAAGCTCCCTTCAGATTTCTATTTGAAAATGTATTTTTAATACGCACATGGGAATACTGAAGCAAGCAAGTCTTGCGTCACTTCATTTTAATGCTGTACGGAAACAGCATTAAAACTGACGTTTTTGAATGAATCTAATTCGGATCTTTGACCCAAAGCTCGATTCGCTCAAGCCTAGTTATATCCTCCAACACCCCCATGTAAACATGCAAGCGGTTTAACAGAAAGGAGGATAACAAGCTGCTGTTATAGCAAGTAAACGGGCAAAATGACCAGACGTCATGGCACACATTCGCACTTTAACACGGATGAAATAGGCTCAGCATTAATCTAATGTGTATGACTTCATTCCAGCCTATTTGTTGGTAAAACAATTTACAAAAATTAGTGTTATTTTCTTTCTTTTTTTTGTGAGGGAAATCAGGAAATGATGCACACAAAAAAAAAAAGAAAAAGATAAAAGCATTTTTTTTTTTTTACTGATAGGTTCTATAGGTGTATTTCCTAGAAGTGAAACCATGAAAAGCAGATTAAAATGCTTTGTGTGAACCTATACACACATTTTTAATTGTATCTGCTCTTCAACCACACTACACAATGTTACATTTTAACTTTCAATCTCTTTGCATTCCTTTCAGGGTAGACCTCTAGAATTTGAGCCATGGTTGAACAGATCTCTCAGTGGTCTCTACACAGGTTCTACATCCTAACCAAGGAGGACATGCACATCAAAGTATATATGACAGAGAGAAGTGTTTCTCTATTGTTGCAGGATGTGTAAAGAACATGCTTCGTCTCTAGGGCGTTAACCTCAAAGGGGGTTAAAAACAAACTTGAAACATGAAAATGTAATATGTTGCTATAAACGTACACGTATGAGAATAAAATGTCATTTCATAAAAGTTGTGTAGCACAGGTCAGGAGAATATAGTATTCACATTTATAGCCGACACACAGTCTTTGTAGTATGACCTGGTGCCGAATTATATGTCAGTGGAGTAAACATTAACCGGAACGGCTACAATGGACTGCTTATTCTCACCTGCATGGAAATTAACCCTACTTTTTCTAATAGGAGACCTTCACACATTTCCATGTTGTATTGCTATTGAGGTGATGACACAGGAAATCTTGTGTGTCTTCTGTAAACCATTCTGATCAGACACAAAGGGTAGAGCGAGTTTAAAGAGGTTTATACTTTTACTGTATTTGATATTTTGTGAATTGTAGCAGGCCAAAACTGCAACACAAGCAATGCCAGTCTAACATAAGCCTACTGTACAAGCTTTAAACATTGGCATGGTTCCTAAACAGTACCCTTTTTGATAACAGCAAGAAAACAGTTGATAAGATATTGTAAAATGTTACACGTTTGTGAATAAAAGTTTCTTTTTTTTTGTGACTCCAGCTCCAGTATATAGAGATGGAAGAAGAAAGGGATATGTATCTCGCTTGACTGTCCATTTGACCACTTAAGGTGGATTAATGATGCAGCGGTTGGCAAGGGCTTGTGCACGAACATGAGCTGCCATGTTTTGTGTTGAGCGATATACAGTACGTAATGGTTGCTCCGTTAGCACAAGTAATAGTCATTAAACCAGTAGGGACACATAAGCGTCAGGCCATTCCCTTCATACAGAAAAAAAAATAAAACAATTTCATGAACTATGGTAGTGAATGGCTGAAAAGCTGCCTGCCCCAGTGAAGTCTGTAGAGCAAATGTAATAAATAAAGGTGTCCAAGATGAACTACAGTCATCTCCTGAAGTGTGGGCTAAACTGTTCCTCCAGGTGAATTCCATGTGGAAAAGGAAGAATACTGCTTATTACATGTTGAACCCATAGCCAGGAGAAACAGAAGGGGGAGGTGGAGTGAATGTTGGTGGTGCTGTATATCCATACGCGAAGCCTGGCTGCGGTGGCACCACACCACTAGGACCTGCGGTAAGCATCAGTTGTTGACCTGCAAAGAGAGGACTGCTGTAAGAGAAAGTGGGCTTGAACCACTAGAGACTAATATTTAGGCCACATTTTAGAAATAGTGGAAAAGATTTATAAAATTAGTAAACTTCTAACTCTTTTCTAAAACAAGAACCTATTGCTGGAAATAGCAACAGCCCTGCTGACCATACCTAAACTCTGGGATAAAGATCACACCCCCTAGCACCTCGTGGAGGGTGCTGTAGGTCATTTAGTGCCAGCTATATCAGGAATACATTAAAGGGTTTCTGTCACCTGAAAAATGGGTATTAAGCTGGCTGACATTATGTGCTAATGTCAGCAGAACATAACTATATTAGTGACATCTCCCTGCCTGAAGTCATTACTGAGAAAAACAAACTTTTATAATATGCTAATTAGCCTCTAGGAGCAGGTGGCGTTGCACCTTTTGCCCACCTATTTTCACGCCCTTCTTCTCTTGATTGACAGGGCAGCGCTGCTCTCCTCCCGCCGGTCGTGTCCACTGCGAAAATCCCGCGCCTGCGCCGCCCCGTTCAGTATTCAGCGCAGGCGCAGTGAGGGAAGGACGCTCGGTGGCTGCTGGCTTCCTCCCTGCGCCTGTGCCGATTACGGCAGAGTGCTCCCGGAAGAGAAGACAGCCGGCATCGCCGAGAAGGAGTAGATTAGAGTGACTGGATCCTTCTATGTGGTAAGTATATTCCTTGTTGCCCACTTGTACCACCAATGATCAAGGGAGGAAAATAATAAACTATATTTTAGAAAAAAATCAAATAAAATACTAATTTATATATTTATAAAAACACTATATCACCAACAAATCAAATTAATTTGGTATATATTATATATCTATATATGAAGAAAATATAGAGAATTAGAGCGGCACAGCTGTGTATGCAGTATAGACGGAGTGCCAGCGGCTGTGAAGGCGATCCCCCTTCAAGTAGTTAGCAGGAAAAATTCCACGGCACTTCCAAGGCGTAAAACATAAAATCAGACAGCGACGTTTCGATCCACCTCCTGGGATCTTTCTCAAGCAGTCACTGCTTGAGAAAGATCCCAGGAGGTGGATCGAAACGTCGCAGTCTGGTGAATAAAGTCTGATTTTATTTTACGCCTTGGAAGTGCCGTGGAATTTTTCCTGATATAGATATATATATATATATATATATATATATAGTGATGAAAGACGGACAGCACTCCAAGTAAAAAGCGATGGTGTTTATTCACCCATGTGGATGGCAATGTTTCAGCTCATACAAGAGCCTTTTTCAAGGCTCTTGTATGAGCTGAAACGTTGCCATCCACATGGGTGAATAAACACCATCGCTTTTTACTTGGAGTGCTGTCCGTCTTTCATCACTGTTCATATGGGGTAAGCAGCTACATCCCTGGACTTAGCACCCACATTGCTTTTTCTCCGATGCCGCCATTAATTTCATATATATATTGAGTACAGTCCAAACGTTTGGACACACCTTCTCATTCAAAGAGTTTTCTTTATTTTCATGACTATGAAAATTGTAGATTCACACTGAAGGCATCAAAACTATGAATTCACACATGTGGAATTATATACATAACAAACAAGTGTGAAACTGAAAATATGTCATATTCTAGGTTCTTCAAAGTAGCCACCTTTTGCTTTGATTACTGCTTTGCACACTCTTGGCATTCTCTTGATGAGCTTCAAGAGGTAGTCCCCTGAAATGGTTTTCACTTCACAGGTGTGCCCTGTCAGGTTTAATAAGTGGGATTTCTTGCCTTATAAATGAGGTTGGGACCATCAGTTGCGTTGAGGAGAAGTCAGGTGGATACACAGCTGATAGTCCTACTGAATAGACTGTTAGAATTTGTATTATGGCAAGAAAAAAGCAGCTAAGTAAAGAAAAACGAGTGGCCATCATTACTTTAAGAAATGAAGGTCAGTCAGTCAGCCAAAAAAATTGGGAAACTTTGAAAGTAAGGGCTATTTGACCATGAAGGAGAGTGATGGGGTGCTGCGCCAGATGACCTGGCCTCCACAGTTACCGGACCTGAACCCAATCGAGATGGTTTGGGGTGAGCTGGACCGCAGAGTGAAGGCAAAAGGGCCAACAAGTGCTAAGCATCTCTGGGAACTCCTTCAAGACTGTTGGAAGACCATTTCAGGGGACTACCTCTTGAAGCTCATCAAGAGAATGCCAAGAGTGTGCAAAGCCGTAATCAAAGCAAAAGGTGGCTACTTTGAAGAACCTAGAATATGACATATTTTCAGTTGTTTCACACTTGTTTGTTATGTATATAATTCCACATGTGTTAATTCATAGTTTTGATGCCTTCATAGTCATGAAAATAAAGAAAACTCTTTGAATGAGAAGGTGTGTCCAAACGTTTGGTCTGTACTGTGTGTGTGTGTGTATGTATGTATATATATATATATATATATATATATATATATATATATATATATATATATATATATATATATATATAATCTTGTTACAAATTAATTTGATTCGTTGGTGATATAGTGTTTATAAATATATTATTAGTATATTATTATTTTTTTCTAAAATAAAGTTTATTATTTTCCCCCTTAATCATTGGTGGTATAAGTGGGAATAAACGCTGGGCAACAAGGAATATACTTACCACATAGAAGGATCCAGCGACGTCACTCGAATCTACTCCTTCTCGGCGATGCCGGCTGTCTTCTCTTCCGGGAGCACTCTGCTGTAATCAGCACAGGCGCAGGGAGGAAGCCAGCAGCCGCCGAGCGTCCTTCCCTCACTGCGCCGAATACTGAACGGGACGGCGCAGGCACGGGATTTTCGCAGTAGACACAGCCGGCAGCAGGAGAGTTGCGCTGCCCTGGCCCTGTCAATCAAGAGAAGAAGGGCGTGAAAATAGGTGGGCAAACGGAGCCTCTAAGAGCAGGTGCAACGCCCCCACCCCTGCTCCTGGAGGATAATTAGCATATTATAAAAGTTTATTTTTCTCAGTAATGGCTTCAGGCAGGGAGATGTCACTAATATAGTTATGTTCAGCTGACATTCGCACATCACTAATGTCAGTCAGCTTAATACCCATTTTTTAGGTGACAAACCCTTTAAAGGGATTCTGTCACCTGGATCTTAGTGACAGAGCTTTTAACATCATCACATCAGTCTGCTCGTTTTGTATTAAAATATACTAGTATTACTACCCTAAGTGTTGTCATTTGTCTAGAAAATCGCTTTTATTAATATGGTAATTACCTGAGTAAGGAGCCCAAGAGGCTGTCCCTCCGGCCGTTGGAGCCCAGACGCGCCCCTTCTCCTGGAGCCCAGCACCGCCCCACTGCTAATTTATTCACTCCTCATTGCCAGCTGGCCCATGTGCATGCGTCCTGTGAGGCCGATTCCAGGCGCTGACATGTGTATCGACGGCGCATACGCAAGCTTATGGCTCAGGGAACGCATTCCGTGGATACACATGTCAGCGCCTGGAATCGGCCTCACAGGACGCACTGCACATGCGCCAGCCGGCAATGAGGAGTGAATAAATTAGCAGTGGGGCGGTGCTGGGCTCCAGGAGAAGGGGAGCGTCTGGGCTCCAACGGACAGCCCCTTGGGCTCCTTAGGTAATTACCATATTAATAAAAGCGATTGTCTAGACAAAAGGACAACACTTAGGGTAGTAATCCTAGTATATTTTAATACAAAACGAGCAGACTGATGTGATGATGTTAAAAGCTCTGTCACTAAAATCCAGGTGACAGAATCCCTTTAAATATAGGTCTTGATACATAATTACAAATAAATCAAGCAATTATGTGACCTCTTTCCAGCAAGAAAAGATGAATGCTTCTGATTCTGGAATACTTACCAAATACTATTGGAGTGGGCTCTGTTACTTGCTCTTCTTCCTTTCTCAAACTCTCTGCAGCATGGAGTTTGTCTACCTGTAAAGAGAATAGAAGCTAAAAATCAGACTTGAATCTGCTAAAACTGTTCTGCCACAATGCTTCCAACTATAAAAAATTACATACTTAAGGAACACACAAAAAATTCCATTGTTGTCATGTGTAAAGGATTTTTGTTTTTTAAATATTGATGGCCTATCTGATTGGTGGGGGACCGACTCCTGAACCCTCGCCAATCAGCTAGCTCTTCTTATATACTGGCTATAATGTAATGTTCGCCATAAAGACAGATTGGGGAAAATGTATCATGAGGGGAATATTTGCAGTCAGTTTTGCAATAGTCTACGTTGGAGTACTTTGTACCAAGTTTATCAAATGTTGCATGGTGCTTGTTAAGTTTGGTGCATCTTTAAACCTAACACTTTTGTCTAAAAATGTTACTCCAGTTTTGATTTACTATAAGTAGGTGAGAAGGTGCTTTAATCTTCTATAATCTATAACTTACAGTACTAGGTCATTTTGTAGTAAAGTTTTTGTGATTAATATCCTGAAATGAGAACAGACGTTTTTCCGGGGATGTTTTGCCTCTCCAGTTTTACATAAACGTTTACGGTCTGAAAAACTTGGTCTGTGTGATGGCCGTGAGTCTCAGACGAACCTCTGCTTGTATGACCCGAACTCACATTATCATAGTGATCTGTGATGCTGTGAGTTCCTGCCCGACCGTGGGTCTAGTGTCTGTACTCACATGATGCTGTGAGCATAGGACAGTAAAGCACAGTGGGCAGGAACTCACAGAATCCTAGATCTCTATAATGCAGTAAATTCAGGTTAGATAAGCAGCAGGCGGTTCGGAAAATGCAGCTGTCACATGGATTGTATTTTCAAAACTGAACAAGCATGTGTGAAACTGGCCCAATACTCAGCATAAGGCCGCTTGCCTTTTTTTTTCAAGTTTGCGTTCCATATACGGACCGTATACGGAACCATTTATTTCAATGGATCCGCAAAAAAAGCGGAAGGTACTCTGTATGCCTTCCGTTTCCGTATTTCCGTTCAGACAGAACATGTCCTATTATTGTCCGCATAACGGACAAGGATAGTACGGTTCTATCAGGGGCCAGCTGTTCCGCAAAATACTGAAAAAGCCATACGGTCGTGTGCAAGAGGACTAACTCAGATTTTTACAAGCAATCAACCTACAAAAATATAAACATTTAACCAGGAAACAAAAAACTTACTTTGGTTAAATACTCTCTCATGACTTGGATAAAATAAGGCATGGCAAACTCCATGATATTGTGTCTCCAGGCCAACTCTAATACAATGTCTGGATGCAGAAGGTCATAGCAGGTGAAGAGTGTCGCTGCAAAGCACTCCTGCTTTCCCTCCTCAAGGAACCACTGAAGGAGCTTCTCTGCCAGTTCTGTATCTTTAGACTCCCCAGCATATAACATTGCATCCTGCAGAAATACACATAATTGCATGAAAAATTTAAAGATTGGTTAATTTATTAATAGAGTAGTGAATACAGTCAAAGGCAACACACTTCAATACAAAGAGCAGATCCCAAAAGTGTCAGAAATATCTCTTATGAACCCAGCTATGTTTCTTACATTGTTTTTATAGCATTGCTATAGCTGAACATAGGGATGAGCCCATCCAGAATCATGAGATATGACTCAAGATGCATAAAGGTTCTCAAAATCTATTTAGTCCTTGCTCATTTTTATACTAATGAACAAAGAGTGTAATTGCCTTCATAATTACTCAACCATAAAAGGTGGATGTAAATTTTCAAGAACTCTAAACGCGGTTTTCCAAGTCTTGTGATTCTCCCATCCATTCACTTCTTATATGGCCATGCTATCCAATAGCTGCTGAAGGACTTTAAAGGGGCTTTCCAACTTTAACCTCCATTTTAGCTTAGGGCCAGGACGCTCTGTACCTAAAATACTCATCCACCACCCACTGCTCCATTTGTCAAGAGTCCAGTCATTAGATGTGTATCTTGCAGATGAGATCAGATGCGCCACATATTTTTCCAGCGCCAAAGGTCTGGTCCAAACCAGCTTTATTAAAGTTTTAATGTACATATATAGAACACACAGCATACAATACAAACACCCCCAACAACCCCTCCCTGGTTATAGTGCATCCAAATTGGAATTAATAGGCATCAAGGTATGCGAGTTCTTGCCTATGTCAACCAACCCCAGATGGCTACATGAGAACCCCACCCCAGCAAGTAAACCTGACTAACATGGGGCCAATTAAGCACTTAATGCAGTTACAATTTACCTGGTGCCAATAAGTAGTCTAGTTCTCAAGAGTAGAAGATGCCAATCCAGGCTTATCCAGCCATAAATCCCACTGTTTCCCCAAATTTCGTGAGTGTCCCTCTTTTCAAAAACATTTCACTCTCCATTAGGATCATAGAGTTAGACATCTCGTCTATCAGTTGTCAAGTTAACTTGAGTATTTTAGCTATAGCTAATTGTATTATATCATTTGTTGGTAGGATTCACATACCCCAGAAAACAGACGAGTGGAAGCCTAGAGATCCGAATGCTACATACCCTTTCTAGAAGGTGAAATATCTCAAAGTAGTTTAGATCTGTCTCAAATCAAAAATTATCAAAACTTTACTGGTAATCTTATAGAATAAAATAGGATTTCCAAATCTGATTTTGCTGATGTCATAGTTCGGATAAGTAGAGGAGCATAAATAAATTCAATGAAGTAGATCACTTTCTTTACATCCTATATTGGATTAGGTGGTGGCTTTATAAAATCTATTGTTTTACCTTATACAAGCGGTCCTTCTTACACAGCTCCACACTCTGCTTCCAGCGGTTATTTCCCTTGTACAGATAGGCAGCAATCCTGCGGAACTCAATCAACTCGTGTCTCTCCAAACGTTGTGCCAGGCTGATATTATCAAAGTTATCATATGCATCAATGGATGCCCTCAAACCCTGAGAATAAATGCAGACATGATTTACAGTGCCATTTCTTAACTTTTTTTTAATAAAATGCCACGTGTTGAAAAACAGAATTTAGTGTTTTAGTTCTACAGGATCAACTGAATATAGTATACTAATGTAATAAAATAAATCTCAGCTTTTTTCACCATATAAACGAAACATGTAGAACTTATCCACGGCAGAATGGTTTCTCTTCAAGATGCCCATATTAATATTTTAAAACTTAGGGAGTCATCCAGTTGGCTCAAATCCTTGAGTGGCATAGACGATTACCTAGCAAACTCTTTGGGCCTCCTTTATCAAAACTGTCTTACTGCAAAACTGTCTTAGTTGCCCATAACAACCAATCAGAGCTCCCCTTTAATTTCTCTAAGAGTTATGAAAAATGAAAGGTGAGCTCTCACTGGTTGTTATTGTTTTCCTGTTAGACAGCTTTGATAAATGAAGCCCTACATCTCCACTGAAGAACTTTTCTCTTAGCCAAGCCTTAGTCGTTATACAGATGGTTACCTCATTACCCCCTAACTGTAATATTTTAACTAAAGTCGCAATACACTCCACTTATATGGCCTCATCCTTCCCCTTGACAGGACTGGGAGATTCCCTAGGTCTACAACATAGATTCGATAAGTATTGGAGACATCCTAACTGATGAGGTCTTTCCAGACTTTTTTTTTTTACCTTCTAGTCCTTGGTTCAAGGTGTCTCAGTAGATGGCCTTATTTATTCTCAGCTATTAACCAACTTAAAAAAAAAAATTCTGAAAATGGGATACCCACAAAGGGAATTCTCCTAGTTTGAAAAATTGGTGGCCCTATGGTCTCTAGTTCTAAAGACCATCTAAAAAATTCTTAAAGCATTGAAGGCTCCCTCTACAGATACTCCTATTCCTTAAATTATTCCTTAAATTACAGCTTGGGAGAAGGAATTCTCTAACACTTTCCAGACCATCGGGTCTTCTGTAACATTCAAGATTGTAATTCCAATTGGCTAGATGCGATTGGAGAGAGGTCTGTGTTGCATAGACGGAGGGAGTGGGGCTCGTGGCCTTTTAGGTTAGGCAAGAAGAATTTATATATATATATATATATATATATATATATATATATATATATATATATATATATATATTTTTTTTTTTTACTATTATAGATGCGTTTTTTCCTTTATTGTTTATATATCTAGATTGTGAGCTCCACTGGGGGACATTACAGTACAGACATTATCATTACGTAAAGTGCTGCAGAATATGTCCACGCAATATAAGCGAGTAAAATAAATATATTAATGTGTTGGATTGACTTGAATTGGGATGTATAAAAAATATTTTAAAAAATCTAAAGAAGCATCTGGTTTAAAAAAAAAACAAACGAGCATTCAGCCAGCAGCTATCTTAGGTACATGGCCACCTTAAAAGTGGCAATTTGTACACAGATAAAAGTAAGATAACAATGACAAACTGTATTACCTGGTAATCTTCCTCCTCTGTCAGCAAGTTGTTGAGAGCCTCATTTACTGACTTGTTGTTGTGATTTTGAACAGAGCGCAAGTATGGTTTAACAAGGGGTAACTGGTTCATCTAAAAGAAATCAAGAATTCAGAGGTGACTAAAGAACAAAACTGAAATTTCAGGAAAAAGTATAACTATATAAATACATAATTATATAGAGGAATGGAAACAGATACAAAACACATTACAAAAGTGTGGGGAAGAGGCTGAGACTACCAAGGAGTGAATGAAGTTCATTAGAACTCACCTTGGAAAAATAGTTGACTGTTCGCGTGTGATCCAAACGTGGAGACAGGACAAGGAGAAGGTCGTTCATCAGAAGAGGTTTGTACTCCAAGTAGAACTGGAGTGCTCTGTAATATAATTCCACATTGGCTACCTGCAAGTTTAAATTATGGTCATTGAAATTGTGTGAAGTGTTGCAGCACTGAAAATAAACTACACTGTACAGCAATGGTATACCTTGGTGACAATGTCTTTAAATTGACCTTCTTTCCAAGCGGTGGTAGGATGGCTCATCATGGTGATAATGGCATTATCATACTCTTCATACTTATCATAAAGGAAGACTAATTCACCCCACAGATGGGCCTGTTCCGCTGCACGCAAGACCTGTAAGCATCAGAAAACGGCTGAGTATAATTTGTCATATATTAATCGTGTCAGTCAGAAAACACAGACCAGTATATAAAAAGACTTAAAAACTGATTGTTTCCTCACCTTGGGGATGTTGACTCTGGACCAGAATAATTCTAAATGTTCACGCATTTTCTGAGGTTTAAACTTGGAGTATAGAATGGCAAGCTCTGTGAACATGCCCATATGAGCACGCTCCAAGCCCAGGGCGGCTTCCAGGAGAGAAATGAGCTCTTCAAAATATCCCCGATCCTAAGTGAAAGAGACAAACGATGAAACTCAAAAATAATGCCAGTGAACATGGTTTGGCTGTGCTGAAGTTCAGTTCACAGACGCCAAAGGTGATGTTAGTGAATGTTGGGGTACACTGTGCAGCTTTGCAACCATTTTGGGGTTTACAGACTCAACATATTCCTACCTGAGTGATACCCTAGCCTTGTACTAAGATCAACACATCCAGCAATCTAGTTTAGAAATCTGCTCAAAGACTATGATAAATGATGTGGGATGCTTTGTTATAGATAAATAGTCAGGTCCATAAATATTGGGACATCGACACAATTCTAACATTTTTGGCTCTATACACCACCACAATGGATTTGAAATGAAACGAACACGATGTGCTTTAACTACAGACCATCAGCTTTAATTTGAAGGTATTTACATCCAAATCAGGTGAACTGTGTAGGAATTACAACAGTTTGCATATGTGCCTCCCACTTGTTAAGGGACCAAAAGTAATGGGACATAATCATAAATCAAACTTTCACTTTTTAATACTTGGTTGCAAATCCTTTGCAGTCAATTACAGCCTGAAGTCTGGAACGCATAGACATCACCAGACGCTGGGTTTCATCCCTGGTGATGCTCTGCCAGGCCTCTACTGCAACTGTCTTCAGTTCCTGCTTGTTCTTGGGGCATTTTCCCTTCAATTTTGTCTTCAGCAAGTGAAATGCATGCTCAATCGGATTAAAGTCTCTTTGGTTGCTTTTGCGGTATGCTTAGGGTCATTGTCCATCTGCACTGTGAAGCGCTGTCCAATGAGTTCTGAAGCATTTGGCTGAATATGAGCAGATAATATTGCCTGAAACACTTCAGAATTCATCCTGCTGCTTTTGTCAGCAGTCACATTATCAATAAATACAAGAGAACCAGTTCCATTGGCAGCCATACATGCCCACGCCATGACACTACCACCACCATGCTTCACTGATGAGGTGGTATGCTTAGGATCATGAGCAGTTCCTTTCTTCCTCCATACTCTTCTCTTCCCATCACTCTGGTACAAGTTGATCTTGGTCTCATCTGTCCATAGGATGTTGTTCCAGGACTGGCCTTCCTGTTTTTGAGGCTCACCAATGGTTTACATCTTGTGGTGAACCCTCTGTATTTACTCTGGTGAAGTCTTCTCTTGATTGTTGACTTTGACACACACACATCTACCTACTGGAGAGTGTTCTTGATCTGCCCAACTGTTGTGAAGGGTGTTTTCTTCACCAGGGAAATAATTCTTCGGTCATCCACCACAGTTGTTTTCCGTGGTCTTCCAGTGTTGCTGAGCTCACTGGTGCGTTCCTTCTTTTTAAGAATGTTCCAAACAGTTGTTTTGGCCACGCCTAATGTTTTTGCTATCTCTCTGATGGGTTTGTTGTGTATTTTCAGCCTAATGATGGCTTGCTTCACTGATAGTGACAGCTCTTTGGATCTCATCTTGAGAGTTGACAGCAACAGATTCCAAATGCAAATAGCACACCTGAAATGAACTCTGGACCTTTTATCTGCTCATTGTAATTGGGATAATGAGGGAATAACACACACCTGGCCATGGAACAGCTGAGAAGCCAATTGTCCCATTACTTTTGGTTCCTTAACAAGTGGGAGGCACATATGCAAACTGTTGTAATTCCTACACCGTTCACCTGATTTGGATGTAAATACCTTCAAATTAAAGCTGACAGTCTGCAATTAAAGCACATCTTGTTCGTTTCATTTCAAATCCATTGTGGTGATGTATAGAACCAAAAATGTTATAATTGTGTCAATGTCCCAATATTTATGGACATGACTGTATGTAGAGCCATTAAAATGTGGATGACTGTCAAGAATGCTATTAGTTTTAAGCTTTATATGTATTTTGTGGCTATGAACATACATTTTACAATTTATGTATACAAAAAGTGTACCATGGCACAGAATGTTGTATACAGATCTATTTAATGAGTGGCTCCATTGATAAGTGAGAACTTTTAGTACTGTCAGATGGTTCAGAGATTTGCTATAACTGAGACATACAATATACAGTTTATTAAATATGGACAATTCTGGAACTATTTAGCTTGAACAGAGCAAAGGTGTTCTCTCCCAATATTAAAAGGTTTCTCCAGAAATTTTATATTGATGGCCCATCCTTAGGATAGATCAGCAACAACAGATCTGGAGGATCCAACTGCCTGCACCCATGCCAGTCAACTGTTTTTCAGAACTAGGCAGTCGAACTACATAGCTCCGTCCACTACATAGTAATAGTAGACTGAGCAAGTTCGTGTAGTACTACTCCAAGTGACGTGAATGAGAGCAGTGCTGTTGTGGATGGAGTTGTATAGTTCCAGAACTGCTAAAAACAGCTGATCAGCAGGGGTTCTGATCTGATATTGATGACATATCCTAACTATCAATATAAAAATCACAGAGAGCCCAAGAAAGCCCCAAAATATAATGTAAAGTATGTGAGTGGTCAAACGCTTAAAGGGTTTTCCAAGAGGTTTTTAATGATCTGTATCTGATCTGTGGGGGTCTGATACTTGCCGATCAGCAGTTTGAGAAGGCAGTGTCGCTCACAGTAGCACCACGGCCTTCTCTAGCTTTTCCTAGACCATGTGATTGTCACATGGCCTAGGCGCAGCTCAGCCCCTCTGAAGTAAATGGCCCTGGGCTGTGATACCAAGCAAAGCCGATATACAATGTACGGCACTGTGCTTGGTAAGCAGAGAGTAGGCCGCGTCGCTACTGTGAGTGGGGGAGTCCCGGGTGCCGGACCCCCACTGATGAACAATTCAGAGGATAGGTCATCAGTATATATAAAAAAAATATATATATGAAAAAAACACACTTGGAAAACCCATTTAAGTATCTTCTAAGAAATGATTCTGGAACTGTCTGTTCTAAGATTCACCCACCTGGTAATAGCTGATAAGTTCCTCCAGCTCATCAGCATGGATCACTATATGCAGACCACACATTTGTGCCAGGCGAAACTCTGTGCCATCCACACAAGCAAAGCAAACCTAGTAAAGAGATCCATGAAAAAAGTTTGTATATAACATGTATACAGTAAAGCCTGCATGAGAAAGAATACCATGCAACCCATCATTTCATAAAAGGTAACAAAGTTATGGTGATCATAAAAAAGTTCTTACTTCTTTCCATGTGCGGGTGCTATTGGCCTTTCGGGCACTATCCACCGCAGCCTGATACTCCCCCAGGTGCACTAAAGTGGATGCCAACCGAGCAAAATTTGACACGTTGTTATAAAGAAGTTTGGCTGCATCATACATGCCCTCATCGTAACAGCGATCTCCCACCTAAAAGGCAAAGGAAATACTGTAAGGTAATACAGACTTCACTTATAAAAAATGTTCCGAGTACGACATTCAGTGCAGTACCTGCTGTATATGTGCATTGTTAGGACCACTGACAAATTCTTCTAGCTCTGATAAGCGATTTGTTTTAGCCAAAGCAAATATGAGCTCCGTTTCAACATAGGACTCTCTAGCCTTTTTCCGTGCCATCTGTAAGAACTTTACCAGGTCCTCCCAGTTACCTGTGAAAGCAGACACCGCCAAATGTTTAGAAAGATGCCACACAGCCTTGTCAGCAGGAACAGGCTCAGGACAGAACTATGGCATAGATGACAGACTAATAAGGTGATTAGACACTTTAATGCCAATGTCACCCTTTCAAAAGGTAGAATAAAGCACTCACTGTTTTTGCTTGCTGCTTGCACAACTTCCATGTAAGCAGAGGGGTCATCAGCTTTAATGTAGGAGTCGATAGCTTCCTTTACCAAGTCCTTCTGTAACTGAGCTCTGCCTAGCTGACTCCATACAGCAGGTTCATTGCATCTCTCTGCAAATTCATAAGCACGGTCCAGATTTCCAATGTGCTCAATTAAGACCTACAAGAGAAGAGGCAGAACAAGAGTATAAAGATTACTGAATACATGTACATAAAAAGTGGCACCACCTCCCCTAGAGCTGCTTTAGATTATTACAACCAACTGTACTCCAAAGGAAAAAATACCGCAACACAGGCATACTAATTGCTATTCCATCCACCCTCCCCATACACATGCACACTTGGATCTGTCAAGCATGGGATACAAAACATGCTAAAATTCAACATATTGATTCTTAGTTTCCTTTGACATAGACCGAACGAACGTTGGCCAGGCAAATACACATTAGGTTCGGCAGACGTTCATCTAATGCGTATGGCCACTTTCATTCCCTATATCAGTATATAGACACAATTCATGTTTCTCACCTGGATGGCAGATGTATTTACATCAAATTTCCTAAATATGGCAAAGGCCTCCTCAAAGAGCTGGTTGCTAATGGCAATATTAGCGATGTCTGGTGCATCATAGTTATCCAAACGATTGATATATTCCATTACTCTTGTACGGTCAGCTTTAATGGCTGTCAGTATGAGCAGATTTTGCAGATTTCTGAAACCAAACAAATGGAAAATCTATGGTGTCTGACCGATGTTCACACAAAAAACACCCATCCATTAAAATAGCTTCCTGTTTTTCTTAGCAGGGGCTATACAAATGCCTATAGCCACAATTCTTGCTTCCATCTAGCTACAGGATATGCTGGCTACAACAGTGCAGGGCAGCAGTTTGCAGTTCTTGTACCCTGGTCTCCTCCCATAACAGAACGCTGCAGCGCAGGGCTAAAGCCATCACCTGTACTAAGGATATTTGGCCTTACCAGAGATTCAGGCACCAGTCAAGCACCTGCCTACATCACTGACCTGTGCTCACTAAAGACAGAGCTGTCCAGCACAATCTTCTCCAAAAGTTCAATGAGCTCATTTGGGAGATCCGCAGTCATGAAAGCCTTCACAGTCACCGACACTTCTTCTGGATCCTGAGTTTCTGATAAAGCAGTCTGGACAACCTTTGATATAATGAAAAAAGACCGATAAACAAACATGAGCCAATCTCTAAGGCTACCTGCACTCGGGTGCATGTCATTTTGCAGAAATTCCACTCATTTCCATGTGACATTCTGTGAGTTTCCACCCAAAAAAAACGTTGGTTTTTGGTACATATTTGACGTGTTTTTTATGCACATCTCACCCTTTCATTTTAAAGGGTGAAAGCTGCACAAAGAAATGACATTCTGTAGTTTCAAAATCCGCACAGCAGGTCAATTTCTGCACAGAACAAAATAGTTTGTATAATCTCATACACTTTGCTGGTACCGTATTAGGGCTCAAGCACTCAGCCATTGCTCAGCCACTCCCGCACTTGAATGGGTCCGCAATCCAGAAGGAGCAGTGTGGAATGGAGGCACAGAACCTTGGTTTCTCTCCGTGCCTCCGCACCGCAAAGAAATAGAACATGTTCTATTTTTTTTGCAATGCGGACGTATCACGGACCCATTCAAGTTGAATGGGTCTGGATCCACCTCTAGCAGCCGGACGGATGGTGCCCGTGCATTGGGGACCGCAAAATGTGGTCTACAATGCATGGAATGGCTGAGCAATGGCCGTCTGCATGTGCTCTTACACGGCGGTTTATCCATAAGTAATCAAAGTGTGCAGGAAGTCTAAGGGTATGACCATACGGAATGACTGTGCTGTGGTTAGGATGCAGATACCTGTGGACAAGTACCACTTCACTACAAGCCACAGCTGTTTCCTATTAACCAATTACAAAGGCATTGTTTCTTCTGTCATTATAGTTAATGGGCACACGCTAACCCACAAAATATTGCGACCATTATCAATGAAGACTGAAGAAGTAATGTGGTCGTAATGAGTCAATAGGATGCAGGTGCAGCACAGCCTCTCCGTGTGGTCATTCCCTTACATTTCTTAAGAGGACTGCATCACTGCTGCAAAGGAGATAACGTGCAGGTAAACTTTCAAGAGGAATCAGCACTGGCACAATGGTCGCAACCACTTAAAACAGCTGATTGGCAGGAGGTGCTGGGAGTCGGACCCAGCACCACCTGCTATTGTTAACCTCTCCTGAGGATAGGTCATCAATATTAAGCCACTGCACAGCCCCTTTAAACGTCTGATAAAAAAAATATAATAATCTATTATGATATCATAGATGCATGTGAGAAAATCTGAATGGAAGTATTCTGTATAGCACTTAAAGGAGTAATCCAGTTTTTTTTAAAGAGCATCTGTCAGCAGCTTTGTACCTATGACACTGGCTGACTTGTTACATGTGAACTTAGCATCTGAAGGCATCTGTGTTGGTCCCATGTTCATATGTTCCCGCATTGCTGAGAAAAATTATATTCTAATATACGCAAATGAGCCTCTAGGAGCGTTGATGTTACAACTTAGCGCTTCTGCAACTTATACACTGCCTAGCCTTGTCAATCAAAGTGCAGGGGAAGCAGCAGTTGCAGAGAGCTGAGACTCTAGGAGTACCAGCAACATCTTTATTGCTCCTAGAGCCTCATCTGCATATATTAAAACAATAATCGTAATCATTAAAACCGAAATACCTCTTTAAATCTCTGTAACTGGAAACCTGGCACATCATTATTTGCAAATGACCATTTAAATCAATGGCAGCTTGTTCAGAGCGATACATAAGATTTTCAGTAACTAATGTCTGACCAGTGGAAAGATCGGTATTCCGGAAATCAAAATAACATTTTAGAAGAAGGTCTCCTACCATGTGCTATGCAGAAATTGTTTTTAGGCAGTAGCTATGAAAGCTTCTAAGATGAAAGGAAAGCATCTGGAAAAATAACATTTTAACCAAAGGACTAAGTTTTCACAATTATATTTTTAGCTTACTTGATCTATCAGCTGTCGCCTGAATGGGTTGTTTTCCTCCAGCACACTGGCCCACAGATCTGCATCTTTTCTCCGCACGAGGTACCGACCTTCACTCTTGAATAGGGAGTTCTCATTGCACACCTAGGCCAATGTAAATGATACAATTACTAAAATGATGTTTTGTGAAGAAATGATTATAGTATTCTTCTCTTGTGGCAGATCCAAAGCACTCACCTTAATTAGCTCCAAGTCACACTGGCCCCTCTCATAGGCTACGCAGGCAAGGTGCGGGTCCCTCTTTTCACAGTACTTGCCCACCACACAGCTGTCATAAAAAGGGTTTTCCCGCAGGAAGCGTTCCGGGTTGTTGTTGCTGTCTATATAGATCTTGGCCAGAGCATTGTGTGTCGCAGGTTCCTCGCATCCTTCGTGGATTCTGGATTCCAGCCATGGTAATAGCAGCTTTAACCTGATATGGAGGAGATTGAAAAGATCTGTAAATTATCATCCAATGCAATGAGAGATGATCACTGAAAAGTAGTGCTGCTGGAATGGTCAGATTTTCCAAGAAATTCAAAATATGGATTGGGTGTTAATAATGAGATTATTGTCATATATATGCATTTGTATTAATGTGGGAAACTATACACGATACAGAAATATTCAGTATCCTCAAGTACTGTACTACGATCGCTCACCTGTTTCTTTTCTCTACTTCGGCTACAAGTTCATCAGTGGAAAATTGCCCATGTACAACCATGATGAGATTCTTAATCACATCTTCTGAGCAGTCCACATCTAACAAGCCTCCCACCACTGCTGGGATGCGACTGGGATTAACCTAGACACAGAAAGCCATTTAATGTATTACATCTGTGATTACAGTATCAGCAGCACTCAACGTCATTGCAGGAGGATGGAAATGGAAAATAAGAATAACTTCAATATAAATCACACATTTAAATTCATCTATAATAGATAAAATGCATTAATGAGGTTATATAAATTATATTTAAAAAGGGGTATTCCAGTAATTTCAAGTAATCCCCTATCTACAGAATATTGTCTAACTAGATCGGTGTGAGCCCTACCACTGGGACCCCCTCTGATCACAAGAACAGGAGTCCCGTATCTTGCAGGGCTCCTAAAAAAAAAAATGGAGAGTACAGCTATTTCTGGCAGGTACCATAGAGACAAATGCATGCTTAACCAGCCACTACATTCATTTTGGAGGACCCTGTGGGGTTTGGATCCTCGTTCACGTAATCTAATAGTCATCCCCAATCCTGTGGGTAGGGAATAACTTGAAAATATCAGAATATCCCTTAAATAAACTTAGAAATTAACCGTCTTGGACTATAATATATTTATGAAAGCTGCTGATCTGCCCAACCAGTATACAAGTGCATGTAAGAAACTATTTTCTGAAAACACGCTTGAAAATAAATAAATGGGAGCCGGTCAGCAGTTTTGACCATGCTAAGCTGCTTACCGCACTAGGGAGCAGCTGGGGAAATCAGTACAAACAACTTTTGTGGAGCTTTTATTATCATGAGAATGTGAAGTGCTGTCTCCTCTCTGCATTGAGCTGCTTCACAGCCCCTTCCCCTCTGCTATCGGACAGGTATAGTGGTCTCCTGGTTGGATACTACAGCTGTCACTCAGAGCAGAGGGTGGGGCTGTGAAGCACCTCAATGCTCAAAGGAGAGGGCACGTCACAGGACTTTATTTACCATAGACTACATGTCCCACCCTTTCCCCTTCATCAACGAACCTCTGTTTGAAAAAGCAGCTTTTCCTATCGTCTACGTCTAACAAATAGTGATTAGCTTGGATTCCTAGTCCCCCGAGAGGGCGCTCCTACAAATGCAAAGCTAGATCTAAAGCTCAGGACTGACATTTGACCGTACTAATGGGCTTATGAACACCAACAGGGCATCCCCCACTGAATGTGCTGATGCTGAACCAACATTAACCCATTGTGGACCTCCGACGTAAATGTACAGCTGGTGTCTGGTCTTTAAAGATGACGCCTGCTCACCAGCAGACACAAGCGGGACTTGGAGATCCTGAAGTTGTGCACTTCATTAGAATAATCTGTGAAGAATGGACACCTTGCTGCCATTCAACGTTACGTCTAGGTAGTCGCTGGCCTTGTGCAGTAGAACATCTCTGTCTTTGAAGTGAAGGATTTCTGCAAGTGTGGGGTGGTCATCCCGGGAGCAGTGGCCTAGTTGGCACCTTCTGTGCCTGCTCCATACCATACAGAGATGACAAGCCCCCTCCACTAAACTTTTGAGCCAGCCGTTTTCAATAAAGTCAGTAGGGTTGTTACCGTCGCCTTTTCAGGGATTTCCACAATCTGAACACTGCAACCTGTTTTCCAAATAATCTGTTTTAGCCAGCAAGGCAGCTGCCATTTTAAGGAGTCCAACATAACCCTCCACTGCACAGGTACACTGCAACACTTTATGCAGGTCACTTCTAATCAGAGACAAGTCCACTATCATGCTCCCCACTTGTATGGTGCAGAATTATATTTAGTGACGACTGCCATAACATCTTTCAAAGTGGGTTCTTTCCCCCCATTGCCTTGACTAAGCTGCATAGGACGCTTGCATCTCTGGGTTAGCAAACAGGATTGCATCAACCGTGCAGGGTGCTCCTTATCTGAAGACAATGGCAGCATTGGAGCCAGACTGGTTATTATCGGATGCCCTACTAGGTATCTACTGCTCTGACCAGGGCTCCTCCAGTCTGCGTGCAAATCTCTCTATCCGTGCCGCTATATCTTGCTTTACGGTATTGGTAGGAACCACCACTCTGTTGGTGCTGGGACATCTTGGATAGGAGACTTGCGGTCTGGTTTGAGCAGAGCTTTCCCTTTTTTTCAGGATTGTGTTGGTTTCCAGCTCAATGGTTACCCTCCACAGGTGTTTGGGAAGTGGTAAGTACCAACAGCCCAGAAAAACAGCACTCCAGGAGAACTGACAGAATTTAGTATAGGAGCTCAGCATGCTTAGTCATGCCCCCTTCTAGGTTTAGTATTTGTATAAAGGACATGTCACCACTCCTGACATATTTTGGTAAAAAATCATATTCCAATTGAAATGACATGTGGCGGCCATACCACTGTTCCTTGACTATATTAATTTGTGTGTGAAGTCTATTTCCTTTAGTCTCCAACATCATAGCATATGCTTTCTAGATTTGTGCTTGGAGGGGGATCGCACCACCTCCGAAGTTATCACTACTACATACAGAAAGGAACTAGCAGGCAACACGATATTGCATACCACTTCGTGTCATCCACCTCACACAATACAGAGTATTCCCAAAGGTGAACTCATTCGAGCTCGACGCAATTGTTTGAATATTAATTTATTCGCACAAGAAGCAAGGAATATTACAGATAGGCTAACTGGTAGGGCTTACTCATAAATCTGTTGCCTCCTCTGTCATTGAAGTTTCATCCATGGATTGAGCTCCCCTTGTGTTTCCGGAAGTAAAATAACTGCCCCAGGTAAATGCCATATCAAAATGCAAGCGCGATTTTACTCCCTTTGTGACACAATATAGCCTGGAATATGATCGCATATGCAAAATCATTAAGAAATATCTTCCTTTATTGTCATGCGATAATCAGTGGATGCATATTGTCGCAGAGGGAGTGGTGTGTAGCAAGAAGGGCTCCAACCCTGGGCAAAGTCCCAGCTTGTTCTCTGAGAAGACTTTGCAGAGACCAACCTGGCTCAATAATAAGGGCAGCTATAAATGTGGTCATGCAAAATGTATTTGCTGCAATCATACCAGAGCCACAAAGAAGTTTAAATCTACTGCTAACAATAAGGAATTTTCCATACAGTCCTATCTTAATTGCAACACAAAGTTCGCGGTTTATATGATAAAGTGCGAACTTTGTCAGTTGCAATATGTGGGGTGTGTACGAATGAAATAAAAACCCGCATACCCAGCACATTTCAGATATCCTACACTACGAAAACCGCAACGTGTCTGCTGTCAGTACACACTTTGCGATTTTGCATGCAGGCGACACCTCCAATCTGGTGGTTCAAGGAATCGAGAGAGTTTTCCTTCCCACCAGAGGGGGGCGATCATAGGAGGAAACTCCTGAATCGAGAGGCATACTGGATTTTCCAGCTGGGTTCAAGACAGCCTCAAGGTCTTAACAAAAGGCATGATTTAATCCTACACTATTAGGGGAGTCTTCCTTTTCTCCTTTTGTGTTCAGAGGTTTCATTATTATTATATATTTTTGTTTTGCCATTGTTCTTTTATATATGTATTGACTACACACCTGTGTAGGTGTTTTGGTCAGCACATGGGATTTTAATTCTCTCTATGTTTACTGATTGGACACATGTGATTGCGCCGTGTGTGCAGCTCCTCACGATCATGTGATCGATTGATTGCATGTCCAGCTGTGTGAGCTGCTCATATGGTGCGATCCCATTACCAGTTCGATATGTCATGAGGAAGGACCGATATTTGTTTGTGGTCTGAAACGCGTAACCGAACAATTCCTGTTTCTGTCGAAGATTTTATGCCGCAATAAAGCTACGAATTTTTTCCACCATTCTTTAGCTGGATTTTCCTATAATTTTCGAATTGAAATGACTGTTCTGGAGCATCTATTTTTATAACTATGTTGTGTAATCCCTCCATTATTCCTCTCAGAAATTAATAACCTGCTTGGCATTACCAATAGTGCACAGTTTTGGCTGCCAGTGTCAGAGCCACTGACAGAATTCTAAATATCACGCCGATCATGTCAGGGAGGCTGAGCCTGCATTTTTGCAGTCAGCTCTTTTTTTTTTATAAATGAAACAACCCTGTTTGACGATGGACTATGGAGGTAGAAAGCACAACATATGTTTCTAGCGTGTGGTCTTCAGCACAATTCTAGCTAAAATAAACATCATGTACATTTATTTTTTTTAATGACTCAGCTTTTCCTTGTTTTGCAAGATGAGACCATATGGCGGTTTTTTTGGAGGACTAGTTTGTAGGATGTGGGATTAGCAGTAATTCTTAATGACCAGATTAATGGAAGTGGAAAATGTACTGTTATTTCTTGGGGACAGTTGTATGTGACAGGGCGTTATGTTAGAACCTAGGAGTTGCTTTAGGATAGGTTTACAAGCTGCAGCCTGAAAAGTCTGTTTCATACACATTATGGATAGGTCATCAATGTTTCTGACCTTCGTCTAGCACTATTAAGAGGTCCCAGCATTCCTGTGCATGTTGTCTCCCTTCATTGTTCACACAAGAAGGCATCCTGTTCATATGATTGATACTAGAGCTCATCAGGTTCTCTTAGACTACTCTATTCCTGCCATCGAAAAGTACAGAATACCAGACATAAATAGACAAAGTTATGTGACGTGAAAGGAGCACTTTATAGGAACCAACGTCATGTCCTTCCACAACAAAGAACAAGCCACACCTTACCTTTTGCACGTAAATTTCAATGTACTTCTGGAGGTTGTTTCGGTACAGATATAACACCAGG
Source organism: Bufo bufo (assembly GCF_905171765.1). Classification (NCBI taxonomy): domain Eukaryota; kingdom Metazoa; phylum Chordata; class Amphibia; order Anura; family Bufonidae; genus Bufo; species Bufo bufo. The sequence continues at coordinate 250,893,253 of NC_053390.1, read as the reverse complement.
TCATGGACGAAGTCAAATCGGTCACACACAATTATCAGTGGAAGCTGGTCTGTAAGTTTGGCCTCCTGGCGATGGAAATGGAAATTAATTTTAACTAGCCAACCAATATCAATATGAGAGCACATGTATACGAGTTAGGGCTCATGCACACAAACATTTTTTTTCTCCATGTCCGTTCTGCAAAAATATAGAACATGTCCTATTATTGTCTGTATTACAGATAGGACTGTTCTATTAGGGGACAGCTGTTCCGTTCCACAAAACACATACAGTCGTGTGCATGACCATGAGCCCTTACAGAGGTTTTGTCAGTTTTATCCAGGGGGTTACTGTCTTTGAGTGCGGTCAATGTGAGCATATATAACACAAGCTAAAAACAGAAGCATGCATGGCTATTTCATTGGAAGATCTGGACAGATTTCAGAGGCCCTCATCATGCCTGGGAGACTTCAATGTGGACATTAACATTTATGCTTTATACAAATATTGGATTTAAGGAAATAATATATTTAAATCAAAAGAACTGAAGACATTACCAACAGCAGCAGAGAAAAAGAAAAAAAGAAAAACAGCTTAAAGGCTATGGACACTTTTGGGGGCAGTTTTTTTTTTTAAACATTCCATTCTACTAATTTTTTTGAGTGAACCAATTCTAATGAATTGAATATGTTCAAAATGAGCAACGAATGGCTGGTCCTAGGCATCTGTGAAAGCGCAGAAGATCTGCTGCCTCTATGCGAGCCTCACAGATATCAACTGTGCTTGCACCACTGACGTCAGTACATCTGGAAGAGGAGGCGGTGGCTCAAGCGGAGGAGCGTTGTATGAAAAATCACTCACTGAGAAGTGTAAATTAAAATGCTGATATAAAACAGGAAAAAAGGGGGGCGTGGCCTGCACGTTGATGGCGCCGGCCGCATAGCGCTTCTGCTCCGGGCTTGACCGCTTTCCAGCAGCTCACAGCTATTACTCCTGAGCCCTAAAGTGACCTAAAGTGGCTGCAGGCATGGGGAGAGTTCGGAGGCGTCCTGCTCCAGTGAAATTGACCGAGTTCTTCGGTAAGCTGACGCCAGCGGAGCCCAACCGGAATGGGACTCCACCTCAGGCGGGCGCGCCGGCCTCTCCGGCGGGAACGTCCTCGCCGCCTACGCATGGTTCTGCAGGCAGGCAAGGGCCTGTGTGTGACTCCCTAGATGGCTCCCAACTTAACGCAGATATCATGCGTTCTATGCTGGAGAACCTGCGCTCCTCAATGAAAGAGGACATGATGGGAATGCTGAAAGACCTCCGAAAGGACATTCAGAGTATTGGGGAACGTACGTCCCACCTGGAGGGCAAAATGGCCGAATTCGCGGCTTCTCATAACACCCTCATCGATGCCCATGAGGCTATGGAGGAAGACATCGCTAAACTCACTGCTAAGCTGCAGGACCTGGAGGATCGTCACAGACGAAACAACGTTAGAATCCGTGGGGTTCCTGAATCTGTGGAGGCAAATGAGCTAGAACACCTTCTACAGCAACTGATTAAAGCAGCGTTGCCTGAATCCACTGAAAGGGATTTGATAATCGACCGCATTCATAGAGTGCCTAAGCCCAAGGGGCTCGACCCGTCTCTACCACGCGATGTCATCGCTAGGATCCATTTTTACACTATTAAGGAAGCATTCCTGAGGGTACTACGTCAGAACCCGACCCCATCGGAAGAATTTACCGGTATTGCGGTTTTCACTGATTTATCGGCAGCTACCCTTGCGAAGAGGAGAGAGTTTGCGCAGGTTACTGCAGTTTTGAGGCAAAAGCAAGTAAAATATCGATGGGGATTCCCGGTAAAGTTACTGGTCACTTATAACGGCGGCCTGCAGGTTTTCAACTCGCCGCAGATGGCCAACCGACGAATGATTGAATGGGGCCTTATCACTGAGGACTCTCATCGGGCAAAAGAACCTGCCGCAAGACCAGATAAGATCCCTCCGGACTGGGACGTTGCCTGATGAGTGAGTTTAATCTGATCGGGAGTAACCATTCTATTGTTTATATTGTTGGCGGTAGCCCGCAGCGGGGAGCTTATTTCTCTGCCCTATCTGGACTCTATTGTTCGGTCCTAAGACCGTGTTATTATTGGTCGGGCTAGTTAAGCCTTGCTGACCATGATGTATTTCCATTTTCTGTTTTTTATTTTTCCTATGTATTGTTTTTCTTTTCTTTATTCGTTTGGTTCCCGTGAGTATGTTATGCTTACTGTACGCCATGTATGTGATCGCCATGAGGGTGGGTATGGAAGAATGGTGCAGCGTATGTTAAGGGTAATTGTCTGTATAACTAATGGGGGTTAAAGTCTTCTCTCTTAACGTGCGGGGCCTGAACACTCCGTTTAAGCGAACGCAACTATGGTCTGATGCTATGAAGGCTAAATGCGATGTGCTTTTTGTCCAGGAGTCGCACTTAATAGAGAAAGATGCTTTTAGATGCAAACATAAAACTTTCCCTGTGATCTATCACTCACACGCTAAGAAGAAGAGGAAAGCAGGGGTGTTTATCGGTGTGAGATCGTCAATTGATTTCTCCCTGAAGAGATGTGTGACAGACACTGCAGGGAGGTACGTTATTCTGATTTGCACACTGGATGGGAATCCATTTACGTTGGTTTCAGTTTACGCCCCCAATGTCGGACAGTTGGCCTTCTGCAGGAGGTTGTTCAACAAGGTGGAAAAAATGGCGGTTGGGGAGGTGGTAATGGGCGGAGATTTTAATGTCCCGATTAACTCTGAATTAGACTGCAGGTCAGTGGGGGGGCGTAGGCGCCTGGAGTTACAAACGACGCTATATGAATCTGCTTTCCATGATATATGGAGGTACCAGCATAGTGATGAGAGAGACTATACTTTTATTTCCACCTCACATCTATCTCAGTCTCGTATTGATTATATTTTAGTGTCCAAAGGCCTCCTGCATAGGGTCATCAGCGCCGACATTGGGGGAGCGACGTGGTCTGACCACGCCCCTGTGAGTATTGTCATTGCGGACGGTCTTCCTAACCCTCCCAACCCTCAGTGGAAATTGAATACCTTCCTTCTTAAATGCCCTGAAAGAGTTAAAAAAATTACAGACACATTGAAAGAGTTTATGCAGTTTAACGATATCCCTGAGACTAGCACGAACCTCTTATGGTTATCTCATAAGGCGTTTATACGGGGAATTCTGTTACAGCTTGCGGCTAGATTGAATAAGAGCAGGCGCAAAGCACTCCAAGACGCCTTAAATAAACTGCAGTCTGCAGAAAAGGCCCATAAACTCAGCAATAACCCCTCAACACTAGCTTCCCTGCAAGAGTGTAGGAAAGCGCTCAGAGCCATTCTTCTATACCGGCAGGAAATGGGCATGAAAAGTATGCACTCTAATTTTTATCACTCGGGTGATAGAGCAGGGGCACTGCTGGCACGTAGGTTAAAGAGCAGAGCAGCTGCGGCCAGGATAACCACATTAAAGTACAGAAGTAGTGTTTACACGCATCCCCAGGATATTGCAGACGCCTTTGCGTCGTATTATTCTTCCCTATATAACCTAAAGTCAGATGATAGCACGATACAGCCGTCGTCTGAATTAATAGCACAATTTTTAGACTCTATTAAACTCCCCACAGTGTCTGCGGATGCATTGGCTGCACTGAACAGTCCAATCTCAGATACGGAAATTCTTGCGGCAATTAAGGCCTCACCATCCAATAAAGCTCCGGGGCCAGATGGGCTCCCAGTGGAGTACTATAAGACTTTCCGAAGTACGCTGCTCCCTCACCTGGTCAAGCTGTTTAACACATTCATGTCTACAGGGAATGTTCCGCCAGAGATGTTATCAGCCACGGTAGTTACCCTGCCTAAGCCAGGGAAGACCCCAGATGCCCCCGAAAACTTTAGACCAATCTCCCTGCTAAACGCAGATCTGAAATTGTTTGCTAAAATAATAGCCTCTCGTCTCAATGTAGTTTTGCCTGCTCTGATTAAACACGATCAAGTGGGCTTTGTGACAGGAAGGCAATGTAGGGATGGCACAAGACGAATGATTGACTTAATACAGATTGCAGGGTGGTCCAGGGCCCCCACGATTTTTGTCTCTCTGGATGCTGAAAAAGCGTTCGATAGAGTGCAATGGGGGTTCCTGGACCATACCCTACGGAAATTTGGATTTGGAGGGCATATACTTCAGGCAATTCTGGGGTTGTACACATCACCTACAGCAAAAGTGTTAGCATCGGGTTTCCTGTCAGCGCCATTCCAGATCACTAATGGGACTAGACAGGGGTGCCCATTATCACCCCTGATATTCGCACTGGTGATGGAACCCCTGGCGGAAAAAATTCGTACCGGTGCTCGGATCTCGGGAGTTAAGGTGGGGAAACAGATGCATTCTATAGGGTTATATGCGGATGACGTTATCTTGACGCTCTCTGATCCCTTAACGTCGCTTCAGGCGGTCAATGAAGTCTTGGACCAGTATTCCTCGATATCGTATTACAAGCTGAACGTTGGAAAAACAAATGTCTTGCCCATCAATGTGCCTGTAGACTTGCAGCAGGAATTATGCGGGAAGTTCCCCTACAATTGGAATGCTGAGTCAATACGATATCTGGGGATTGAACTGACAAGCTCATTGGCAGAACTGTTGTCTCTTAACCTTAAGTCCTTGAGATCCGACATACAGAAGGATTACTCCAATTACAGCAAAGCTACTCTTTCATGGATGGCAAAAATTAATACAGTCAAAATGTTGGTTCTGCCAAAGATATTATACATCTTTAGATGCATTCCCCTAAAAATTCCTAAATCCTGTATCAAGGAACTACAATCGGATATGCTCCACTTTATTTGGGGAGGTACCCGTCCAAGGATTAACAAAAAAGTGCTCTATCCAGCCCTGCACGCGGGTGGTTTGGGTGTCCCGGACTTATATAGCTACTACCTGGCCAGCCTATTGGATCAGGCTATGGAATGGTGGGCCCCAAAAATGCCTCACGGATGGCTTAGCATTGAGGAAAACTATGTCAGAAGGAGATCCTTAAAGTCAATTTTGGCAGCTTACTTGTTAAAACCCTTCGTGTTCTCTCTGCCCTTAAGTACGATGCAAGCTACCATATTTGCATGGACCCATGTTTTTAAACCTAAAACGCCCTTTCCCTTGGAGAAAAAGCATCTCCCCATCTCGGCTATTGAATATCATATCCCTACACTTCAAGTCACTAGTTGGCTTAATTGTGGAATTGATTCACTGGGGGACCTTTTTGACCGCTCCACTTTGAAAGCGTTTGAGACACTACACTCCACTTATTTGATCCCAAATTCCCTCTTTTACCAGTATTTACAATTGCGGCATTTCCTCTCCTCCCTCACAGGTGGTGAGGAGGGAGATGAGTGCAAGACACTAGCTAAATTGTTGGAGGGGGGAACTACCTCTCATTCCAGCCTTTCATTCTGGTACGTGTTCTTTCTGTCCTCAGGCAAACAGTGCAAACAACCTTTTATGATTAAATGGGAGGCTGAAATGGGGAAAGAATTCTCACTGAGAGACTGGTCGGATGCTATGAACTGGTCCATGAAGTGCTCGAAGTGCATTAACCATACTGAGCAGAACAGGAAAGTCCAACTACGTTGGTACCTCACACCGGATAGGTTGGCCCATTCTACCCCTGGATACTCTCCGTTGTGCTGGCGGGGATGTGGTCAGATAGGTTCCCCATTCCACATGTGGTGGACATGCCCCAATCTCACTGAACTATGGGGCTTAGTCTCTAAGGTTTTAGCAGAGATATTAGGGGTTAAAGACATATTAACTCCTGAGCTGGCAGTTCTGGGTATAGGACTAGGGAACATACCTATTGAATTTAGAGGAGTAGTAGCGCATGTCTTGTTTGCTGCGAAGAAAATAATCGCTCGCCAGTGGAAGGATGCTAGGTCTCCATTAATTAATGATGTTATCAAAGTAGTGAATTTTCATATGCTTTGTGAGTTCACATTTGCCTCGTCGGTAAAGGAAAGGATAGCGGCACACAATAGGTGGTTGTGTTGGTTGTCCAGCCCATTTGCAGATACTCTGCCTCACTACCTTCTTTAATCACGCTCTATGTATGTACTCATGATCATGCTCCCTGGGGCGTGGACATATGGGATCTGTCCCTTCTTTTTCAATGCAAGAATATGACTGTCTGATAATGTACGTTATTGAGATGTTCTTTGAACACAATGTTATATGCAGCACCACTAATGCGAGGAGAGGTTATTGTCTCTAATATTGTTATTATACATGGCTAGTGCAGTTCCATACTGTCTGAATGTCATATTATTAGTACTCATATGTGGAACCCCCTTTTTTATTTGTCCCTGTTTCTGTCTGGATATGATTATTTATGTACTTTTTTCTTTCTGTAACTCGTCACTGTGTGTATTGGAAAATTATCTTCAATAAAAATTTTATTGAGTAAAAAAAAATAAAACAGGAAAAAAAAAATTGTTTAGTCCTCTGTTACCTCCTACTAAGCATACTTGCCTTGAGAAAGTTCTTGACACGTTCAGGGTTGTAACAGTTGCTTTCCCTACATATTCGCTCAACTTCCTTTATCTGCCCGGTCTTACAAGCTGCCTGGATATATTTGAAATGCACATCGGGGTCTTGGCTGAAATTGACAATGGATCCCAGAAAATAGAAAAGCCCTGAAAAAGAGAAGAACATATCTCACATCTGACAGTCAACATGACACTGCCTTTGAAAACGAACATTGTTTATTACATCTAAAAATGACAAAGCAGATAATGGAGACATTCTTTTCAAGGCTTTTTTGCCATCACTTAGTACTGCATTTTTTTGGTGTTCTCCATGTTAGTTATGGTTAATTTTTTTCCTTGCGCATAAAAATAAAAAAGTTTGACAGACAAATTTATTTCCAGTATACACATCATTAAACAGCATAAACCAACATGTACTGAGTCATCACTGAAATGACACAATATGTTGTATCACATCTAATTGCCTTAGGTGTAACTTTCCTCAAGTGGATCTTCTACATATGATGTGGACTATGGCTGTCGTATATTGCTTGCTGCGAATATGCCTCTAGATGTGTTTGGGGAAGAATCGTCCCAACCATTCGCTGCTCTTCACAAAAGGATAGTATAGACACTTTAGTTTATTACAAGACTCCTAATTTTTAAAAAAATGGATGCATCATCTTATACCAGTTTAAGGGCTCTTTCACACTTGCGTTGTCCGGATCCGGCGTGTACTCCATTTTCCGGAATTACACGCCGGATCCGGAAAAACGCAAGTGAACTGAAAGCATTTGAAGACTGATCTGTCTTCAAAATGCGTTCAGTGTTACTATGGCACCCAGGACGCTATTAAAGTCCTGGTTGCCATAGTAGTAGCGGGGAGCGGGGGAGCAGTATACTTACAGTCCGTGCGGCTCCCCGGGCGCTCCAGAATGACGTCAGAGCGCCCCATGCGCATGGATGACGTGATCCATGTGATCACGTCATCCATGCGCGTGGGGCGCCCTGACGTCACTCTGGAGCGCCCGGGGAGCTGCACGGTCGGCAAGTATACTGCTCCCCCGCTCCCCACTACACTTTACCATGGCTGCCAGGACTTTAGCGTCTTGGAAGCCATGGTAACCATTCAGAAAAAGCTAAACGTCGGATCCGGCAATGTGCCGAAACGACGTTTAGCTTAAGGCCGGATCCGGATTAATGCCTTTCAATGGGCATTAATTCCGGATCCGGCCTTGCGGCAAGTGTTCAGGATTTTTGGCCGGAGCAAAAAGCTCAGCATGCTGCGGTATTTTCTCCAGCTAAAAAACGTTCCGGTCCCGAACTGAAGACATCCTGATGCATCCTGAACGGATTTCTCTCCATTCAGAATGCATTAGGATAAAACTGATCAGGACGACGGAACTCTATGCCGGAAGAAAAGAACGCAAGTGTGAAAGAGCCCTTAGAAGAGTATCAGTTAGCCAAGGAAGCATAAACAAATGAAACCAAATTGTCTAACAGTATAACCACAGGGTGCGGTTGTGTCGCATCTGCGTTGTGGTTGTGTACTGCACGGTCGTACAGGCCGCCGCGGGCTCTATTTAAACTAATTCTACTTTTATTACCCATTTGGAAGAATAATTTAAAATGATTAAAAAGGTGTTGTCACGACAGGTGACATATCAACGTGAATGCTTAAAAAGAAGACATGGCATGTTAAAGGAGAGCAGTGGATCGGTGGAGACTCTGTATGGAAAATACACTGAAAAGTTTGATACTTTCTATTATATGCCAAAAAATCTATGTAAATAGTTGACGGCGGGAAAAACATTATTTCATTATGACCATACCTTCATAACTCTTAAAATACTCAAACAGCTCAACCAATGCCTCAGTGCCCAATTGTTCATGGTACTTGGATGCCACCTGGACACAGAGTTGTAGGTTCTGCCGGATGTTGGCAGACAGCATAGCTCGCAAACACTCCACTGAATCTTCCACCGACAAAGAGCCAAAGAAATTCACCAGCCACTAATGGGAAGGAGGGGGGCCATAAAAACAGATGTTGGTGTTGGTCGGTGAAAACTAACATAATGAGTGATTCATATACGGTTAGGCCTCATTCACATTTCCGTTTTTTACTGGTGTGCCTTTTTTCCTGCGGATAGCAAAAATATCCATTGATTTTAATGTGTTTGTTCACACATCAGTAGTTTTCCACTAACCGTGGGTCAATGAAAGAAAATCACGGAGACATACACTACTTTGGTCCATGATGCGGACAAAACACGCCCAATGAAGTCTATGGGTCTGTGTTTGGTCCGGTTTTTCACTGAGCACTGGTAGGAGATGCTTTGTAAATTAATTTTCAGCTAAGCAGTGTCCAAGGAATACGGATGACCCACGGACGGCAAGAAATAGACACACTGATCCTTCACAGACCTCTTCATGGATAAAACACAGATTTTCTATGTACGTCAAACGGACACAGAAATGTGAACGAGGCCTTAAAAGTAACATTTTTTACACTGGAATGAAAAAAATATATCTAAAAAAATAAATAAATTAAAATTCACCTCTGGGTTTAGAAGGTGTGTGTGTACCACGGCCCGCTTGATATCATACAAGTCTGTATAATGCTCCAGAGCTCTCTGCAGCAGTCCTGCTTTCTCACACAGCTGGGCAATGTGAGCCCGGTCATAATGAGTAAACATTTGGTTACCAAGTATTGCATCTGCAACCTGCGAGAAAGAAATAAATAAAATATAAAAATTGGAGGAATCCGAGGAGAACGAGCAGTTATTGTAAGGAGCTGTAATGTTAGGCTTTCACAACGATGTGAGTCTTATTTATCTCCAAACAACAAGGCAATGCAAAGAATTAATTACCTGTGGAGCATGAATCAGATTCATCTCCAGGAGGCGAGTCTGCAGATGGCCCTCTGCGGGTCTATTGTTCTTCAACGCATCAAGCAGGAATGACGTGCATTGCTGTATAAGGCTGTTTTCCATGAAGACATCCACAATCTAGGATTTAGAAAACATCAAGTCAAACTGATACTGCTCTGGGTCGCATGTTTGATGAGCTTCAATGACGGTATATAAAACTCCACCGTAACCAATACCAGAATACTGTCTTGCCCAAAGACTTGGCATTAGTTAGGCCCTTCTCCAGATGGGTACAGTGATGCAGCTACTGCCTTTAACAGACAGAATAAAATAAAATATCTCCACATAACGCAAGACTTCCCAAAACTTTTGTCTTTACATGTAATAGCTATAATACAAATATCTTTCCCTTATAAACTAACTGCAGGGCTACTATGAGCACAGATACCAAACATTGACTCATAATTGCATTGTGTGGGCTTCATGACCTAAGTAATTGGTTTATACAAGCCTCTGCAACAATAACGTAATTACAGTTTAATTATTGATAAGGGAGAGTATAATTGGTCAATTAAATGTAAAAATAGAATAAAGAAAAACAAGGGATGCAGCTGGATCACCAGTTCATCCTTTCGCAGCAACATTTGCTTTCGGAAGTGGCAAAGCACAATCATGTAACATGGGCATGAATCAGACGCACACACACTAGCTAATATTCCAACTTTTTACCTGGTTAATATTAGCCAGTGGCTCCTCATCCTGTACAAGCATCTGAGAGAATTGTAGACCCTGATCTGGGCTGATCCTCATAACACTCCGAAGTAAAAAGATCCAATCTGGGGTGTAACCAACCTTTCAAAAAGCAAAACAGACATAAAAATATCACTGTCTAATTATCCTTGAATAAAATGAGAATTCAGCCATGAGCGGTAAAAACATACTTTCTTGGCATAAAGGACAATCTTCTGGAACTGGCCGGTTTCTGCAAAGCACTGAATGACTTTGTTTGGCACACTAGCACGCAGATAAACACTAAGCGCAAGCGTTGGGTCCACAGCCTTAACCAAGTCTCCCAGCTCTTCAGAGCACTCCAGCTAAACAGAGAAAAATATAAAAGAGAAAAATCCATAAATAAGATAAACCACAATGAAATGTGTGAGATTTCTGGTACATTTACTGATGGACAATCCTTACGGTAGGCCATCAATATCACATTGGTGAGGGTCTGACCCCCACCAATTAGATGTTAAAAAGGAGCTGTAGGCACTACGGCTCCTTCACTATTAACCAGACACAGTGCTGTACATTTTATAGCAATGTGTTACAACTAAGGCTACTTTCATATCTGCGCTTTCCCTTTCTGCTATTGAGATCCGCCATAGGATCTCAATAGCGGAGGAAAACGCTTCAGTTTTGCCCCCATTCATTGTCAATGGGGACAAAACTGGACTGAAAGGAACCAGAATGCATTCCGTTCCCATCACGCACACAAAAACGCTGCATGCAGCGTTTTTACTTGCGTCCTGGGATGCAGAGCAAGACGGATCAGTCATGATTCAAAATGTAAGTCAATGGTGATGGATCAGTTTTCTCTAACACAAAAGAAAACTGATCCATTCTCCACTGACTTACAATGGTTATAGAAACTGATCCATCATGGCTATTTTAGAGATAATACAACCGGATACGTTCATAACGGATTCAGATGGTTGTGTTATCATGACAGAAGCGTTTTTGCTGATCCATGACTGATCCTGCAAAAACGCAGATGTGAAAGTAGCCTAAATGCAGCCTTATCCCATTTAAGCCCAAGAGCCACAGCCCCTTCAAACTGCCAACTGGTGAAGGGGTGACAGGAAAATAAAAGAAAATAAAAAATGTATCAAGCAACAAGACAATGAAACATAACAGCTAAAAACCAATATTATAGAACCCTACCTTATCTTCTTTCAACCACTTTTCCAAGAGCTGCTTGCGCCCTTGCTGCAGGACCGGCCTGCAAAGTTCTAGAGACTCAAACTTGTTCAGTTGACCCAGATCTAACAGAATCCCAAAATACTGAAGCAAAGGGGAAGCTTGCCCAGGTTGAGCAGGTACACTCTGGAACTTCCTGATAGTCTCTGCAGTACGAAGGATTCCCTGGAGAGATGTTCAGGACGTTAATGAAAGGCACATTTTTTTAACTCTGTAAAATCTGCTGGAAAACGAATACCAAGGTACCTTTGGAGCAGAGGCAGCCACCTTAGCAGATTCAGAATAATTCCCTTGAGCAAACAAAGTGTTAAACTTCCGTGCAAAAAGCTCTTCAGCACCTGCTAAGTTGCTTCTGACAGCCATACGCAGTCCCAGGTCAGGGTTCTGTAGGACATTTGTAGCATAGTTGACAATGTTGTCTTCTTCCACACAAACCGATAGTACCTGAACAAGGGACAGAAAGGGAAAGAAAACAGTATTAGTCCATAAACAACTGCCAAAAAGCCTTGCATACACATGTCTCTCACCAGCCACTGCTCCACATCACTACCAGACCCTTTCCTTTACCCTCTTGTAGCTGTAAATATACAGTCCCTAATCAGTCTCCTTCCTCCTCTGGAAGCTGTACTATATATAGGCCCTAGTAAGTTCCCATTCAGATTGATAGCTTACAGTTTGCAATATCCAAATTTACACAACACCATTAATAAACATTGTAACATTCTTACTTGTCCTTTCTTATTCACACCAATGATTCCAGACGTAGGTTCATAAGGAGCAGTAACAAAGATGGTATCAGCACTGATACGGTTCATGTAAATGCAGGCACCAGACTCAAGATCATACAAGTGGATGTAGCCATATTTTGTGATGAGATAGATCACACCATGTTTAGCTCCAATCTGTACACAATGGGAAGGTAGAGACATAACTGATCAGAAAACATTTTACAAAATGGCTAAAAGATTTAAAGGTTTAAATGGGTTATAAGGTATTATTGCAATATACATCCATTAAACTCTCCGGTCTGGTCCTCCCTGCTGGCTCTAGTGTGTCCATGTTCAAGTCACTGCAGTGTTTACATCTGGCGCAGAATGGTCATGGTCACATGCTCCACTGCAGCCAATGACTGGCTTCAACAGTGACATGGCCACAAGCGTCACATCACTGTTGAAGCCAGTGCAGGGAGGTGACAATGACCATGATGCACCAGATGTAAACACTTTGAACAGCCAGCTTCTTTAGCAATAACCTTTTATGGCTTACCCGCCCTGTGGAGGGTGTCAGTGACTGTCTTCTGGACAACTGTCAAGTCAACAGTCTTTGCCATGATTGTGTAACCTACAGAACCAGACTGAGGGACCATTTAAAGGCGTAGGAAACTTTTGCAGGTGTCCTCTGTTGATTAGCTGATTAGAGTGTGACACCATGAGTCTACAATATGAGTCTGGAATTTTTCACAATATTCTAATTATCTGAGATACTGACTTTTGGGTTTTCAATAGCTGTGAGCCATAATCACCAACATTAAACGAAATAAACGCTTGAAATAGATCACTCTGTGTGTAATGAATCTATATAATATATGAGTTTCACTTTTTGAACTGAATTACTGAAATATATAAACTTTTCGAAAATATTCTAATTAATTCATATGCATCTGTATATTTTTAAAGCACTATACCTGCATAGCCACAGGGAAGTCCGTCTGAGCTTCAGGAGGAAAGAAGACATCCACAGCTTTCTTTGTAAAAGGCTGGTTTCCATTGGCAGGTTGTCCAACCTCTATAATGTGCAGCTAGATGGAAGCAGACAAAACCATGTCATATGCACCTTTAAAATAAATGGAATGTACATGACATTTTTTTGAGAAGTTGAAGGGGTTGTGTGGTGACATAAAAAGTTGTTTAGATGTTATGAAAATTACAATTAATGTAACTTAATAACATAGCATAAAATATGAAAGCCGCACCGATGTCCTAACTTCACACCACCTCTTGCAGTGGAGCAAGTTCCATCCAACACCATCATCACAACATGGGCAGAGAGCTTTCTCAGACCATGGCTCGAGTGTATGGCCCGGTTTATTAACTAAGCCAGCTTCCTTCTCTGCCTCTACATCAGCCATAATAGAGAAGAGGGCTGGCTTAGCTAAGGAACTGACCCAGACAGAGGGCCACAAATAGGGGAATGGAAGCTCTCCACCCATGTTGAGCATGAAGTGGAGCTTTCTGTACCGCAAAACGGGGTTGGTCAGAAATCTGGACAACGGTTGAGCTTTTAGAATTATACTGTATAAGTTTTATTAATTAGCATGTTTTATTAATACATTCTTCCCCCTGCCTGCCTGCACTGCCAGTAGTAAGCGCTTACCGCTCACACAGGCATCGCTCCCGGCGGCTGGTTCATTAGTCAGCCCGCCGGGAGGGCAGGGGAAAAGCAGCTCACTGACAGCGCTGGCCACTCTAGTGTAGAAGTTCATATTTTATAAAAAGGGGGAATGTAGATTTACTTTCTAAACACATAAGGGTCTTTTCTCCACCAGGCTGTGAGGGAGCAGAGCAGGCAGAGGCCCGCAGCTCCCGCACAGCCCCTCTCTTCTATGCGAATAGAAGACAGATGTCCCTGAAAGAGCGCTGCTAAGGGACATTTCAGCCCCAGTTTTCTAGCACAAATAAACGTTTTCACTAAATAAAGTATATTACAAAAGTGTTCCCTGTCACTAGCAAAATAAATAAAATATGAAACGGCAGTTACACTTTAAACCCAGATTCTCCAGCTAGTAAGAAGTCTAATCAGCTTGTGGTTGGTTAGGGTCATCATACAACACTACTGACTTATGAATATAATGACAGCTAATCTACATTTATTTTCTGGCCTTCTTCAGTTAAGTTTTTTTTTTTTGTTCGTTCAACACAATTTTAAAGTTCTTTATGCAGGCAATTCCAAAGCAGATTATAACTTTCAGTCTCTGACTTACCTTGCCACCTGCCTGACCACGAACAGCAAAGCAGAAAAGAGTTGAGGGCTTTGTATTTCTTTCAATTTTAAATTCCGCAAAAGCTGCAGCGTGGCCCTCAATGGGCTGTGAGACCTTCCTGTCCACAGAATACAGCTGCATTGCACCCACCACGCGGTTTTGCTATAACACAGTACAATGATGTAGATAAGAATTCAACATACACAAAATGAAAAGATCAAGATTGATTTTTTTTTTTAAAAAGCTACTCATGGCTAATATACTGTCTAAAAGTAAGACTATCAATTTAGACAGACAGTCTTAGGCGACATGCACACTACCGTATTAATTAGGCAGTCTGCAAAATACAGAAACCTTTGCATGCAATCCGCATTTTTCTTAGTGCGAATTAATAGAAATGGCTATTCTTGTCTGGAAAAAGGACGAGAGTAGGACATCTTTTAGAATTTGTGGGACAGAAACACGGATGCGGACAGCACACAAATGAAATCTGTTTTTTTTTTTTTTTTTTTGCAGACCGTATGGTCACCTTTAAGTCATGTCAGGTTTGTAGTCACTTTAAACAGGCAGAATGATTTACACAGTCTGGATCAGATTATGCCGTTGATGTTTATTCATCTGGACCCTGTTCTTCAACTGGACAAATAAGAATTTCCCGAGGACAAGAGAAATTTAGTAGGATTGGCCGATCACATACTATGTATACAAGCCTCCAGAATGTCCTCTGAAGGCAGATGTCGAAGTAAAGAGGGAAATCAACTATAATGATCCTTTGTTCCCACAGGAGATACGTTACTGCCAGGGCAATTGGACAATGGTTTAATGCCCTTTACCCATGGAAACAAACATGCATACTTGCATGGTTATAATGAAGTCAGAAGAAATATGTCAGCCAACAGATACAGCTGACCACAGTCAGTCACTCACAAGTATCCAACAGCACCATATATATGGATTGTCTGCCCCAGCCAAAACATGCGTGCTTTTGGAAAAGGGACAAGATGAATGACTGTCAGACATCTCTGTTGTTGCCTTTTAGTGAGTAACCTTGTAGATAAAGTTAATACAAGGCATTTACTAATGTATTGTGATTGTCCATATTGCTTCCTTTGCTGGTTTGATTCATTTTTCTATCACACTATACGCTGCTGGTTTCCAGGGCTTACGGCCACCACTGCAGCACAGATATGAGGTTGACAGGACGGGAGCTGCTACGCATGTGTGCCTATGGCTGATACCATGGTCCCGGCCACCAGAGAGGTCAGAGCTTTTTCTTATAGTGTGCAAGCATGACCGCTGTTGCTGAATTGAAAGGTGGTCGGAACCATGGATATGAGCAGTGTATAATGTGATGGAAAAATGAATCAGGCCAGCAAAGGAAGCAATATGGATAATCACAATACATTAATAAGCGGCTTGTATTAACTTTCTCTACATGATAAATGACATTTGCTGAATTGACAACCCCTCTAAAACAGAACAGTTGGAAAAAGAACCTATCAGATCTTTGGAGGATCTTTGTGAAACTATTAACATATCTGATGTCTATAGCCACTTTACGTCACAGCTGGAATTTTCTAGGGTATAGGCACAGTAAGTGATGAGATGACTTCACATGATAATACCTGGGCAGAGATGCCAATCAGAAGAAGCCACTTCTGTTGCTCATCTGTCCTGTAGTTGATGATCTGACAGCCAGCAAGACTTGCATGACGATCAAACATTTTCTGTGGTTGCGAGTCTCCTTCCATGCTCCAATGATAAACCGCTGTCTCAGTCACCAGAGCCACTGTGTTGACAGATATCCACTTCCAAAAGATAACCTCCTCAGACATGGTGTGAGCCTTCATCTTACTCTTCATCTCAATGTTAAAGATTTGTAGGGTTTTTCCCGCTAGAATATGAAAAAGTAACAGTAACAATATAAATACAGGTTTCTGTTACCATTTTTTTTTAAGAAAATAAATAAATAATTATGTAAAAATAAGAAATGAGTAGGTCAGTGATATATGGCAATGGGTTAGAAGACCAGCACAGAAGACCACTGACATTTCTTGAAGTTGACAAATTCTTAAAGAAAATTTCTCATCCCAAACTTAAAATTGGCCATATAGTATAAAATTTGAACAATGTCATCCCTTTAAGCACCTAACAGTTTTGCCCGAGCTCTGCTCGGGCTTTGAGAGAAGTACTCAACAGTTCAGCCCAAGCAGAGCTCAATCAACTTTTAAATACATAATCTATACTTTTAAATACTTAAAGGGAATCAACTCGGTAAAGGAGGAGAGCATATTTAAAAGAAGAAAAACTACCACAAGAGGACACAGTTTTAAATTAGAGGGGCAAAGGTTTAAAAGTAATATAAGGAAGTATTACTTTACTGAGAGAGTAAAGGATGCATGGAATAGCCTTCCTGCAGAAGTGGTAGCTGCAAATACAGTGAAGGGGTTTAAGCATGCATGGGATAGGCATAAGGCTATCCTTCATATAAGATAGGGCCAGGGACTATTCATAGGATTCAGATATATTGGGCAGACTAGATGGGCCAAATGGTTCTTATCTGCCGACACATTCTATGTGTCTATACTTTTAAATACATAAAGGGGTGGGGCAGAAGGGCTGCTTAAACTCCTCATATCTTGGGCTGGGTAGAGATAACAGACTTGTAAAGAGTTGACAATCTAAGCTTTAAAACAAGACCAAAATAACCATATTATCTCATCTACATCGGGAGATATAGCGGTTAGAAATCGGGTTGGGAGTGACAGCAGCTGAAATTGAAAGCAGGTTTCAGCTGCTTTCACTCCCGATCCAATGTAGGAGAGAATGCTGTGATTCTAGTCCTGTTTTAGGCTACTTTCACACTAGCGTTAATGTTTTCCGGTATGGAGATCCGTCAATGGGGACAAAACGTAACTGAACAGAATGGAATGCTCTAAAATGCATTCAGTTCCGTTCTTATACCGGAGAGCAAACCACAGCATGCTGTGGTTTGCTTTCCGTCCTGAGATGCAGAGCAAGAAGGATCCGTCATAACCCACAAGGCAAGTCAATAGGGCCGTTTTCTCTGACACAATTGAAAACTGATCCGTCCCCCACTGACTTTCAATGGAGTTCATGACGGATACGTCTTGGCTATGTTAAAGATAATACAACCGGATGCATTCATAACGAATGCAGCCGGTTGTATTACCAGTAACGGAAGCGTTTTTGCTGGATTTCCTAGTGTAAAAGTAGCCTTAAAGAGGACCTTTCACCTTGAAAAACATTGTGAACTAAGTATGCTGCCATGGAGAGCGGTGCCCAGGGATCTCGCTGCACTTACTATTATTCCTGGACGCCGCTCCGTTCTCCCGTTATGCCCTCCGGTATCTTCACTCACTAAGTTATAGTAGGCGGTGTCTGCCCTTGTTCTGTGGGCGTCTCCTAGGCAGTAGCGCTGGCCAATCGCAGCGCACAGCTCACAGCCTGGGAGAAAAAACCCTCCCAGGCTGTGAGCTGTGCGCTGCGATTGGCCAGTGCTACAGCCTAGGAGAAGGAGACGCCCACAGAACAAGGGCAGACACCGCCTATTATAACTTAGTGAGAGAAGATACCGGAGGGCATAACGGGAGAACGGAGCGGCGCCCAGGAATAATAGTAAGTGCAGTGAGATCCCTGGGCGCCGCTCTGCATGGCAGCATACTTAGTTCAATGTTTTTCAAGGTGAAAGGTCCTCTTTAAAGACTGTCAGCTTTCAAACAAGACCAGGCTGATATCTCTAGCTGCTACCCAGCCTTTGATCTCAGCCAGCCTGAAGGACAGGGGGGCAGTGGGGGGACTGACAGCCTGCAGTATAGATAAATAAAATAGAAAACTCCAGCAATGTGCATTTGTATCAAAGAATATTTCGTTTATTTTGAAAATGCGGCGTCGTGATGTGACGTTTCGGCCACTTAGGCCTTTATCAAACTACTGCCGCTGTCGGGAAATAAGCCAGTTGTAGTTGCGCTATTAGATGCTGATAGTGTGTATCCACACACTAGATGAGGCGCTTCCTCATCTAGTGTGTGGATACACACTATCAGCATCTAATAGCGCAACTACAACTGGCGTATTTCCCGACAGCGGCAGTAGTTTGATAAAGGCCTAAGTGGCCGAAACGTCACATCACGACGCCGCATTTTCAAAATAAACGAAATATTCTTTGATACAAATGCACATTGCTGGAGTTTTCTATTTTATTTACTACGTGGGGCGGGAACCCGCCTCCAAGCAGCAACCCTCCAGAGTGCCAGGAGGTTTACATCTCTATTGAATTTAGCCTGCAGTATAGCAGAGGAAAAAAATATTTAAAACAAAATATATAAATCTGGCATCATCATAATCGCACTGACCCACAGAATAAAGTTATCATGCCATTTATGCCACACAGTGAACGCCATAAAAATGTATCCCCCAAAATATTTTTTTTATCTTTCCCCTAAAAATAAAATAGAAGTTATTTAATACACTACATGCACCCGAAAAGTGTTCCTAAAGAAAGCCCTACAACTCATCCCGCAAAATTCAAGGTCTCATATAGCCAAATTAAAGAAGAAAAAAAAAAAAAAAAAAAAAAAGTTATCACCGCTGGAACACATAAATTAATAGTACAAGCGACCACAAGAGACTTTGTAGTATGTAGTATCACCGAGAAATGTCTAGTAACCTGTTCGGTCCTTCTCAGGCTACTTTCACACTTGCGTTGGGTGCGGATCCATCATGGATCAGCGCAGACGGATCCGCACTGATAATACAACCGCATGCATCCGTTCAGAACGGATCTGTTTGTATTATCTTTAACATTGTCAAAACGGATCCGTCTTGAACACCATTGAAAGTCAATGTAGGAT
Organism: Bufo bufo; assembly: GCF_905171765.1. Lineage (NCBI taxonomy): Eukaryota > Metazoa > Chordata > Amphibia > Anura > Bufonidae > Bufo > Bufo bufo. Next base: position 250,874,023 of record NC_053390.1, on the reverse strand, counting down.
GGATTCGTTTTCTATTGTGCCAAATTGCGTCAGTGAAAACGGATCCGTCCTGACACACAATGCAAGTCAATGGTGACGGATCAGTTTGCCTTCGCATCGTCATGCGGACCCCAAAACGCTGCACATACTTCCACTTCACTATATGTTAGGCTACTTTCACACTAACTTTTCTATTTTCCGGTATTGAGATCAGTCATAGGGTCTCAAAATCGAAAAAATTCATTGTCAATGGAGACAAAATGTAACTGAACAGAACGGAGTGCTCCAAAATGCATTCGGTTGGTTTGGTTGCGTTCCCATACCGGAAAGCAAACAGTCATGGGACACAATAGAAAACTGATCCGTCCCCCATTGACTTTCAATGGGGTTCACAAAGGATCCGTCTTGGCTATATTAAAGATAATACAACTGGATCCGTTCAGTATCTATGTATTATCAGCAACGGAAGCGTTTTTGCTGAATCCTGCCAGGGCCAGCAAAAACGCTAGTGTGAAAGTAGCCTAAGATGCATTTTGGAATTAAACTACACTACCTGAAGCTTTAAAAGACTGCATAAATATACAATAATAATGCCGCCGACACCTCCCTGCAGTTCTTCTAAACATGAAAAGAATTTTCTCATAAGAGTATTCAATGGAATTTGGCTCCATCCCAGGAAACAGCAGGCCGAAGAGAGATCCCATAATGGAAGTAATGCAGAAACATGACCCAAGCTAAACCTCACCTGCTGTGTGGCTCCATGCTAGAAGAAAATAAAATGCATCCCCCACACATCAGAACAAGGTCATTAAGTTAAACGTTTAAAGTTGCTCTGTTAGAGTAATATGCTGTCCTATGTGAGGGCAGCACATTATAGCTGCGGATCCATACTAGTAGCAAGAATGGCAAAAAATGTGCTGTTTGGCTATTAGGAGCTCTGAAAGAATACACCAGATAATTGTTTTTGGGGAGTTGGGTGTACTCATGAGCAAAACCCCTTCCCATCTCTGCAGTGACACACACACAGGCCAACGTCCCGACTCCAACGCCTGCCTTTTATTACACTTCATACATGTAATAATCAGGCTACATAGATAGAACATAAAACATTTATTGGAATACAATTTCTGAACAAATAACTTTTCTAAATTCCTGTAAGTAAATATGCAATTCTGTCACCACTTCTGTTTGCATAGCACTGTAGCTCTTCTAATGTCATTTCCAAACATACCTTTCTGTCCTGATCCCTCTTTTGGTCCCAAAAAATAGGTCTTTATAAATATGCAATTGAGGGTAAGAGAGCCCAAGGGGCTGTAGTCATCTCTAAAGGACCCCAGCCGCACCCATTAGAAAGGAGTCCCACTCCTCCCCTCCTGTTCTTCTCTCCATCAACTACCTTCTTCAACATCATCATGCCTTGTGCAAGCACACATCTCCCTTATGTCTGCACCTGCGCTGTTTGTACCCTTCTGTTGGTTCATCCACTAGACTGCACATCCATCTGGCGCTTGTACAGCTCAGTGGATGAAGCCGCTGACCAGAGAGGGGAACGGCAGAGGCACAGGCATAAGGGAGATGTGCTCCTGCGCAAGGCATGATGACACGAAAAATATGAAGCATTTAAACCTATCAAACATGCTATCTCTGATAAATTTGGTGCAAAGTGCGTCAAAGCAAATTCAATCAAAACTGACAAAATATTACCCTCATGGTATATCCCCCTGCCCCCCATTAACGATTTATTTTTCAACCTTTCAGGTGCGAATCTAATTTATTAAAATCCCTGAAACCCGTTTAGGGTTAGGTAGGTTTTCGATGTCTTACTATTTTGGGCAGATTTTTTTAGAACACATCATTCTGCTTTGCCTTCTTAAAATGACATCAAATAGCACAAAAATGACATTCCACTAAGCGTACCACAGCTACCCACCCACACCCAGAGAAGCGGCACGTGCTTTCTGGTTGAGTGGAGCAGCAGATCAAAATACAAAAAACGTGACACAGAGTTCATCCTCCCCTGGATGTCTTCCATGGCTTCTCCTATGGGTGTATGCTGGAGCATCAGATGACAGAATAATGTAATATATACAAGTGGAGGGAGGCCTTATGGAATGTTTACTCCACTTGAACCCATTCTTAGGCCCATATTCAAAATGTGCAAAAGAACATGTCAAGCCTGATATACTGTATAGGGGTCAGACCCAAACAACACTTCAGGCTCATATTGTGCACCCACCGAGCACCACAGTAGCTGGTAGTCTTCTTATGCTCTACCATTACTGTAAATTCATCTGCCTTTAAACCTGAGAAATGCTCCTTTTCATCGTTATGCAAGTGTTTTTGGTGCACTGTGACCATCCATTAGGTGCACATTCTTGTTTCAATGATGGTCCTTGAGATTTCTGAGCCAGCAGTGATGATGCAGGGGAAGCTACGTGCACCAGAAACCGTATTTTCCCCAGGATTAGAGGGCAGGATTTCATTTTTTTAGGCACCTACCCTACATGGTGATATGCTTATTTTGAAACAAATTTTGGAGGTGAGAGACTCCTTTTAATGCTGCCTTTTCCTAAAAACCTCTCCAAGTGTCTTCAGCTCCCTCTATTGACAGCTTCATTCCCACAATACAGGCACGGTAAGCAGCAACTGTGTCATATGCTATGGAAAGCAGTTCCGTTCTGCAAATTGCAGAAGATACACTGGCAGCATCCGTGTTTTGCGGATCTGCAATTTGTGGACAGCAAAACACGGCGAGGTTGTCTGAATGCGCCTTAATAGGCAGAGATTCAGCCAATGCGTATGCAGTAGGCAATTCCACAATAAATCTTTTCCTCACATCCTGACACAGAACGGTAGGACAGGTTTTATTAAAGCAGTAAAAAAAAAAAAAAAAAAAAAAAAAAGTGTATGGCCAATCTCAGACGAGTATTGATCGTGGGGAAACAGTGTGGGGCCTGACCTCTGCTCCTGTGATGGGACCTCAAAGCATTATAATGATACATAATGCGGTGTGTCCCTGCCCAACAGATGTCATCCATGTGCTGTCCACGTCAGTGCCACAAGTTATAGAACATGTCCTATTCTTGTCAATTTAGCAGGCAAGAATAGGCATTTTGAGAGTGGGATCCATGTGGGACACAGACGTCCGGTATCAGCAGTTTGCGGACCACAAAAAAAATGCAGCCATGTGAATGTAGCCTCATTTCCAGAACCTCCAAATAGGTAATCCCACAAATTTAAAACTTTATTTTTTTTAATTTTTTACAGATCTGGAGGACTTTCTTCCCTTTCTGTGGGTGTACAGCTTGTCATCATTCACCAGCATCTCCCAGGATGCACTGCAATAAGCTCAAGTAAATCCCTTCCTTCCTGCATAAAAAATAGCCCAAACATATAGCCCAAGAGACACACACTATGGTATGTAATGCCTCCAAAATTTCCATCTTCTCGGTGTAGATAGAGATACAGCTATATTATATATATATATATATATATATATATATATATATATATATATATATATATATATATATATATATACATATACACACACACATACATATACCCCTCTCTGAATTTAGCAGTAGGAATAAATGAATGAATGTAAGGTGTCTGGACCTCTTCATTATGAGATCAGTATGCCAGCACTGAGGGGAGAGGAACAGAGAAGCAGGTTAGCCGACCACTGAATGCAGGAGAAGGTGGACCAGAAGCATAAACAGAAGGGGGCGCTACCAGAGAGGAAAAACTAAACAATATTTTTATTATTACATATATATTGCAATAATACTTCATTTGCAATGCTCTATTCACTGCACTGTAATACTTTTTGTGGGATAACCATTTTAATAACAAAACTATCATTATTTGGTAAAATACAAATAAAAAGGTTTGCTAGTAAACTTAGGAGTTGGAGCTCACTTCTGGCATCTTGGTGTCATTTAATCGATTTTTTTTTAGATTCATCTAGCAGACAAATGAACCTGCAGAATCCTCAAATGGTTCAAGTGAGATAAAACGCACAATTAAAAAAATGATGTAACACTCTAAAACTGTTCCAGTAATTAATACATAAAAAAATATGTGGATGTAAGGGTGTGAATAAACTTCCTGGCAGGAAGTCTTTGGAAAAAAGAAAAAAAGAACTGGAGACACATGCTCAGACAGTATGTATGTTTATACACGTCTACTAAAGTCATATGTTCTGCATTTGTCTTGACGGGAAACTGGGAATGCCATCTCACGATACATACTAAAACGTGAATCAGAATATATTTCCCCATTATTTGATTCCCTGCCAGAACTATTACTGGGCTGAATTAGATCGGCAGTAGGTTGTGGGTTAAGTATAAAATGAGTAAGCCATATTAATAGGGAAGAGCGGGTCCAGGCAGGAGAAATGTATGTAACACGTGGCTGTTTGTGGCAGAAGATTCCAGGAATTCAGCGGGCAGCCTGGGATATTTCAGCAGGATAGCGCTCAGCATAGTCAGTGGGTGTTTGTTATGACTGCAGAATTCAGCGATACATCTAGAACATTTCTGCAGTTCTTAGCGCACAAACACGCTTTCTTTACCTTATTTATCAATGCGATTTATTGATGGACTTCATGTATTCTCTCATTTGGTTATGTATGAAGCCTCTGTTCGGCACATGCAATCAGGAGAAGAGGAAAAAACAACATACCAACCACTAAAAAGAATGCGTTGTAAAGCTGGAAGGAAAAGGGGGTTGTCCAAGAGAATAAAACATTCTACTAACTTTAATTACATTTATAGCATTTCACAAATTTATTACATTTACAGCATTTGGGGGAATTAGTTTAATTTTGTTGTTATCTCCCCTTTAAGGTTGGCAGATCCATTATAAATGGCTTAAAAATGCTGATATGGGTGCTGAACTGTACCACAATGTAGATACAAACAGCACCAAAAGGCCACAGTGAACCGTAAGCTCATTTAAAGAGAACCTTTCACCACTCCTGACATGTCTGTTTTCATAGATAAATGCATTCCCCATGTAATAACAATTCTAGAGCATCTAGTCTTATGGCTGTACGTTGTGCCATTCCTTTATTATTTCTACTAGAAGTTATGAGTGAATTGCTAGCAGTCTGCAGTAAGGGTACAGAAGGGTGGTAACCAGTTGGGGGGTGTACCTGCACAGTCTGAAAACAGCAGCACTGATTGGATAGTGTGAGTCTGTGCCGGTACACACCAAGCTGCTGTTCCACCCTGGACCCAACCCTTTCCGTTTCCCAAATTCACAGGATGTTTCAAATTCACATTCCACTTTGGCTATAGATAAGAATATTTTTTTCCTCTCTCTTTTCTAAAAGGCTTTGTGGTGAAGTGCAAAAGTGTAACTTTTGGAATACTTCTGCATTCTTTCAGGATGTGGATTAAACAGAAATCTTAAACTAGATGGGGGTGAGAACAGATGTTATGTCAGAAAATATTTTACTGAAAGATAGTAAATGCTTGGAACAAACTTGCAGCAGATGAGAAGATGAATTCAGCATTAATGAAATTAAACAATAAAATAATGTAAAGGCAGACTAGACGGGCCATGTGGTTTTTTTAAAAGACATATATTACATATATAAATATTTGCATGCATTAAAGGGGTCCGCCAAGCTTTATGAAAAGTCCTGCAGCCTTCTGAGCTGTTGTTGGAAGTAGCCTGGTTAGTAGTTACATCTCCATCAATCTGCACTCATTATGACTGCAGGGTCTTCCGCTCAGGTCTTGACTGGACGCGTTTCAGAGTCCTGTTCAGCTGCATACTGTAAATGCTGCCGTAAAGGAAGACTCAGGAACACACCTATTTGAGCAGAAGACCCAGAAGCCAGACAGACGGTCAAGTGAGCAAAGCCCAGATTTTGGGATTGGCGGTGCAACAGGAAGGTAGGTAGTGGTGAAATGATCTTCCTTCCGCAGGTTGTTCCGACAGCTAGGATTTAGTCAAAGCCCCGGAGAACCCCTTTAAAAATGATTCAGTAAAATGAAAACATTCAGATTTACCACTGCGGGTGCTATGTATTAATATAAGCTGCTAGTATAGCAGCAGAGAGAACGCCGCTGCTTGCCAGTCAATAGTGCTGTGGAGAGAACGCCTGTTGTAGGGGTGTTTTTTTTTTTTTTAAATAATGTGCTTTTGGTAAGAGCTATGGGGCTTTCAGTCTCTCTGAAAGTTATTTTTTTAATCGAACCTGCCTGCTTTGTTAAAGGGGTTGTGTCACTTCAGCAAATGGCATTTATATTGACATAAAAAACTAGTAGTGTGCACTGTAATGGAAAAATGCATTAAGCCAGCAAAGGAGGCAACATGGACAATCACAATACATTAGTGAATGCAATTTGCTGAAGTGAGACAACCCCTTTAAATACTTACCTATTCAGTAACAATCATGGAGCAACTTTTCTCTGTGGTTGCCATTCCTCTTGGACACATAACAGACCTTTCTGAGAAGGGAATGGTAAGGCTGTGGCTACAGTGTTACATTTTTTGGAATGGCAACTTGCAAGTCTCACGGTGACACCACTGACTTCCATTATGTTGTGTGGCTGCACTGCTGCTGAGATCTTTAACCAGACAACGGTTGTGGCGACCTAAATCGCTGTGTACCCAAAGCCTTGCGACCAGTCGTCAATTCTAAGAAAAAAGGCTTCAGAACTGTTATTTTATGAGGGATACAACTATTAACTAAAACAGACACGTCAGGAGGGGTAACAGGTCCTTTTTAAGGTTTATCAGTTCAAGTGGTGAGCTACCTTTAAAAAGGCAGTGCACTAACATGGAGTTTTTAGTTTAATTTTTGATGCAACATGTGGATCATAAATCCCCCATAACGGCCCCTGCTGTTCAATGAGCAGCACCGCGTGACGACTAAATATCAAAACTGCAAGACACCCGAGAAGTCTTGTGAAGCTTCCCAGGCAACCATAAGATGTCCGAGGAGTCTCATGTACAGGTCCTGTTAATTAGAATAGGACTCAGGCCTTGGCCAGTGCGTTGCCTGCGTCTCTCCACAACGATACAGGCAATAATGGAGAGTGGATGATGAAATGCAGCGGACTGGTGAATACAAATGTAGTTGTGATTGTGATTCTCATCAAACAGGGAATTGAGAACATGAAGTCATGTACAACCTACATGAGACATAACAGTTGTCCATATTGATGAACGTTACCTCACACACAAAGTCATAAGAGACAGGACCAAGTAAAAACTCACCGTCTGTTTGAGAAGAGAAAGCAGAAGGAAACAAAAGATAGAAAGCATAAGTAAAAAAAAAAACGGAAGAGAAAGGGAAGGGAACAGCATATTAAATACTAAGAAGCAAGAGGATACAAGACAACAGGCTGAAGTATGCAGTAATACGGTGGAACCAGCAGCGACACACAGCAGAGGCGGCCACCAGCACACGGTGAATGGCTACCCTGTGAAGGGCCAAAATGGCTGCTTCTGCCATGTGTCACCATGCCAACACTGAAAAGAAAATCAGAAAATAAGCAAATTAGGACTTAAAAGGAAGTTACCCTGCTAGTAAAAAAGCTTTTATCATGAAAACACTGACTTTAAAAGGGTAATACCCATCTCAGACATGATTTCTCTAGGATACCCCATCAATGTCAGATAAGTGCTGGTACCACCTCTGAGACCAGCACCTATTTTCAGAACGGGGCCCCCCAAAGTGAAGGAGAGCACACCGCACATGCACAGCATGCTCTCAACTGCTATGGGAGTTCAGAAAATATCTGAGAGCATGCTCCGCTTCTGTTGGTAAATGGAGAGCATGGCCATCTCTACATTCATCACTATTTTCAGAGCTCCCAAAGCGGGGTAAGGGTGGCCGAGCATGTGTGGTTCCAGCTCCCCCGCCAACCAACTGTTGAAAAGGGGCACTGTGCATGTGCAAGCTCTGCGGCCTCCTGCTTGGCCTGTGACATTACATCCATCAGCGACATGGCTCAGTCCCATTCATGCGAATGAACCGCAATACACAGCCCAAATTCTGGTCTCTGGTTTCAATAAGGCAAAATATAGGCGATACCTTATATACCTCGCTGATAGAGGCGCTTTACTGCTCCAGCCAATAAGTGGATGCAGTGGTCACATGTATACTGATGATCACCGCAGCAAGGTATATATAAAGTGGAAATGTCTAAAAACAGTGTCCTTTATATAATTCTCCTTCATTCTCAGTTTAAAGTACATGTAACTCCACCATGGTATATTACACTGCGTGCAGAATTATTAGGCAAATGAGTATTTTGACCACATCATCCTCTTTATGCATGTTGTCTTACTCCAAGCTGTATAGGCTCGAAAGCCTACTACCAATTAAGCATATTAGGTGATGTGCATCTCTGTAATGAGAAGGGGTGTGGTCTAATGACATCAACACCCTATATTAGGTGTGCATAATTATTAGGCAACTTCCTTTCCTTTGGCAAAATGGGTCAAAAGAAGGACTTGACAGGCTCAGAAAAGTCAAAAATAGTGAGATATCTTGCAGAGGGATGCAGCACTCTTAAAATTGCAAAGCTTCTGAAGCGTGATCATCGAACAATCAAGCGTTTCATTCAAAATAGTCAACAGGGTCGCAAGAAGCGTGTGGAAAAACCAAGGCGCAAAATAACTGCCCATGAACTGAGAAAAGTCAAGCGTGCAGCTGCCAAGATGCCACTTGCCACCAGTTTGGCCATATTTCAGAGCTGCAACATCACTGGAGTGCCCAAAAGCACAAGGTGTGCAATACTCAGAGACATGGCCAAGGTAAGAAAGGCTGAAAGACGACCACCACTGAACAAGACACACAAGCTGAAACGTCAAGACTGGGCCAAGAAATATCTCAAGACTGATTTTTCTAAGGTTTTATGGACTGATGAAATGAGAGTGAGTCTTGATGGGCCAGGTGGATGGGCCCGTGGCTGGATTGGTAAAGGGCAGAGAGCTCCAGTCTGACTCAGACGCCAGCAAGGTGGAGGTGGAGTACTGGTTTGGGCTGGTATCATCAAAGATGAGCTTGTGGGGCCTTTTCGGGTTGAGGATGGAGTCAAGCTCAACTCCCAGTCCTACTGCCAGTTTCTGGAAGATACCTTCTTCAAGCAGTGGTACAGGAAGAAGTCTGCATCCTTCAAGAAAAACATGATTTTCATGCAGGACAATGCTCCATCACACGCGTCCAAGTACTCCACAGCGTGGCTGGCAAGAAAGGGTATAAAAGAAGAAAATCTAATGACATGGCCTCCTTGTTCACCTGATCTGAACCCCATTGAGAACCTGTGGTCCATCATCAAATGTGAGATTTACAAGGAGGGAAAACAGTACACCTCTCTGAACAGTGTCTGGGAGGCTGTGGTTGCTGCTGCACGCAATGTTGATGGTGAACAGATCAAAACACTGACAGAATCCATGGTGTCCTTGCAAAGAAAGGTGGCTATATTGGTCACTGATTTGTTTTTGTTTTGTTTTTGAATGTCAGAAATGTATATTTGTGAAGGTTGAGATGTTATATTGGTTTCACTGGTAAAAATAAATAATTGAAATGGGTATATATTTGTTTTTTGTTAAGTTGCCTAATAATCATGCACAGTAATAGTCACCTGCACACACAGATATCCCCCTAAAATAGCTAAAACTAAAAACTACTTCCAAAAATATTCAGCTTTGATATTAATGAGTTTTTTGGGTTCATTGAGAACATGGTTATTGTTCAATAATAAAATTAATCCTCAAAAATACAACTTGCCTAATAATTCTGCACTCCCTGTAGATGACAGCTGTACAGCTCTACCTGGATAATGCACATGGTAAATACTAACGTCTTGGTTGCCTTTTCACCTTCATTATATCCAGCAGGACACTAAGCTAAAGTAAGGGCGTCACAAATTCATGGTGAGGTCAGGACAGAACATTATTGGTTTCTATTAACCATTATTGACATGCAGGCAGCTAATGGAAATGTATAATGTTCTCAGTTTATGTCCAACAGAGATCGGGGAGACTATAGACCTCATTCAGAAAAGCAATAATATAAAGATTAAAGGCTCTGCTACATTTGAAGCATTTTTTGTTGCATTAGATTTGCTATGTTTTTTTATTTAGCTTTGTTTTGGTTTCTACAGCCTCTATGTTTTACACTACTTGCCGCAGGATGCCATTCACAGTGAAATCCATCAGACTGTCTGGTGACTCGGTCTCTAGACACTTTCTCCTCTTCTGAACAAATGTCAAAACTGAATGATGACCAAAGCTGAACTTTGATTTGGTCATACAAGACTATTTAAGGGCTCTTTCACACTTGCATTGTTCTGTTCCGGCATAGAGTTCCGTCGTCGGGGCTCTATGCCGGAAGAATCCTGATCAGGATTATCCCCATGCATTCTGAATGGAGAGAAATCCGTTCAGGATGCATCAGGATGTCTTCAGTTCCGGACCGGAACGTTTTTTGGCCGGAGAAAATACCACAGCATGCTGCGCTTTTTGCTCCGGCCAAAAATCCTGAACACTTGCCGCAAGGCCGGATCCGGAATTAATGCCCATTGAAAGGCATTTATCCGGATCCGGCCTTAAGCGAAACGTCGTTTCGGCGCATTACCGGATCCGACGTTTAGCTTTTTCTGAATGGTTACCATGGCTGCCAGGACGCTAAAGTCCTGTTTGCCATGGTAAAGTGTAGTGGGGAGCGGTATACTTACCGTCCGTGCGGCTCCCGGGGCGCTTCAGAGTGACGTCAGGGCGCCCCACGCGCATGGGTGACGCGCTCTGACGTCATTCTGGAGCGCCCCGGGAGCCGCACGGACGGTAAGTATACTGCTCCCCCGCTCCCCACTACTACTACGGCAACCAGGACTTTAATAGCGTCCTGGCTGCCATAGTAACACTGAACTATGCTTTCAGTTCACTTGCGGTGTTACGGATCCGGCAGGCACTTCCGGCAAATGGAGTACACGACGGATCCGGACAACGCAAGTGTGAAAGAGGCCTTAGAGAGGAGAAAGACTAAACTGAGCCAGACCAATGGATTTCACTATGAACGGTATTCTGCAGCATAGGGTAAAACGCAGAATCAGTAGAAGCCAAAAGAAAGCTAAATGTTTAATAAAAACCTGCTACAAAAAAGTTCTTGAGCCCCAAATACAGTTAAGATCTCATTCAGACGGCTGTAGCGTTTTGCAGTCCGCAAATTGCGAATCAGCAAAACATGGATACCGGCCGTGTGCGTTCCGCATTTTGTGGACTGCACACGGACAGCACTATGATAGAAATGACTATTCTTGTCCGCGACTGCAGACAAGAATAGGACTTGCTCTATCTTTCTTGCAGGGCCACGGAACAGAACTATGGATTCGGATAGAGCACGGTGTGCTGTCCACATCTTTTGCGGCCCCATTGAAATGAATGGGTCCGCACCCGTTCCGCAATTGCGGACCCATTCATACGGTCATCTGAATGAGCCCTAAAAAGGCACCAAAAGTGTGCACAGCCTTAAAGGGGTTGGCTCACTTCAGCAAATGGTATTTATCATGTAGAGAAAGTTATGGTAATACAAGCTACTTACTAATGTATTGTGATTATCCATATTGCCTCCTTTGCTGGCTGGTATTATTTTTTTATCACATACAGGTGAAACTCGAAAAATTTGAATATCGTGCATAAGTCTGTTTATTTCAGTAATGCAAATTAAAAGGTTGTGCAAAGGTTCAATATTCTCGGCTCAAAGTGTCACACTCTAGTCAGCTAATTAATCCATATCCCCTGAGCAAAGGGTTCCTGAGATTGGGACTTTGGGGTTTCATAAACTGTAAACCATAATCATCCAAATTATAGCAAATAAAAGCTTGAAATATCTCGCTTTGCATGTAATGAGTCTCTCATATGTTAGTTTCACCTTTTAAGTTGCATTAGGGCTCAGATGGCCGTATGCTGTCCGCAAAAATGCGGATCTTTTTTTGCGGATTAGATGTTGTCCCATTCACATCTATGGGGCACTTTACTTCCATGGCACGGCTCTGCAAAAAAATGAAACATGTCCTATACTTGTCTGTGAAAATCAGGACATGGCCCTATTGAAGTCTATGGATCAGCAAAAAAACTGAAAGCAATCTGTTTTTTTTGCGTACTTGCTGAACTGTCCGCAAAAAAAAACGATCCGCATTTTTGCAGACAGCATACGTTCGTCTGAATGAGCCGTAACTGAAATAAATGAACTTGGCACGATATTCTAATTTTTCGAGTTTCACCTGTATACTGCCAGTTTTCATGGTGACAACCGCCCTGAAACAGTGGCCTTGCTTGCACACTATAGGAAAAAGAGCTATACTAGAAAGACTGGCACTTTTTTCTTTAGTGTGCAAGCACGACCACAGCTGATGGATTGTGGGGTGATTGTAACCATGGAAACGAGAAGTGTATAATATGATGAAAAATCAATATAGCCAGCAAAGGAGGCAATATGGACAATCACAATACATTAGTAAGTGCCTTGTATTAACCTTCTCTACATAATCAATGCCATTTGCTGTAGTGAGACAACCCCTTTGACTTACTAACATTGCACGTCTATTCTATACTGCATGTGACATTATCAAAAACAAGACAGACATTATATGTACATTTTCTACTGTGAGGGGAAAAAGGATCTTTATACTACTTGCCATGGGTTTCATTTATGGCAAATGATGAAAAACATGGATTACGAGAAAATTTTATTCAACAGCAGTATCTATATTAGAACCACCTTCTAGGAGCCTCACTGCATAATAGAGTTGTGTGTCCAGGCATGTGAAAAAACATTACAATAGCTACTTAGGCTACTTTCACACTAGCGGCAGGACGGATCCGTCCTGCCGCTATTTCGCCGTGCCGTCCCCATTGACTATAATGGGGACGGGGGCGGAGCTCCGGCGCAGCACGGCGAGAGGCCACCAGACTAAAAGTACTGCATGTCCGACTTTTTAGTCCAGCGGCCTCTCACCGCGCACTGCCGTGCTGCGCCCCCGTCCCCATTATAGTCAATGGGGACGGAGCGGCAGTCCGGTGAAATAGCGGCAGGACGGATCCGACAGGGTGAACAGCCTGTTGGATCCGTCCTGCCGCTAGCGTGAAAGTACCTTTAGAAAAACAAAAAGGTTAATAAACGAATGACCATTATAGTAATGCAGGCCATAAATAAATTCATCTTCAGAGAACTGCCGTCCAGTCCAGCTGTATCTCCATAGATAATCTGTACGGACACCCGAAGTCCTGAATAATAAGCGCATATAAGAGAATTCCTTGTAATGGAGCTGCAGTGGTCAAGTTTGAGACTCACCTTTCAGAGCGATGACTTTGGAGGCTGGATTCATGATGGCACTTTCAGCAGATATTGGACGTCTCAGTGGAGTGTTTGCATCTGCCATATCAATGATAACCACCTGAGCCTGTTCCCCGACCTTCTCCCGAATACAGATAAACTTATCAGACTCCATGGTTAGAGTGCTGAAGCCTATGTTGGCTGGATTGATTCCCAGATTCTGAAGCTGAAATTTAAGGGGAAAAAAAATACAATAAATATACTGTATGACAATACGGCTGTTTCCAAGGATCGTCCTAATATTCACAGACTGACCTAAGGATGGGCCATTCATTTTAAAGGGGTATTCCGGGAGTTTAATATCATGATAGGCCACCCATATCTGATCAGGTTTTACCTTGTAACTCCAGCACTGTTCACTTTGTAGTGGATGGAGCTGCAGCCATTAAAGTAAATGGGAATAGTGCTGCAGTTACCAGCTCCATCTGCTACACAATGTAGTTCTAGTGCCGACTTCCGGTTCAGGGGATGCAGGGTGTCAGATCCCCACCTTTCAGATATTAATGCCCTATCTTACTGATGCAGCATTAAACTTCTGGAGTACCCCACTTTATAGTCTCCTGGCATTGATGACCTACCATCAGATAGGTCATCAATACCCAGTCAGTGGGGATCTGACACCCTGCGCCCTTTTCCTGCAGCCTCCAGCGCCAGAACTAGCCACCTGAACAGTTGGAAACACAGCTTTGTTCAAAGTGTAGTGGGTTACTGCAGCTGAGCTCCCACTGACGTGAAGGATCGGTCATCAATATCAGGAGCCTGGAAACCCACTGTAAATACAGGGTGGCCCACGAAAAAGTAATCCACATCAGGTGATAGCATGGCAAGACAGGGATGCAAATGAGCTCTTAACAAGCTCTGCCTCTAATGCCACCAGATGTAAGGTAGCTATCCTATAAGTCAGGCATGCTCAACCTGTGGCTCTCCAGCTGTTGTAAAACTTCAACTCCCACAATGCCGTGCTATAGGCTGAAAGCTGTAGGCTGTTCGGGCATGCTGGGAGTTGTAGTTTTGCAACAGCTGGAGGGCCGCAGGTTGAGTATGTCTGCTATAACTCAATGTTCAACCATATAAACAGGCCTTGAGACATGACTGATATGAAAGGGATTCTGACACCTCGTTTTAGGTTATAGAGATGCGGACATGCACAGCTAGATCGCCGCTAGCATGTCCGCAATATACCTGTCCTATAGGGCTGTGTCCTTTTATTTAGTTTAAAAAATGATTTTAGAGATATGTAAATGAGCCTGGTAAGGTGCCCAAGGGGCTGTACTAACCTTCCTGGTGCCCAGCCACGCCCCCTGTGAAGGAGCCCAGCACCGCCTTTCTTCACAGTTAGATTGCTGTAATCTCGCGATGCATGTTACACCAGTTACACCTGGCTTCTTCCGGGGATAAGAATCTGGAAGAAGCCAGGTGTTACTGGCGTAACGACTTCGGGAGGAGGCGGCTGAGGGATCAACACGCACCTTGGGGTAGTTATTGCTTCTTCATTTCCACACATAGGCCTGCTATTATGCCTTATTATCGGATTCATATGTCTGGTGGCTTCTATTGCCTCATTGGCTCTTATGTGTGGCTTTTTCTGCTGTGTGTGGACCCCTCAGCCCTCTCTAGGGTTGTTTTTGTTCCTCGCTGAAGGTTTCCCCTTCCTTGCTGCTGTTTTTATACATGTTACAAGTAATGTATATCTAATAAAGACTTTTCATGTTCATACATGTATGTGTTTGGTGCTATTTTTTGGTGTGTTCATATTATCCACAAATCACAAAAGATGCTGAACGTGGTCTCCATTCAGGTCTCTACATCTTTGGGCAGGTCGGATTATGCCGGCGGATACGGCTTGTGATGCTGCGGATGGGGTTTGTGATCCTCTCCGTGAGCTCATCCAGAGGATGTGGATTGTTAGCGGACACTTTCTGGATTACATTTCCCCACAGATAAAAATGGCATGTGGCCAAGTCTGGAGAACGTGGCGGCCATAACCCCTTGCTCACAGTTCATGAACTGTATCAGCCAACATAATCCAACGTGCCCAAAGATGCATAGGCGCGAACGGGGACCACTTTCAGCATCTTTTTAGATTTGTGGGTGTAAAAAAAAAAAGAAAAAAAAAGAAAAAAAAAAAAAAAAAACAACAACAACAACAAAACAATCCACTTGCTGGTTCATCTTGCCATTCTATCACTGGAGGCGGGCTACTTTCTCATGGGCCACCCTGTATTAATATTAGAATTTATCATTATAGCTAAAGTACAAGTCAATCTGTTATCAAATAACCTTTTCCACTTCTTCTATAGGGACTTTCGTTTTCATACATTCTTACAATGAACAGCCATGACAGGTTTTGCTCTAAATACCAACACAATACAGCAATGGAAGTTCAGAGACTGCCATACCCATAGTGATCTCTGGGACAGCTTTGAACATGAATCCACATTTGAATAAACTACTAACCCGAGGCGACTATTACAGAGGCAAACTGCGAGAAAAGGTAAGCGAAGCAAGATACGCGCAGGATGTTCCACAAAGACAGCACCGCAGCGAATACCCAGGGGGAACTAGTTTTATTCTTCTCCATTTTTTAAGTGCCTCTACAACAGCGGCATGGGTCCATCTCCATTATTAACACAAGAGTAGTCGAGGCAATGGTTATACTTATAAATTGTACAGATTTGTCTATATTTTATACAGTGCCCTCAATATGCTGCAAAACAATGAACAGAAACGTCATAGCTATAGCAGACTAGCTGACAGGGTTGTGCCCTAAAGCTCTTACCCAAACTATTGGATTGCTTATATAAGATTACGTGTCAAAGCCACATTTCTATTTATCTGAAGTTTATAACCTAATGTGAATGGGTCTCTGCTACAGCTCTGTTCATTTACAACTGTACCAACTATATGGTTAAAATTAGAGTTGTTGCGATACCAAATTTTTGATTCCGTTTCGATACCATGAAAAAGTATTGCGATACTCGATACCACGCGAAACAAAATAAACCAAAAAAGCCACGTGCATTCTGCATTTTAAGAAATGGCGAATTGCGCAGTTTTTATTTATTTTTTCTGTTCCGGCGTTCACCGCATAGATTTTTTTAATATTTTAATATAGTTTGGACTTTTCTGACGTGGCGATATAAAATGTATAAATAATAAATATATTACATATGTGAAATAGGGAAAAGGGGGTGATTCATACTTAATATTTTGGTTGGGGTTTTTTTTTTTTACACTTTTTATTTAATAACTATTTCCCCCCTTAGGTGCTAGAACCTGGGATTTTTTTCATCCCTTGTCCTATTCACCCTGATAGAGCTCTATCAGGGTAAATAGGACTTCACACTGTCCCTGCTGCTCTGTGCACACAGCATCAGGGATGTTACCATGGCAGCCAGGGCTTCAGTAGCGTCCTGGCTGCCATGATAACCGATCGGAGCCCCAGGATTACACTGCTGGGGCTCCGATCAGAAGCTGCCACTACACCACCAATGAGGGGGAGGGGACCCTGTGGCCACTGCCACCAATGATTTTAATACTGGGGGGGTTGAGAGGGGCCGACGCACTGTGCCACCAATGATTTTAATGGGGTGGGGGGGGCACACTGCACCACCAATGATAATTACCCCTTAATACAGGAGGCGGGTACTGGCAGATCAGCGGCAGTCAACCCCTCAGGTGCCGCACCTGAGGGGTTAACTGCACTTGCTTGCAATTTTCACGCAACCCCATTCATTTCTATGGGGCTTGCGTTACGTGAAAAACGCACAAAGAGGAGCATGCTGCTATTTTCACGCAACGCACAAGTGATGCGTGAAAATCACCGCTGATGTGAACAGCCCCATAGAAATTATTGGGTCAGGATTCAGTGCGGGTGCAATGCGTTAAAGAGCATCTGTCAGCAGATTTGTACCTATGAACCTGGCTGATCTGTTACATGTGCGCTTGGCCGCTGAAGACATCTGTGTTGGTCCCATGTTCATATTTGCCCGCATTGCTGAGAAAAATGATGTTTTAATATATGCAAATAAGCCTACCTAGAGGCTCTGCTCTCTCTGTAACTTGTGCACCTTCTGCCCTTTGACAGGGCCAGGCAGTATAAACATCATCAAGCCTAGCCCTGTCAAAGTACAGAGGACTCAGCAGCTGCAGAGAGAGCTGAGCCTCTAGGAGTAATGGCAACGACGCGGTTGCTCCTAGGAGCTCATTTGCTTATATAAAAACTTCATTTTTATCAGCAATGAAGACACATATGAACATGGGACCAAAACAGAGGTCTTCAGCTGCCAAGCGCACATGTAACAGGTCAGCCAGTTTCATAGGTACAAATCAGCTGACATATGCCCTTTAACCCTTTTTCCTGCCAAGGATGTATCTCATACATGCTGACAGGGAGGCATTTCATTAGCCAAAGGATTATTAGATAGAGCCAATAGTAAGGCGGACTATCCCAGAATATATAGCAGCTAGAGATACAAGTCTTGCTTTAAAGCTGAGAATCATAGCTATGAGATGCAGCTGGGTGACGTTGGAGCTGCATATACCTGCAGCCCATATTCTCCCAACCCTACTGGTTCACTGGCTGTATAGTAGTTATCCCAGTTTTATTTTAAAGCCACAATTCAAAACCTGTATCTCTAGCTGCTATATAGCCTGAAATAGAGCAGGTTGAAGTATCTCCCCTATACTTAAGCTGGGGGGGGCGCTCGTGGCCTTGTGTGCATATTATCCCCCTCCCCCCCCAAAAAAAAAAAAACATGTCTGCTTTGATTGTCACACATGGGAAGGGGGCCTTTTTTTTTTACCAGAAAAGGAGAAAGAAAGAAAGATAAGCACACCTTTGAGCTTAGTTAGGCTGTTTACTGATCCCACATCACCCAGACATTTACTACAGTTTGCACCACAGCTTTAAAGTCGCACCAAACACACACAAACAGCAATAAAGTTTACATTTGACACTGTCCTACCTGATCTTTAGTGTTTCAGACTTGTGTCGGCAGGATGTTCCCATCCAGATGCTGCCAGAACGCCGTCCGGCCCCATTAATTATAATAGGGTCCGGTGGTGATCTGACCGCGATCCAGCAAATATGACGATCGTGGAACAGTCTGCCTGCAGTGTGAAACAGGCCTTAGGCCCCTTTCACACGGGCGAGTATTCCGCGCGGATGCGATGCGTGAGGTGAACACATTGCACCCGCACTGAATACCGACCCATTCATTTCTATGGGGCTGTTCACATGAGCAGTGATTTTCACGCATCACTTGTGCGTTGCGTGAAAATCGCAGCATGCTCTATATTCTGTGTTTTTCACGCAACGCAGGCCCCATAGAAGTGAATGGGGTTGCGTGAAAATCGCAAGTATCCGCAAGCAAGTGCGGATGCGGTGCTATTTTCACGCACGGTTGCTAGGAGACGATCGGGATGGAGACCCGATCATTATTATTTTCCCTTATAACATGCTTATTAGGGAAAATAATAGCATTCTGAATACAGAATGCATAGTAAGAAAGGGCTGGAGGGGTTAAAAAAAAAAATAAATAATAATAATAATAATAATAAACTCCCCTTAGTCCACTTGATCGCGCAGCCGCCATCTCTTCTGTCTCCTTTGCCGATTGCAGGAAAAGGACCTGTGGTGACGTCACTCCGGTCATCACATGATCTTTTACCATGGTGATGGATCATGTGATGACCGGAGTGACGTCACCACAGGTCCTTTTCCTGCAATCAGCAAAGAAGGAGACAGAAGAGATGCCGGCTGCGCGATCAAGTGGACTAAGGCGAGTTTAATTTTTAAAAAATATTTTTTTTAACCCTTCCAGTGCTATTTTACTATGCATTCTGTATTCAGAATGCTATTATTTTCCCTTATAACCATATTATAAGGGAAAATAATACAATCTACAGAACACCGATCCCAAGCCCGAACTTCTGTGAAGAAGTTCAGGTTTGGGTACCAAACATGCGCAATTTTTCTCACGCGAGTGCAAAACGCATTACAATGTTTTGCACTCGCGCAGAAAAATTGTGCGTGTTCCCGCAACGCACCCGCACATTTTCCCGCAACGCCCGTGTGAAAGAGGCCTTAGATATGCTGACTGCTTCTCTAGCAATATATTGTAAACTCAGTCGGCACTGCAGCCTGGGATCAGCGGTGCACGTGTCCTAGGGTTGGCGTCCCACATATCAATATCAAAAGAAGGAACGGCACTTAATCAAGTCCGGTCCTTCTTTTGATATTGCTTCTCTAGCAATATCAATTACATGCTACAGTAATAGTGATAATGATTATTACTAGAGGGGAATATCTAATATATTTCGGACACAGGGAAAAGGCAACTTTTCCAACAGACTGTCTCCATAAACAATAGCTTTCAATTATTTTCACAAAAGAAAATAATTTTGTAGCTTGCTCCCATATTACGGATGCAACACCTAAATTTCCCATGATTCATCAGAACCAGTTATGCAGCTCTAGTTTTGGGTGCCGATTTTGGCACATTTCCTCCTCAAAATCAGCTCCAAAAAAGACACCTCAAAACAGCCTCCTACTATTCATTTCAATAGGAAAAAAGAAGCACCATGCCCCATCTTGGGATGGAATCCTTGCTGAATCTCCCATTTACGGCTCGTGCACACGACTATGTATTTTGCTGTCTGCAAAAAATTGATCCGCGAAAAAAATACGAATGACGTCCGTGTGCATTTTGTATTTTAGTGAACGGAACAGCTGACCCCTAATAAAACAGTACTATCATTGTCCGTAATGTGGACAATAATAGGAAATGTTCTATTTTTTTTTCGGAACGGAAATACGGAAAAACGGAAATGGAAGGCACACGGAGTAATTTCAGGGTTGTTTTTGCGGACCCATTGAAATGAATGGTTCCGCATACTGTCTGCAAAAAAAAAAAAAAAAACCTGATAGGTGATCAGTATCTGATCGTGGGGGTCCGACATCAGGAAACCCCACCAATCAGCTGGCACCGCCGTTCCTGTGAGCGCTGCTGCCTTCTCGCAGCTCACCAAGTACAGCGGCGTACACTGCATAGCGGTTGTGCTTGGTATCTCGCTCAGGCCCATATTACATAAGATGCAGTGGGGAGCTGGGGGGAAAAAAATATTCTAAATGGGGTGGTAAAAAAAATATTTTAAAAAAATATTTATATTTAATTCTACAAATTATAGCGGAACAGTGATTTAATACTTAAAAATAATAAATAAAAAAAAACTTAAAAAAAATCTCTTTGCACCACCATATTCAGAATTTTTTTATATTTATGTCTATGTAGGGCTCACTGATTGCGAGAGGGGCTATAGTTTTTATTGATACTATTTCGGGGCATCTATGAATTTTGAATCATTTTTCATTTAATTTTGTTGGAAAGCAAAGCAACCAAAATCAACGTTGATTCACCCATTACAACATTCACCTTACAGGATAAATGCTTTTATATTTTAATAGTTAAGCCCTTTTTGGATGCGGTGATACCAATTATGTTCTTTTTATTTTTACCTTCACCATGTGATCATTATAGCTTGGATTGCAAGGGTTTACCATTACAATCTATGGGAAAAATCACTGTGTTCCTATTAAGCTCTGCCACAGGAGGGCTTGATAGCAACTTTACTATGGCAGGCCTCAGAGCCTTCAAAAGGCCCCAGGCCACCATAGCAACCAAACTGTTCATACGAGAGGACAGAGGGCACCTATTCTAGTGATTGGTGTGGGGATCCAAACAGTCATGCCTCCACTTCTCCCTTACAATGTGAATACGGGATAAGTTTAAATCTTGACACAATGCCTTTAGCCATATGTCCATGCTGAGCCATGATCTTGGTAAATCACAATAGAAAAAAATTAAAATAAAAAACTTGCCTTTCTTAAAATAGTGAGGTAGATGTGCTAATCCAATACATGGTGTAAACCCAGACTGCCTAGACATGCATCAAATGTATCACAGGGCCTCATGCGGGATGACCAGTGTGGTGAAAGGATAGGCACGTGTCTGATGCTTGGTTTACACAGACAGAATTTTATTCCAGAACTGCTGTGCGTGTTTGGTACAAAATGGCGCATCTTGCAGCCTGCCCCTTTCTGGACTAAACTTTCTCTAAATTTACAGTAGATGTGCCATATTGCACCACTTTTTTGCATAATTGATGTCAAAACCAGGTGCACCCACATTAGTAAATGTGAGCCAGTATCTGCAGACTGCTGGAGTGTTAGCAGTGAAGGCTGAAGACACGACCGGTAACAGTCTATAAAAGAACATCAGTTTTTACTGCAGTCATTTCTTACAGGCCAAGATGCTGCATCAGGACGCGTGCACAGCTCGGAGATCTCCGAAATACGTTTATAGATATTGAACATCTGCTTACTGAAATTCTCCTGCACAGCAAGCCAGAGTTAGAAGGCCTCCAACTGCGCACCACAAAAAACATACAATACAAAAGGATAAACCAACATCATCACGTTACTTTAACCCATCTATTCCCATTTTATCGCCATCACTTTGTAAAAGTGATGGTCCTCTACACTCTAATGCAAGGGGTTTAATTCGGAGCCACATGACTTGTCAGCGTGACTGTCACATGAAAGCATTTTGTCAGGTCAATACGCAGACACTATACACCATTAACAGGATTCTGTCACCTCGTTTTAGGTTATAGAGGTACGGACATGCACGGCTAGATCGCCGCAATATACCCATCCTATAGGGCTGTGTCCTTTTAATTTTGTTTAAAAAATGATTTTAAAGATATGTTAATGAGCCTGGTAAGGTGCCCAAGAGGCTGTACTAACCTTCCTGGTGCCCAGACACGCCCCTCTGTGAAGGAGCCCAGTGCCGCCTGCGTCCTCCGAATCTCCTCCTTTCTTCACAGTTAGATAGCCGTAATCTATGAAGAAAGGAGGAGATTCGGAGGACGCAGGCGGTGCTGGGCTCCTTCACAAGGGGCATGGCTGGGCACCAGGAAGGTTCGTACAGACCCTTGGGCACCTTACCAGGCTCATTTACATATCTCTAAAATCATTTTTTAAACAAAATAAAAGCACACAGCCCTATAGGACAGGTATATTGCGGACATGCTAGCGGCGATCTAGCCGTGCATATCCGCAGCTCTATAACCTAAAACGAGGTGACAGAATCCCTTTAAAGGGGTTGTCTGGGTTCAGAACCCGAACATAAGCTCCCCTTCACACAATTAGCCTGTATCAGTGGAGCATCGGAGGCTTATTCCTAGCAGTGATCCCGGTGATGTCACCAGCACTAATGGGCGAACCACCCCATTTGTGCCGGTGATGTCACCAGGCTCACTGCTAGGAGGAAGCTTCCATCTAGCATGCTCATGAGAAGCCCAGTACGTCACCCGTTCCAAAAAAAATAAAAAAACTTTGTTCTGTGCAATGCAGCGCAGGGCAAAGGGGAGCATCAGAGTTAGGCCCCCTGCACACGGCCGTTTTTTTTTCCCCGTTAACTGGCCGTTTTTTGCGGTCCGTATACGGTCCGTATACGGAACCATTCAATTCAATGGTTCCGCAAAAAAAACGGAATGTACTCCGTATGCATTCCGTTTTTCCGTTCTAACATAGAAAATGTCCTATTATTGCCCGCAAATCACGTTCCGTGGCTCCATTCAAGTCAATGGGTCCGCAAAAAAAAGGAACACATACGGAAATGCATCCGTATGTCTTCCGTTTCCGTTCTGTTTTTTGCTGAACCATCTATTGAAAATTTTATGCCCAGCCCAATTTTATCTATGTAATTACTGTATACTGTATATGCCATACGGAAAAACGGAACAGAAACGGAAGCACAACGGAAACAAAAAACGGAACAACGGATCCGTGAAAAAAAGGACCGCAAAATACTAAAAAAGCCATACAGTCGTGTGCAATAGGCCTTAGAAACGATCCAATGCTCCACTGATACACTGATGTCCGGGTACAGCTATGAACCCGAACAACCCCTTTAACTGCAACTACATTAGTTAAAAGGGTATCTCTAAGAATTAACATAGAGAGGGTCATTTACAATAGACTTGCGTTTCACACACCAGTCTAAAGCCAGCCTACTGACATTAAATAGCTGTTGGCCAAACGATCAGTCAGCCGATAGCTGTATCGCCCGACTTCCCCATACACATACTGTATAGTATGTATGGTTCTGTTGCACATGTATGTGTATTCAATGGGTAGAGAGGAGAAAGCCACTGACAGACACTTCTGAGGGCAGCTTATCCCCTGGAAGATAAAGATGCCAAGAGGGATCTCCCAAGGAAAGAGAACATCTCACTAGCGCCACCTTGTGGAAGTGGCTCCCAATGAGTCAAAATCCGACAATTTAACAAGCCTTGGGACATGACAAGGAAAATAACCAAGCCAAATATCCATCCATAAACAGCTATTATACAGTGCTTACCCCTCATCAGTACGGACTAGGATTCTGGCTGGCTGAGTGCGATGCGTTGTATGCAGCTCAGGTAGGGTACGGGCTCTCCTTAGAGACCAGCCCTGTATGGAGACTTACTGGAAGTACTTCATGGTGCTTATTGGGAGATCCCTCTTTGCATACTTTTTTCCCCATGGAGAATTGCTAATAGGTCTCCATACCATGGAGCACTTTACAGTATGACTCCATACAGGACTGGTCTCTGTACTGATGAGGGGCAAGCACCACATAACTGTCTACAGATGGATATTTGGCTTGGTTATTTTTCCATATGTTCCAAGGCTGGTTAGAAAGTTAGATTTTGACTCATAGGGAGCCACTTCCTCAAGGTGGCGCTAACAAGATGGTTCTCTTTCCTTGGGAGATCCCTCTTTGCATAATGTTTTCCAATGCAGCATTGTCAATAAGTCTCCATAACATGGAGAACAAAAGGATCAGGCAAAAATATGCACTTCGTCTGATCCTTCTCTCCCTCAAAATCATGTGTAGGGAGCACCCCATACACATTAGACCGTCAGCCGAACCCGCTGTACTTGGCGAGCTCAGGCAACAATACACTAATGTGCATGGGTGCCTGCAGGAGAAAGATCCAACCAATTTATATCCGTCTCATTTTCTGCTGTCCGTGCGCCAGAAGCTGAAATCTACACCAGCCTAGAGCTGAAGGAGATTTCTGTTATAATTTAGGCCAATATTCTGGCATAAGTTATAGATAAAGGGGTTGGCCACTTTCTGGCTACTGTTGACCAGGTGTAGGTAAGATGTCCACATTTATTAAGCAATTTCCCCCTTGCTGAGCAAATGTCCTGTGCTGTCTGCATAAAGGTCCTATCCATAAGATGGCCGCTGATCGGGGGTCATGTGACCAAGCAAATCACTCAGCCTCCGACATTCAAACTCCAACCGTGCAAGTGCAGTGTACATAAATGGGTGATTAGCCTGGTCACATGACCCGCCATCAGTGGCCATCTTATGGACAAGACCTCTGTGTAGATAGCACAAAAGACTTGCCCTACCAGGGGGCCATACCTTACAAAATATAGAAAATGGCGCAGGATATCAACAAAGACTTTATTAGGAAGTGCCATATAGTCATGTTACATACACATTGGTCAACAGTAACCAGAAAGTGGCCAACCCCTTTAATGTGTCAGGCTGCTGTGGCCCCACCCTCTTCCCACAAGCTCCACCCACATGTACCACAAATATATGAAATCGCCAAGATTTTTATATACACAGTGGGCCTGTTAGACTTGGAGATCCAGAGCATGACCCAAAATCTGCAAGGGGTTTTCCCAACTACAGTTCTGAAAACCCTATCCGGATGTATTATAAATGGCCATAAATTATATGGACAATAATGGACATATTCTATTTTTTTGCGGAACGGAAATACAGAAACGGAATGCACATGGGAGTAAATACAGTTTTTTATGCGGACCCATTGAAGTGAATGGATCTGCATACGGGCCGCAAAAAAAAGGCACAGAGACGGAAAAAAAAAATACATTCATGTGCACGAGTCCTAAAGCTGATGAGATCTCACCTACAAGCTGTGAGGGGAAGATAAGTGTGAAAAATGACTTGCATTTCATTTTATGTTGCAGATTTTCAGCCTTGCAGCGCATAGAATAAAATTTGCGGCAAATCATCTGCAGAATCTGCATGTAAGGCCTCATGCACACGACCGTTGTGCGGCCTTTTCAGTGCATTGGGGACCGCCAGGGCGGATCGAGACCCATTCAACTGGAATGGGTCCGTGATCCGTCCGCACCGCAAAAAAAAATAGAACATGTTCTATTTTTTTGTGGAGCGGAGGCACGGACAGAAACACCACGGAAGCACTCTGTAGTGCTTCCATGCCTCAGTTCCGCACCGCAGCTCCGGATTGCGGACCCATTCAAGTCAACGGGTCCGCATCCGTGATGCGGGGAGCACGCGGCCGGGTGCCTGCGGCCTAAACCAAATCCACAGATGTTTTTCTGTTTAATTTACGTCATGTATAGATGTCGCCATGCGGTCAAACTTACTGCAAAATTTTTTGGAATTGATTTTTACCCACAAAAATGTGAATGCGATAAATCTTCTGTGGGTGAAGATACCATGAAAGCAAACTGTCGGCCATGGACTTCCCTGTGCCTGTTGCTCCATGGACCGGATACAGGCTGATTGCTGGGAAACGATAAAGAATGTGAAGTCCCCACAGTTTTGCCGGCTTACGATCAGAAACTCAGCTGACTGTAGGGAACAATTTCCTAATAAGTTTGCGTAGGTCGGTCAATGGTGAGACTACACTTTTCATACAACGGCATATCCCGAAATAATGATGTAGACAGGATTATAAGTAACCTGCATGGACAGCTTTACATTGACTGTGCTCAACAGAAGCCTCCACAAACCAGAGATCGGCAAAATATGGAAACCTTCCAAGTGCGTTCCTCATTTTTCTCACTCCCGTCAATAAAAAGGACTATTCTCTCACGCAGCATGGAGGGAATAGGACTTTGATGGCTAACCTCGGGAAATCCAGCTGTGGTAAAACTACGACTCCCAAGATGCCCCCTTTGCTTGGCTGTTCTCACCACGGCTGGAGGTGAGCCATCACTGGGATAGGACATGTTGTTTAATTTGCAGAATGGCCACATGGATCAGAAATCAGACTGGCCTCCTGCCGTTGTATGACAAGAACCCTCAGAGTCAGGCCTTATGTCCGTCACGGACATAAGGCCTGACTCTGAGGGTTCTTGTCATACAACGGCAGGAGGCCAGTCTGATACCCGCGGTTACTTGCTGTAAGGTACTCCTACAGATAGATTTTAGAAACCATATTTACCACTCCAAGAGCCAATGTGACCCATTCACTCCACCACATTCGTTTTGTAGTCTACAAAACACAGATGCCGGTCATGTGTGCTCTCCGCATTTTTTGCAGCCCCATTGAAATGAAGGGATCTTCAAAAAAATGCAGACCGGATGCAGAAACGATATACAGTCGTGTGAATGGAGCAGTGCCGTGGTGAAAAAAATAACAGAAAACATCCAAACAATTGGGCACCAGTAGCATACCACCAGGCGCACTACTTGCCACTTGGGGACTAGCAGCCCTGGTGTCACGTGAGACTCGTCTAGCGTCACCGTATGGGGGAAAATCTCCTGTTTAGCCCATTTTCATATCAGATTTGGTAAAGCCACTTGCATTTGTGCCACAATGAGCCCACCTTGCTGGAGATTACCAGGAAGGTGACCTTCAGGCTACCAGCAAACAAGTCGTTTTTCTCTGCCTTTGGCGTCTTACACACGAACGTTGTGCATTCACCTGTACATTGGGGACCGCAATTTGCAGTCCCCAATGCACGGGCAACGTGCGTGAGGCAGCAGGGACGGATTGAGACCCTTTTAACGTGAATGGGTCCGTGATCCGTACACAACACAAAAAAATACAAGTCTATTTTTTTTTGGTGTGGAGGCACAGACAGAAACACCACGGAAGTACTCCGTAGTAGGGTTGTTTCGATACCAAAATTTTGATTCGGTTTCGATACCATAAAAAGCATCACCATACTCGATACCATGAAAAAAATAAAATAAAAAAAAGCAGCATTCATTCTGCATTTTATTGAACGTCCGGCCCATAATCGAACAGTCCTATCCTATTTTTTTGGGGGAAAGGGTGACAAAAAAAAAAAATTGGGAATCGCGCAGTGTTTGTTTTTTCTTTTACAGCGTTCACCGCATAGGAGATTTTTAAAATATTTTAAGAGTTTGGACTTTTCAGATGTGGCGATATGTAATATGTTAATTTATTTATTGTTTATATATAAAATTGGGAAATGGGGTGATTTATACTTAATATTTGTTTTTTTTACATAACTATTTCCCCCCTTAGGGGCTAGAACCTGGGATTGTCTATTCACCCTGATAGAGCTCTATTAGGGTGAATAGGACTTCACACTCTTCCTGCTGCCCTGTGCATAGCACACACAGCATCAGGGAGATTACCATGGCAGCCAGGGCTTCAGTAGCGTCCTGGCTGCCATGGTAAACAATCGGAGCCCAAGGATTACACCGCTGGGGCTCCAATCAGAAGCTGCCACTGCCGCCAATGAGAGGTGGTGAGGGGACTCTGTGGCCACTGCCACCAATGATTTTAATACTGGGGGGTGAGGGGTTGGGGCGCACTGCACCACCAATGATTTTAATACAGCGGAGGGCGCACTGCATCACAAATGATTTTAATACAGGGGAGGGCGCACTGCATCACCAATGATTTTAATACTGGGGAGGGCGCACTGTGTCACCAATGATTTTAATACTGTGGGGGCGCACTGCGCCACCAATGATAGTTAACGTTATCATTGGTGGCGCAGTGCGCCCACCCGTCCTCTTCGTTCCCATTGGTGGCAGCAGCGGCACAGTGGGGAGGGAGAGATTACTTCCTTCTCCCCATGCTGCTGAGGGAACATGGCCGCACTGAGAGCAGCGCGGCCATGTTCTCCAATACTGGGCTGTGCAGTAGCACAGCCTAGTATCGATAAAAGGCAAATCCCGGTATCATATTGATACCGGGACAAAAGTATCGACTGGGTATCGAAAGTTCGATACCCGAAACAACCCTACTCCGTAGTGCTTCCATGGGGTTCCGATCCGTGCTTTCGTTTAGCATCTCCGCAAATGTGGACCCATTCAACTGAATGGGTTTGCATCCGTGATGTGGAGGGCACACGGGCCAGTGCCTGTGTATTGCGGACCCGCCATATGTTGGCTGCGATACGGGCACACAATGGTCGTGTGCAAGAGGCCTTTCTGCACCAAAATCTGCATGCGTCACTTGCGGATTTGCCCCAATCTCATCCTTTGCAATGCAAATCTGTACCAAAAATCCAGGGAAACAATTGACATGCTGTGGATTTCAAAATCTGCGCGGAAAAAAAATAAAAATATGTAATGTGTCCATGACAATTGGCTAATCTCATACACTTTGCTGGTACTGTATAGCACTGCTTTTTTTCCTGGCAGGAAAATCCGCAACATGTGCAGGTTGTCTTTACGTTACATGGCGGTATTGCTAAGGTGTCCCCAGAACTGCTGCTTTCTGAATGTAAAGATTTTTTGCCTTTTTCACTTTTGACACAGCTACAAATGTGCAAAAAACTGAAAACGCACATATATTTCCTACATTTGAAGCTCTGTCAGGCAACCTACGTCAAGTCAATATGATGGGGGCAACTCAAAACATCTCGATCTGTCAGATTCCTGTCTTGGTTCATCATTTGCATTTCAGGTCTCCAGGAACAAGATCCCACACGTTGGTGGATCCATCTCGTGCCCCTTCGATCGGCAGAACTCGCTTGCAATGCCCTTCGTAACCCCACGGAATGAGTCAGACCTCTGCAGCGCGGCAGAAGCCGAGCACAGCACATATCCCTGACACAAGTCTTCCATTTCCTCCTGACCTTGGGTAAGTTGCTCACAATTACCCTGGCACAGCAGGAGACTGTGTCATCGGCTCGGTCACAACTGCGGCCTATCTACAGAAGCGCAGCTGAGAGCAGGGTCTTCCAGCGCAATCACAAGCAACAAATAAAAGGGAGGACAGGGGTCCCGGCACTTGAGGACCCTCCGTGATAAGAAAGGCTCACTTCCTGCTCTCAATTCTTTTTAATGCAGATTAACCTCTTTAGTGCTGGACTGATATTTGCTGCGATGACTACAGAGAAATACTGTACAAGGATGAATGAGTTCTCTGCCAGCCATTCCAGTGCGTCGACGATGAATGACTACCATGTCTTGAGGTCCCCTCATACCAGCAGATGACATGGGCATCCAAAATCTGTGTCTATGCCACCTCCACTGGTACCCAGAGACGCCCCTGCACACAGCACCCCTCCTTCCTCCTCACTGCTGGAAATCAATAACCCTAAGAGGAGGTGGTGGGGTGGGGGGGGGGATCTGCACATCTGCATTAGCCGCAGCTTCCATGTAACCTGCGTAGGCCAAATCTGGGGGGGGGGGGGGGGCACACAGTATTACTGGACTGCAGACATTCAAGGGTTACAAAGGACAGAATCAGCCATATATCAGAGGGCAGATCAGCTATGACAGGCCCACTGTGGACCTGGCACCAATACATACCTACATCACACAGGGGGGCACAAGAGCTACTAACCCCTCCCCTGGAGGGATGCATCGGTAAACCCCTACTGCCCACAAAAGACGCATCCCCCCCCCCCGCCATAATGCATAGCCCCCTAAACAGCTGCGTTATTGCTCACACAGGTTGAGTGGTCCTCGTCTCGTCCGTCGCCCTCCAGCGAGCATCACCAATCATCCCCCCCAAATATCCGCTATTCACCATTGCTGCAGCTGCTCTCCTTCTGCTAATGGCCCTTTCTCCCCTCACACCCATAGATTACCTGAAAGTGCTCCTGGAAGCGGATAGGTAAGATCTGCGCCATGGCTGCAAGTCCGGCCTCGGGCTCCAAGCGCAGCTCAAACCGTGTCCTGAGGAGAATCCGCCGGCGGCGCCCGGGACACACGGTATGACTGAGGTCTAACCCGCGCAGGCGCACTGACGAGCCGGCTGCGCAGACTCAAAGATGGGCGCACGCTCAGGGGTGGGAATGTTACTATGGAGGCATAGAATGGGAGCGGGGGTCTTCAAGCGTTTTGTGAGGATGTCTCCCCCTGCTGGATGTATGAAGAATATATTTGGAGGTCGTCATCATCATCCATGACCTGGAGGCGCAGTGCTCACTCTCTCTAGACCTGGGAAATAGATAAACCTATAGCATATTGCTCCAGAACCCTCAGACACCATGTGTATTAAATAATTGTGGATATTATGGTATTATTTGGTGTACGCGTCTATATTCAGTTTATTGTTGTGCTAATGTCTATATGAAAAATTGTTCAAGCATATAATTATACCTGAAAAATTGACTTTTCACACAAGGAACCATAAGGTTCTGACCATACAAATGTGTTGGAAATATGTGTAAGAGGTCTAATGGGGACTGGGAACTTAAAGTAGCCCTGGAAAAACCTAAAAGTGGCCCCAATGTTGTAGGTGGGTCCAAATTGATAGAAGGTGGGACAAAACAAGTAGACGGGGCCAATACAATTTGCCAGGGTCAGTAATACCATAGTGCAGCACAGAATTACCATCCCACAGAACCATGTCCCTCTGTGGTGACCATCAATAGCTGCATGTTCTGTCCTCTTTTCTCTCTGATATGGATATGGAGCAGGGCGCTTAGGAGGTGAGATGTAGGCCACAACACCAAGCCAGCCCTACCCTCAGCATGGTGCCTGGACTTCCTCACATAATGACCCCTATAGTTCCCCCTATAGTACAAAGTTACAAAGCAAGGGTTAACAACCAAACAAAACTCAATATTTATGGCCCTGATTCTGTAGTTTACAGAAACACCCCATATGTGGTCGTAAACTGCTGTACGGGCACACGGCAGGGCGCAGAAGGAAAGGAATGTCATACGGTTTTTGGAAGGCAGATTTTGCTGGACTGTTTTTTTGACACCATGTCCCATTTGAAGCCCCCCTGATGCACCCCTAGAGTAGAAACTCCAAAAAAGTGACCCCATTTTGGAAACTACGGGATAGGGTGGCAGTTTTGTTGGTACTATTTTAGGGTACATATGATCTTTGGTTGCTCTATATTACACTTTTTGTGAGGCAAGGCAACAAGAAATAGCTGTTTTGGCACCATTTTTATTTTTTGTTATTTACAACATTCATCTGACAGGTTAGATCATGTGGTATTTTTATAGAGCAGGTTATTACTGACGCGGCGATGCCTAATATCAGGGCTGTGGAGTCGGAGTTGAGGAGTCGGAGGCAATTTTGGGTACCTGGAGTCAGAGTCGGCAAAAAATGAACCTACTCCTACTAGATTTAAATTGGAATAAAAAAAAAAAGCAAGTTTAAATGTCCCAATTTAAAAAAAGTTATAATTAATTACCGTATTTTTCGCCCTATAGAAAACGCACCTAGGTTTTTGAGGAGGAAAAAAAAAAATTTTTGAACCAAAAGGTGTGCTTTTGGTGGGGTTTGAACTAAGGGTGGTCTTTGGATGACACTGTTATGGGGGCATCTGTGGATGGCACTGTTATGGGGTCATCTGTGGATGGCACTGTTATGGGGGCCATCTGTGGATGGCACTGTTATGGGGGCCGTCTGTGGATGGCACTATTATGGGGGCCATCTGTGGATGGCACTATTATGGGGGCCATCTGTGGATGGCACTATTATGGGGGCATCTGTGGATGGCATTGTTATGGGGGCATCTGTGGATGGCACTGTTATGGGGGCATATGTGGATGGCACTGTTATGGGGATCATTGTGGGGGCATCTGTGGATGGCACTGTTATGGGGGCATCTGTGGATGGCACTGTTATGGGGGCATCTGTGGATGGCACTTTTGTGGGGGCATCTGTGGATGGCACTGTTGTGGGGGCATCTGTGGATGGCACTGTTATGGGGGCATCTGTGGATGGCACTGTTATGGGGGATCATTGTGGGGGCATCTGTGGATTGCACTGTTATGGGGGCATCTGTGAATGACACATATATAGCATCTTATGTGTCATCCACAGATCCCCCCCATAACAGTGTCCCTGTGTAGTGAATGGGGGCCAGCTTCTGTTTCTGTAATGGCAGCGGGGCCCGGTGCCTGCTTCATTCATACAGTGGGCGGAGCAGGCGCGTGACGTAGTGAGCTACGCTACGAGCACCCACCCGGCCTCCTGACTGCCAAGAGGTTAGTAGTAAGTAGTACAGCGCTAGATTTAAGATGATTGGAATACTTTAACAATACCTACAAGTTAGATATGATTACGGTATACTACAGTGAGCGGGGCCCGGTGTAGTAGAATACAGTGACTGAACCGGGCCCCGCTGCCATTACAGAAACAGATGCCGGCCCCCAGCCCCTCCTCCCTCTCAGCCTATTCACCGGACGGTCGCAGCATTCGCCCCATAAGACGCACTGCTATTTTCCCACCACTTTTGCGAAAAATACGGTATATCTCTACTGTAAGAATAAAGGCCAATGCATGCAAAACGAACACGTTGAGTGACCATGAAGAAGCATGCTATTCACATGCTTCACTATATGGCACGCAACACACAGTTAAGGAGCGGCAATACTTATACTTTCCATTGTGTTGTGTTCCGCTGTTACAGGGAACGCAACGTCCATGGTTAACCTAGCCTCTCACTGATAACTGATTAAGGCTACTTTCACACTTGCGGCAGGACGGATCCGACAGGCTGTTCACCCTGTCGGATCCGTCCTTCCGCTATTTCGTCCACGGCAGTGCACGGCGAAAGGCCGCCGGACTAAAAGTCCTGCATGTCCGACTTTTTAGTCCGGCGGCCTCTCACAGCGAACTGCCGTACTGCGCCGGAGCTCCGCCCCCGTCCCCATTATAGTCAATGGGGCCAGAGCGGCACGGCGAAATAGCGGAAGGACGGATCCGACAGGGTGAACAGCCTGTCGGATCCGTCCTGCCGCAAGTGTGAAAGTAGCCTAAATAAATATGTTTTTGCAGGACTAGAGACACTTGTACAAGTGAAGGGAATGGATAATCAATAGTCTGAAGCTGTAAACCATTTGAAAAACTGCTGTCATTCAGCTAAGGCTATAAAAACTTGTAAACTCAGATTGTTAGCTTAAACTTTAAACATTACTATGGGATTCTACTAGGGAAGTCAAGTTTTAAAATATAGTAATAGAGTAATGAGCGAGCACTCATACACTTGGCAACCAAATTGACATGTGCAGAAAATATTTATTATATCCCCATAAAATACAAGTAATAAAATTTATAAGAACAATGTAGCAATAATATACAACATTACAATCACATATATTGTGGTAGATATAATCGATACTATATTCATATGACTCAATAGTGTCGATAAATTCAATAATATATATCACATCAAGAAACTTCAAGCATATGCTGTTATTTGGGAAAGAGGGGGTATTATCTTCTAGCGCTCTATCCCAATTTGGGAAACTGAATGTCACTGAAAATGTTGTAGGTGTATTCACTGGGAGCTCAATATGTACATAAAGTGTCCACAGGAATCCTGATAATGTGAAAAGTCGCTTATAGCATATCCTTTTAAGCTCGATATGAGCTTTGGATTGAAGAAAACTTTAAATCGATATTTGGCTTACCGTCTAGCGTCTGCTGTCTCCCTATTGCTTCAATGGAGCTTTAAATATTTGCCGGCTTATTCAGTCGCTCCATACAGCAAGCTGGTTTAAATTTCGCAGGAGTTCCAAAGATCGCAGGAGTTGCCACTCTGTTCCGCAATTTCCTTTGGTGCAGCTTTTGGTGCAGCTTGGTGTGATATATACCGTAACGCGTATGGTGAAACAAGTGATGTACCTGCATTGAAAAGCCTCCGATAATATTGTATGGCCATACAGAAGAAAATCTCTACAGTAAAGGATTAACTATTCTTATCGTCGAAAGCTGCACCAAAGGAAATTGCGGAACAGAGTGGCAACTCCTGCGATCTTTGGAACTCCTGCGAAATTTAAACCAGCTTGCTGTATGGAGCGACTGAATAAGCCGGCAAATATTTAAAGCTCCATTGAAGCAATAGGGAGACAGCAGACGCTAGACCAGACCTGGGCAAACTACGGCCCGCGGGCCGTATACGGCCCGGCGGACCTTTTAATCCGGCCCCCGGCATTTTTGTTGCCGCCGCCGCCGGCGGCCCTGTAACAGCACGGAGTCACTGTCCGGAGTGAGGAGGGGGCGGGGCCCGCGGCCGCTCTGCGCTCCGCTCTGCTGCCTGGCCTGCCTGTCTCTTTAACAGAGCAGACCAGTGGCTGCTGGAGCGTGATGCAGCTGCCGCACAGGCAGAAAGAGGAAGGAGGCGGAGCCCCAGCCAGCAGCCACAGCCAAAGCCAAGCAACTAACAGAACTTACAGGTATTTGGTGGGGGTGGGGGGGGGCTCATATAGGACAGGGGGACAGTGTGTGCTTTCCTGCCTGCTACTACATCACCCCCCCCCCCCCAGGGATTGTGGGGGTCATTAAGGGTTGGACTTGCTGCTGATGTTGAGTGTGCCAGTGTGTGTGTGTCCGTCCCTGTGTGTGTGTGTCTGTCCCTTTGTGTGTGTGTGTGTGTCCGTCCCTGTGTGTGTGTCTGTCCCTTTGTGTGTGTGTGTCTATCCCTGTGTGTGTGTGTTTGTCCCTTTGTGTGTGTGTGTGTGTGTCCATCCCTGTGTGTGTGTGTTTGTCCCTTTGTGTGTGTGTCCCCGTCCCTGTGTGTGTCTGTCCGTGTGTGTCTGTCCCTTTGTGTGTGTCCGTCCCTTTGTGTGTGTGTGAGTGTGTCTGTCCCTTTGTGTGTGTCCCCGTCCCTGTGTGTATGTCTCTCCCTGTGTGTATCACCTTGCCCACAGTGTTCCTATGTCTTGACGCAGCTGCTTCAGAACGTTATGTGCGGGGAAGAGATGGAAGAGGAGGCAGCGCCAGCATGGAGTCTGTGCGATAGACACAGGGAGGCACACTAAGGACGAAGGTAACACTTCCACATGATCTACACTAGTGTTATCTGTGGTTTTACATAGGACTGCAGGTAACACTACTACATTATTTAGCACTAGTGTTATCTGTGGTTTTTACATAGGACTGCAGGTAACACTACCACAAGGTTAGCTCACACAGGGCGCCTGAACACCTAAGGCCGGCCCTGGCTGCGTACCCCAGCGCCAAGGGATGACGTCACTGATGTAATATGCCTCTTATATGTGGAGAGCGGTGATGTCACAGATGTAATATATTACTTATAAGTGATATATTACATCAGTGACATCACCACTCTCCACACATAAGTAATATATTACATCAGTGACATCACTGCTGTCCACATATACCGGTAAGTAATACATTACATCAGTGACATCACCGCTCATCACATATATGTGGAGAGCGGTGATGTCACTGATGTAATATAACGTTATATGTGGACAGCGGTGATGTCACTGATGTAATATAACATTATATGTGGAGAGCGATGATGTCACTGATGTAAAATATCACTTATATGTGGAGAGCGGTGATGTCACTGATGTAATATAACATTCTATGTGGAGAGTGTTCATGTCACTGATGCAATACAGCGCTCCAGATGGCGACCAAAATGGTCGCCAATGCGCCTTAAAATTTGCAGATGGCGACAAGACTTGTCATAGGCTACAGGCCTGAGGTCTATTTGGTAGTGAAATCCCAGCGCAGGCAGGCATGATGATGTCATCACGCCCGCCTGTGCCAGGACGCGGTGATTTTATGCAGTATTGAGTTTAGCCTTTTGGCCCGGCCCTCCAAAATATTTTCAGTTTCTCATGTGGCCCCATCGAAAAAATAATTGCCCACCCCTGCGCTAGACGGTAAGCCAAACATCGATTTAAAGTTTTCTCCAATCCAAAGCTCATATCGAGCTTAAAAGGATATGCTATAAGAGACTTTTCACATTATCAGGATTCCTGTGGACACTTTATGAACATGTTGCGCTCCCAGTGAATACACCTACAACATTTTCAGTGACATTCAGTTTCCCAAATTGGGATAGAGCGCTAGAAGATAATACCCCCTCTTTCCCAAATAACAGCATATACTTGAAGTTTCTTGGTGTGATATATATTATTGAATTTATCGACACTATTGAGTCATATGAATATAGTGTTGATCATATCTACCACAATATATGTGATTGTAATGTTGTATATTATTGCTACATTGTTCTTATAAATTTTATTACTTGTATTTTATGGGGATATAATAAATATTTTCTGCACATGTCAATTTGGTTGCCAAGTGTATGAGTGCTCGCTCATTACTCTATTACTACATTTGCCTTAAAGAGAGGGTGGGGTGATTCCCTCTATATGAGCTTGCAGCACCATACCTCAACTACTTGCTAGTGAGCCACCACAACCTACCACAAGTTTTAAAATAAATGCCCCTTCCTGGATCCTCCTACTGCCCTATCTTCAGCAGAAGATCAGCACACAAAGGAGAAGGCAGCAGCTTCCTAGCCAGTAGTTCTGTGGTAATGACATGTACAGTTGTGTTCAAAATTATTCAACCCCCAATGCTGTAAAGGGTTTTAGGGAATTTAGTGTACATTTGTAATTGTGTTCAGAATGAAATCTTACAAGGTCTTTTTAAAGAACCAAATGCAACTAAAATGACATCAATTGTTTTTGTAATACAGTATTAAATGTTTTTATTTTGTGATTTCTTGATTGACACAATTATTCAACCCCTTAAAGACTACCACTCTTAAGAACAGAGGTTCATTCAAGTGTTTTCGATCAGGTATTGAAAACACCTGTGGATGTCAAGGAGCAGCAATCAAGCATAATAAGCACCAATTAGGCAGATTTAAAGGACTGTGATACTCAGCTCCTTCTAGACATTTACTGGTGTGTTTACAAACATGGTGAAGTCAAGAGAATGGTCCAGGAAGACAAGAGAAGAGGTGATTTCTCTTCACAGGAAGGGCAATGGCTATAAGAAGATTGCAAAGATGTTAAACATACAAGAGACACCATAGGAAGCATCATTCGCAAATTCAAGGCAAAGGGCACTGTTGAAACGCTACCTGGTCGTGGCAGAAAGAAGATGCTGACTTCGACTGCTGTGCGCTACCTGAAGCGCAAAGTGGAGAAAAGTCCCCGTGTGACTGCTGAGGAACTGAAAAAAGATTTGTCAGATGTGGGTACTGAAGTTTCAGCTCAGACAATAAGGCGCACACTGCGTAATGAAGGCCTCCATGCCAGAACTCCCAGGCGCACCCACTTGCTGTCTCCAAAGAATAAGAAGAGTCGACTGCAGTATGCCAAAAGTCATGTGGGCAAACCACAAAAGTGTTCTGTGGACTGATGAAACAAAATTAGAACTGTTTGGGCCCATGGATCAAAGCTATGTTTGGAGGAGAAAGAACAAGGCCTATGAAGAAAAGAACACCTTGCCTACTGTGAAGCATGGCGGGGGGGGTCATTCATGCTTTGGGGCTGTTTTGCTTCTACAGGTACAGGGAAGCTTCAGCGTGTGCAAAGTACCATGAATTCTCTTCAGTACCAGGAGATATTGGATGAAAATGTGATGCAGTCCGTCACAAACCTGAGGCTTGGGAGACGTTGGCCCTTTCAACAGGACAATGATCCCAAGCATACCTCCAAGTCCACTAGAGCATGGTTGCAGATTAAAGGCTGGAACATTTTGAAGTGGCCATCGCAGTCACCAGACTTAAATCCGACCGAGAACCTCTGGTGGGACTTAAAGAAAGCAGTTGCAGCGCGCAAGCCTAAGAATGTGACTGAACTGGAGGCTTTTGCCCATGAAGAATGGGCGAAGATACCCGTAGATCGCTGCAAGACACTTGTGTCAAGCTTTGCTTCACGTTTAAAAGCTGTTATAACTGGAAAAGGATGTTGTACTAAGTACTAAGATTGAATGTCACTTGGGGGTTGAATAAAACTGATAATGATGTGAGCACAGAAAAGACATTTGTGGTTATTTCATTATAAATGTTATGTTATATTTGTCTGACTTACAAGTGCCTCTTTGATTTAATTGTAAACAAGATGACTGAAATGATCAAAATCAATGTCAAACTGGCCAAAACACTAAATTTCAGTGGGGGTTGAATAATTTTGAACACAACTGTATGTTACCTTTCTTTCCTTTAAGGAATGTATAAAATACATTTGCATATTAAATACAGAGGAGTCGGAGTCAGAAGTACCAAAAACTGAGGAGTCGGAGTTGGAGTCGGAGCATTTATCTACCGACTCCACAGCCCTGCCTAATATGTCAACTTTTTTTTATTTATGTACGTCTTACACAATTTTTTCATTTTTGAAACAAAAAAAATCATGTTTTAGTGTCTCCATAGTCCAAGAGCCATATTTTTTTCAGTTTTTGGGCGATTATCTTAGGTAGGGTATGATTTTTGCGGGATGAGATGACGGTTTGATTGGCACTATTTTTAGGTGTGTATGATCTTTTGATTGCTTGCTATTACACTTCTTGTGATGTAAGGTGACAAAATATGGCTTTTTTTGCACCGTTTGTTTTTTTTACGGTATTCACCTGAGGAATAAGTTCATGTGATATTTTTATAGAGCAGGTTATTACGGACGCAGCGATACCTAATATGTCTACTTTTTTTTATTTATGTCAGTTTTACACAATTAATTCATTTTGTAAACAAAAAAACTCATGTTTTAGTGTCTCCATAGTCCGAGAGCCATAGTCTTTTCAGTTTTTGGGCGATTATCTTGGGTAGGGTATGATTTTTGCGGGACGAGATGACGGTTTGATTGGCACTATTTTGGGGTGCGTATGACATTTTGATCGCTTGCTATTACACTTTTTGTGATGTAAGGTGACAAAAAATGCCTTTTATTACGCCGTTTTTTATTTTTTTTACGGTATTCACCTGAGGGGTAAGGTCATGTGATATTTTTATAGAGCAGGTTATTACGGATGCGGCAATATCTAATATGTGTAGTGCATTTTATTTTTTTTAATCAGTGATAAATGTATTTTTTGTTTTACATTTATTTGACCCAGACCCACTTGGTTCTTGAAGATCCAGTGGGTCTGATATCTGTATAATACAGTACAGTACACTATTTAATGTACTATACTGTATTTTTACTTTACACTTAGTCTGATCATACTTCTGCCTTTAGCAGAAGTCTGATCAGCACCATGGACAGCCGGAAGCCTGTGAAGGCATCCGGTTGCCATAGTAACCATCACTCGCTGCCACAACAGAGCAGCGGGTGATGCGGAGGGAGGGGGGCCCCCTCCCTCTGTGATCCCATCAAGAATCGGGGGCTGAAAAGGCACAGCAGCCCCCAATGGGAGAGGGAGGGAGCTCCCTCCCTGTTAACCCCTTCCATTCAGCGGTTCCTACGGACCGCGGCATGGAAGGGGTTAAACTGCTGACATCCCAGCACAGATGTCAGCCGTTTCAAGCAGAGTGTCAGTAATGGGCTGACACTCTGCTTGCTAACCGCTCGGCCATCCTGAAAATGAGAGGGCGGGATGATTACATAATGTGAGGCAGTGTGGGGGCGAATTACATAATATGGGGCAGTGTGAGGGGCAAATTACATAATGTGGGGCAGTGTGGGGGCAAATTACTTAATGTGAGGCAGTGTGGGGGCATATTACTTAACCACCTCAGCTCCCTTAGCTTAAACCCCCTTAATGACCAGACCACTTTTTACAATTCTGCACTACACTACTTTCACGGTTTATTGCTCGGTCATACAACTTACCACCCAAATGAATTTTGCCTCCTTTTCTTCTCACTAATAGAGCTTTCATTTGGTGGTATTTCATTGCTGCTGACATTTTTACTTTTTTTGATATTAATCAAAATTGACTTATTGTTCTACATGTCTGATTAAAAAAAAAAATACAATAAGTGTATATTTATTGGTTTGGGTAAAAGTTATAGCGTTTACAAACTATGGTGCAAAAATGTGAATTTACGCACTTTGACTTTCTGAGCACCTGTCATGTTTCCTGAGGTTCTACAATGCCCAGACAGTAGAAACACCCCACAAATGACCCCATTTCGGAAAGTAGACACCCTAAGGTATTCGCTGATGGGCATAGTGAGTTCATGGAAGTTTTTTTTTTTTGTCACAAGTTAGCGGAAAATTATTTTTTCTATTTTTTTTTTCTTACAAAGTCTCATATTCCACTAACTTGTGACAAAAATTCTTTTTTTACATGAACTCACCATGCCCCTCACAGAATACCTTGGGGTGTCTTCTTTCTAAAATGGGGTCACTTGTGGGGTATTTATACTGCCCTTGCATTTTAGGGGCCCTAAAGTGTGAGACGTAGTTTGGAATCCAAATGCGTAAAAATGCCCTGTGAAATCCTAAAAGTACTCATTGGAATTTGGGCCCCTTTGAGCACCTAGGCTGCAAAAAAGTGTCACACATGTGGTATCGCCATACTCAGAAGAAGTAGGGCACACATTTTGGGGTGTATTTTTACATATACCCATGCTGGGTGAGATAAATATCCCATTTTTTTTATACAAAGTTGTCATTTTACAGAGATTTTCTCACACACAGTATGGGTATATGTAAAAATACACCCCAAAAACACATTGCCCCTACTTCTCCTGAGTACGGCGATACCACATGTGTGACACTTTTTTGCAGCCAAGATGCGCAAAGGGGCCCAAATTCCAATGAGTACCTTTTAGGAGGGCATTTTTAGGCATTTGGATTCCAGACTTCTTCTCACGCTTTAGGGCCCCTAAAATGCCAGGGCAGTATAAATAGCCCTCAAGTGACCCCATTTTGGAAAGAAGACACCCCAAGGTATTCTGTGAGGGGCATGGCGAGTTCCTAGAATATTTTTTTTTGGCACAAGTTAGCGGAAAATTATGTGTTTTTTTGGGGGTTTTTTTCTCTTACAAAGTCTCATATTCCACTAACTTGTGACAAAAAATAAAATTTTACATGAACTCGCCATGCCCCTCACGAAATACCTTGGGGTGTCTTCTTTCCAAAATGGGGTCACATGTGGGGTATTTATACTGCCCTGGCATTTAGGGGCTTCTAAAGCGTGAGAAGAAGTCTGGAATATAAATGTCTAAAAAATTTACGCATTTGGTTTCCGTGAGGGGTATGGTGAGTTCATGTGAGATTTTATTTTTTGTCACAAGTTAGTGGAATATGAGACTTTGTAAGAAAAAAAAACAAAAAAACAATTTCTGCTAACATTTGGCAAAAAAAAAAACTTCTATGAACTCGCCATGCCCCTCAAAAGTGATCTTTATAGCGCCGCAGCGATTTTACTGTGTTTTTGCAGTGATCAGAAAAAAAAAATATTCTGTCACTGCGGTGGGGCGGACTGAATGCAAGTGTGCGCACAAGATCAGGCCTGATCGGGCGAACACTGCGTTTTTTGTAGAGCCTATAGAACATGCCCTATTCTTGTCCGCAATTGCGGACAAGAAAAGGCATTTTCTATATAGTTCTGGCAATGTGCGGATCCGCAAAATGCGGAAAGCACATTGCCGGTGTCCGTGTTTTGCGGATCCGCGGTGTCCGTGTTTTGCTGATCCGTCTGACAAATGCCATCAGTTTGCATACGTTTTGACGGATCCGTCAGGCAGTTCCAGCGATGGAACTGCCTGCTTGAATCCTCTGCCGCAAGTGTGAAAGTACCCTAACTACAGGCCTGGTCCTAGTCTCTAGGCGCCAACACTGTAATGAGGTGCGTGCACGATCTTACCGACCCGGGTCTGCTTTGCATCCGCTGGTGACTCTGAACAGACCAAATGCCTCTCCAACAAGCATGCGGTACCGGAGTGTATGTTGCTTTGTTCCTCTGCTCTTAGTTGCGTTCATGGCAGCAATCCTCCTTCCTCTGGACAGGATCAGGGTCAGGCTTAGCTGCAGCTCTGGTCACTGAGGGATGCTCTCACACCTGGATGCCGTCAGATTCTCTGCTCACACAGTTCCTTAGTTTCACCTCCCTCTAAGATGGCTGCTCTCCCCTTCTCTTCTCTCCAGACTCTGTGTAAACCCCACCTTTCTCATGAATATGGAGATATATAGGCAGTTTGTAGCTGTGTTTAGGAAACAGCGGCATTTGTGGCCAAACAGCAGAATGTCAGTCTAGAACATTTTATTTAATCTACACAGTGTTCAGACAAGGAGAGCTTTTTCCCCATCTCACAATTTGTTGAAATCTGTCCCCGGTTTGTGCTTCTCTCCCACTCGCTGCATCGCTCCTGCCCTGGCTGGGGAAAGCACAGGCCGATGAATGGTGGAACTGAGACTGTTCCTGCTTCACCATTGTTTTCAAACTGTTCTGGATCCTCAGCACACAGACATAGTAGAAATCAGGACATGCTGCAGCCCTCCGGGGACAGCCGCGGGAATTTGGGACTGTCCCGCTAGATCCAGGACAGTTGGGAGGTATGTTGGTGGGGGGTCCAGCGGTAGCAAAAACCTATCACTTTAAAAGACCACCCATATAAACGGTAACTGTAAAAAGATGTGACTGCTATGTGTGAACACACCCTTACTGACCATTTTAGGAGAGGTCAGGTTACCCTTTGATGGCTTAATCTCCTTTACAAGGAATTTCTGAAATCCTACCACAGGATCGGCGCATTACTGTGGGTTGATCATGGGTCAGGCATTAATGAACTGAATTCCACACAGGAAAGGACATATTTGCTAACTTAGCACGTTTCTTTACAAGTAAAGAAATTTCGTCAGTTCCTGGCCCGCTGGCCTCAGCTAATTTTCCAGATGACGGTTTGCTCAGCTTTTGCAGTGGAAAGTTTTATATGGCAAAATGGATATTATTATGATTGAGATTATTAATGCAGCTATGACAAGTTTAGTAAAAAAAAATAAAAAATGAAAAACTGTAATTAAGGCAGTTTTCTGGGTGTTG
Organism: Bufo bufo; assembly: GCF_905171765.1. Lineage (NCBI taxonomy): Eukaryota > Metazoa > Chordata > Amphibia > Anura > Bufonidae > Bufo > Bufo bufo. Next base: position 250,830,724 of record NC_053390.1, on the reverse strand, counting down.
AATATTGATGACCTATCCTTAGGATGGGTCATCAATATAATTCTGGTGGGGGTTCGACACTGGGCACCCTCGCCAATCAGCTGTTTGTTGAAGTCCACAGCACTCTAATGTGGCTTTGCGAAGTGAATAGACCTGGATGCAAATACCAGGTACAGCCACTATACAATGTACAGCGCTGTGCTTGGAAAGCTGTGAGGAGGCCACATGAATCACTGGGAGCACTGCAGTCTCTTAAAACCGCTGGAGGTGATGGGACCCCATCAAATCAGTTATATCATGTCTTAGGCCTCCTGCCACACGACCGTTTCCCCCCCCCCCCCCCGTTTACTGGCCGTTTTTTGCGTTGCGTATTCGGTCCATTTACGGAACCATTCATTTCAATGGTTCGCAAAATATACGGAATGTACATCCGCATGCATTCTGTTTCCGTAGTTCCATTTTTCCATTCCGTTTAAAGATTGAAACATGTCCTATTATTGCCGCAAATCACGTTCCGTGGCTCCATTCAAGTCAAAGGGTCTGCCAAAAAAATGGAACAGATACGGAAATGCCTTCGTATGTCTTCCGTTTCCGTTCCGTTTTTGCGAAACCATCTATTGAAAATGTTATGCCCAGCCCCAATTTCATCTATTGAATTACTGTCTTACTGTATATGCCATACGGAAAATGGATACAGAACGGAAACACAACGGAAACAAAAAACAGAACAACGGATCCGTTGAATAACGGACCGCAAAACACGAAAAAGCCATACGGTCGTGTGCAATAGGCCTAACAGTCAGGATTTGCTGCTAACTAGCAAACTAATTCAGCTATTTTACCAGGGAAGTGTCCTTGATTGGTTGGATCTGAGTCTGAGGTATTGTATCTTGAGTCTGGCTTCAAGTTACGGATGAGTCAGAAAAGACCATTGTATACTGAAAATATTGTATCCTGAGGCCATTGTATCTGAGGGATCATGTATAATATAACTTCATAAAAATAAGAAATCCATGGCATTCTCCATGTACATTGCGATCCCATTTATTATGATCCCATACAATGTAGAGGAGCAATGGGAGGATAACACAGTGCATGTTGGTCAACAATGACATGGAAAAGGACTTAGGGATTTTAGTTGACAGCAAGCTTAAAGGGGTGTGTCACTTCATCAAATAGCATTTATCATGTAGAGAAAGTTATTACAATGCACTTAGGTACTTTCAACACTAGCGTTTTTTCTTCTCCGGCGCTGAGTTCCGTCCCTAGGGGCTCAAATCCGGAAAAGAAACTGATCAGTTTTATCCCCATGCATTCTGAATGGAGAGTAATCCGTTAGGATGCATCAGGATGTCTTCAGTTCAGTCTTTTTGACTGATCAGGCTTTTCAGAAAACCGTAGCATGTTGTTTTTTACCTCCGGGCAAAAATCCTGAACACTTTGACTGAACGCCGGATCCGGTCTTTTTCCCATTGACTTGCATTAACGCCGGATCCGGCGACGTGCGTTCAGTCAAACTGGATCCGGTTTTTGCATGTTAAACCCGAAAAATGTGAAAAAAAAGTTAAAGTCCATAAATGGCGGATCCGTTTTTTCCAATGCATTTTTTCATTGTGATCAAAATCCTGATCAGGATTCAAATGTAATCCGTTTTTACACGTTTTTCCGGATCCGGCGGGCAGTTCCGGTGTCGGAATTGAACGCCGGATTTAAACAACGCTAGTGTGAAAGTAGCCTTACTAATGTATTGTAAATGTCCATATTGCCTCCTTTGCTGGCTGGATTCATTTTTCCATCACATTGTACACTGCTCATTTCTATGGTTACGACCACCTGCAATCCATCAGTGGTGGTCGTGCGTGCACACTATAGGAAAAAAACGTTGGCCTCTCTGGTGGTCAGGACCGTGGCAATGGGGTAGGCCAGTGAGTTTTCCTGTAGTGTGCAAGTATGACCACCAATGCTGGATTACAGGGTGGTCGTACCATGGATATGAAGCAGGTGCATAATGTGATGGAAAATGAATCCAGCCAGCAAAGGAGGCAATATGGACAATCACAATACATTAGTAAGTGCCTTGTAATAACTTTCTCTACATGATAAATGACACTTGCTGTGTCAACCCCTTTAAAAGGGTTTTCTAAGGCCTCTTTCACACGAATGATACCGGATTAGGTCCAGATGCGCTTCCAGTGAAACCCGCACATTTTGCAAGCAAGTTCAGTCAGTTTTGTCAGTTTTTTCCGTGCGGGTGGCAATTGCGTTTTGATGCGTTTTTCACACGAGCTGATAAAAAACGGAGGTTCACAACACATCTGTTAGCAACCATCAGTGAAAAACGCATACGCACATGCTTATCGGATGCAATGCGTTTTTCACTGAAGACCCATTCATTCTATGGGGGCCAGGGCTCTTGCAGTAAACGCAGAATATAGAACATGCACTGCTGTTTTTACACGCAACGCAGTTAGAACTGATGTTCATACGCTCATGTACACAGACACATTGAAAATGAATGGTTCAGGATGCAGTGCGGGTTGCTATGCATTCATGTCACGACATTGCACCTGGGTGGAAAACTCGCTCGTGTGAAAGGGGCCTAAGACTTAATACTGTTGCTATGTGGCGAGCGAAGAGAGCGTCGGATGCTACATCCGAAGTCGCTTCGTTCAAAACTTCAGATTAATGCTGTATGGAGATCCGTCTCCGTAAAGTAATAGAACTTATGGGCTCCGACTGAGCTACGAAGTAAGTTACTTCACGAGTTGCGTGTGACTTCGTTGAATAACTTCGGTAATTGATTTTTAAAGTGGAACAGTTCTGAGGTACCAGTCGGAACTGAAACTGAGTTTGTTTTCAAGTATACCTTATTCAGTATATCTTATTAAAGGGTCACTGAGTTTTTCATAAAACTTTTGATAAGTCTAAAGAACGGCCTCCGTGCCCGTATTGCGGACCGCAAAAAGCGGAGTCCACAATATATGCGGCACTGGCCATGTGCACTCTGTGCTGCGTATCACAAGATATGGCCAAAGATAGGACATGTCCTATCTTTTGCAGGGCGGAGGCACAGATCGGAAGCTCACAGAAACACTACAACGCAATTCATAGGCTTTCGGGTCCATGCCTCCATACTGTGTAACGATAGGACATGTCCCATCTTTTGCTGTATCTTTGCAGTATCCATTCAAGCTCAATGCGGTCCACATCCACAGCACGCAGTGTACTCGGCAGTGCCCTAGCACATAGCAGACTGCTATTTGCGGTCTGCAGCGGGGCCACAAAGTCCTTAGGTTTCATGAGCATAAGCCCTAAGAATGTGCATCTGTGGGGATGTGAGTGCTGATGTAAGCCGTGTAACGGGTGGGCTCCCCAGGATACAGTGAAGTCACGAACGAGGAAAGCAACCCCAACAACTGTTTTGCCAAAACCAAATTTTACCTTAAATGTGGCAATGCTGTGTACATACAATAAATTTTACATACACCCAGCCCGAAGGCTGAGACCTTGTGCCTGCCAGCACGGCGCCTTCCGATTGGATGCAGGAGGAAAGTGCAGTAATATAGCCACTGGCGGGCACAACTAAACTGCCACACCACCTTACCTGTTATTACCCTAAAGAACAAGAATCACTGTATGGGTGTGCGGTATGGGCTAGCCTGCGGTGCAGCACAACGGCTTACAATCTTAAAAAGCTCTACAATATTCCCTCTCCATAACTGGTCTGTAAGCACGTGCCCTGAGTATTCCTTCTAAGCAAATTGCCAGCTGGCTTGAGTTTGTGGGATTTTTATCAGCTCTCCAATGCAGTGCATTTTGAGGGGGGTGCGGTGGTGCGGGCCGCACCAGGTGACACAGTCTGATGGGGTGTCACCGCCGGCCGCGGTGTTCTCCTTACTCACAAGCACGTCGGCACGTGGTGAAGTGGGTGTAACTGCCTGGTGAGTGGCGCCGCGGCGGCTGCCCTGCAGGAGCAGCCAACAGGCCCAGGACTTGAGTCTGGAGCTAATGGATTGGGTGGTGAGTCACGTGACAGCAGTGACTCACTCACAGAGCCAGCCAGACCTGCCACTGCCGCGCCTGAGGGAGGAGGAGGTGTGGTAGGTAGCGCAGAGAGCGCATATTGACTTTATATTTAGATGATTTAATTTAATACCCCATTTTTGTATTTATTATATTTAGGGTGGCGGGGGGGTCCAGCCAGGTTAAAGCTTGAACAGAAGGGGGTGTCACCACCAGTTCTGTGAGAAGGTCTGGCAGATGTTCTTCTCTACCTCTTGCATGACGTTCTTTGTTTTGGTTTCACTTTGTCATCTCCTTTCCTTCTCCCAGGTGTCACCTATTTAGACTAATTGTCTCCCTTTATATTCCCTCCCAAACTGCCTCACTTTGCGGTTTATACTACTTCCTGGATGAGGTGTTCACTGCTGGAGGCTGCTGCTGCTGTTTGATAAGAAAAGTCTTTTTCTTTGTTTGTGTTTCCTTGCTGGTTTGATTCTAGGTGACCCTGACTCCGTCCGTATTAAGTGCAGGGAGCCGGTGGTCGTGTCCCCTCACTATTATAGGGTCTTCAGGTGTCACACAGTCTTAGGTACGTGGGCATGCAATCGTCTACCATTCAGAACCTTGCATGGGCATAGCAGTCAGGGAGAGCTCTTACGGTTTTTTACCCATATGCTCCTTAGTTTGGGATTAAGCCAGTCGGATGTTTATTTATAAGTTCCAGCTATCTGCAACATCATCCGTGACATTATAAACCGCCATAACCGTCTTAAGCATGGATCCGGTTTCAGCATTGATTGACCGCATGCAAGGTCTTTCGCTGGAGGTAGCAGATCTCCGTAAAACTGTGTCTCAGTTTCAGGTGACCGGTTCTGCTGGCGTTCATGGAGTTTGTTCCGAGCCTAAGATCTCGCTTCCGGATACGTTCTCTGGGGGTAGTGAGAATTTTGTTCGTTTTAGAGAGGCTTGGAAACTCCATTTTTGCCTACTTCCCCATTCCTCTGGTGTTGAGGAGCAGAGGGTGGGGATCAACAGCTCGCTGCTCAGGGATAACGCTCAGTCTTGGGCCCTTTTGCTGTGGGTGGGGGCACGGCCCCTCCGATCAGTGGATGAATTTTTTGTAGCCCTGGGGCAGATATATGATGACCCGGATTGTAATGCTCTGGCTGAATCTAAACTGTGTCTTTTATGCCAGGGTAAACAGTCTGCAGAGATATATTGTTCTGAATTTCGGAGAAGGGTAGCTGATACTGGTTGAAATGATGCTGCACTCCAAAGTCAATTTTGCCATGGTCTTTCGGAAAGATTGAAAGATGCATTTGCTTTTCATGAGAGACCAGCCTCGTCAGAGTCTGCCATGTCTCTAGCTGTTCGTATTGACAGGCGTCTTAGAGAGAGAGAGGAGACTACTCCTTCCTGTCATATTCAGCCCAAGGACAGTGGCGCTGTCTCATTCAGTGTGCAGGGGTCTCAGTCTCTCTCAATCCCCTCTGAGGAGGAGGCCATGCAGCTGGGTTTGCTTGCCTCTGATAGTAGAGGATTCAGCTCTCAGAGGAGGGTTTGTTTCTGTTGTGGGGGTATAAATCATTTGGCTAATGTTTGCCCCTCTAGGAGATTCATGGAGTTTTCTGAGGGTAATAAAAGAAAAACAAAAAGAAAAAAACCCTCTAAAAACTTTCCATTTGCTACTATTGGCAAAATTGATAATTAATTTGCAATAACGCATGGTTTCCAGGTATGCACTTTGGAAAAGGATATACCTGTTTTTGCTATCGATTCCGCTCCACTTTCTCAAAGATCGTTAAAGGGCATAGTTCACAATATCCGTTTGACTGTGGCTGACACTCATGTTGAAGATATGTTGTGTTTCGTCCTAAGTGGATTACCTACTCCTCTAGTGTTGGGGCTACCCTGGCTCACTAAACATAACCCCACCATTGATTGGCAAGCAAGACAAATAAATGGTTGGAGTGAGTTTTGCAGAGAGAATTGCCTCACGGCGTCTCTTTCAGAGGTTTCTACCAAGACTGTACCATCTTTCCTCTCTGAATTTTCGGATGTGTTTTCCGAGAGTGGCGTCCAGGAGTTGCCCCCTCACCGGGAGTACGACTGCCCTATTAATCTCATCCTAGGCGCCAAGCTGCCAAAATCACGTTTATGCAATCTCTCCCAACCTGAAAGAGTCGCTATGCGTACTTACATGTATATCTCTGAGAGCCTGAGAAAGGGACACATCCGACCCTCGAAGTCACCTGTTGCCGCTGGTTTTTTTTTTGTTAAGAAAAAAGATGGTTCTTTAAGACCTTGTCTGGATTTCAGGGAGCTGAACCGTATCACAATTCGTGACCCATATCTGCTTCCTCTGATCCCGGCCCTGTTTAACCAGATTGTTGGGGCTAAAGTTTTTTCTAAGTTGGATTTAAGAGGGGCATACAACCTAGTCAGGGTCAGGGAAGGAGACGAATGGAAGACGGCTTTCAATACCCCTGAGGGTCATTTCGAGAATTTGGTTATGCCCTTTGGTTTGATGAATGCTCCGGCCGTCTTCCAACATTTTGTGAACAGCATTTTTTATCATTTAATGGGGAAATTTGTACTGGTGTATCTAGATGACATTTTGATTTTTTCTCCTGATTTCAAGACTCATCGGGACCACCTACGTCAGGTCTTGCTGATTCTGCGGGAGAATAAATTGTACTCTAAACTGGAAAAATCTGTGTGTGTTTGCGGTTCCGGAGATTCAATTTCTTGGTTTTCTTCTCTCCGCTTCTGGTTTTCACATGGACCCTGAGAAGGTCCGCGCTGTGCTTGATTGGGAGCTTCCTGAGAATCAGAAGGCGCTGATGCGGTTTTTGGGTTTTGCCAATTATTACAGAAAGTTCATTTTAAATTATTCCTCTGTTGTTAAGCCACTCACTGATATGACTAAAAAGGGGGTAGATTTTTCCTCGTGGTCGGTAGATGCGCTTAAAGCCTTTTCTAGTATCAAAGAGAGTTTTGCTTCCACTCCCATTTTGGTACAACCTGATGTCTCTCTACCTTTTATTGTGGAGGTGGATGCTTCTGAGGTGGGTGTGCGGTCTTACCTCAGGGTCCCTCTCCTGCCAAATGGCGACCGTGTGCCTTTTTCTCAAGGAAACTCTCCTCTGCAGAGAGAAATTAAGATGTGGGAGATAGGGAGTTGTTGGCCATCAAATTAGCTTTGAGGAATGGCGCCATTGGTTAGAGGGAGCCAGACACCCTATTACCGTGTTTACTGACCATAAGAATCTGGCCTATTTGGAATCGACCAAGAGTCTGAACCCGACAGGCCAGATGGTCTTTGTTCTTTTCTAGGTTTAATTTTGTTGTCACGTTCCGCCCTGGGGTTAAAAATTTGAAGGTGGATGCCCTGTCACGTTGTTTTTCGGAAGGGGGGAACTTTGAAGACCCGGGTCCCATTTTGGCTGAAGGGGTGGTCGTCTCTGCTCTTTATCCTGATTTGGAGACAGAGGTTCAGCCAGCCCAGGCAGAGGCTCCTGAACTTTGTCCTCCTGGGAGGTTGTTTGTGCCTCTCGCTTTACGACACAAGGTTTTTAAGGAGCACCACGATACTGTCCTTGCTGGGCACCCGAGGAGTAGAGCCACAGTGGATCTCATTGCTCGGAGATTCTGGTGGCCGGCTCTTCGTAAGACAGTTGAGGGTTTTGTGGCAGCTTGCGAGACCTGCGCTCGTGCCAAGGTCCCTCATTCATGGCCATCGGGTTATCTCCTCCCGTTACCCATTCCTTCCCGTCCTTGGACGCATCTGTCCATGGACTTCATTACGGACCTGCCTCCTTCCTCGGGGAAGACTGTGATTTTGGTGGTAGTGGACTGTTTTAGCAAAATGGCGCATTTCATTCCCTTTCCTGGGTTACCCAATGCTAAGACGTTGGCGCAAGCGTTTGTTGATCACATTGTTAAATTGCATGGCATTCCTTCAGACATCGTTTCTGATAGGGGCACGCAATTTGTTTCCAGATTCTGGAAGGCCTTCTGTTCTCGCTTGGGGATTCGGTTGTCGTTCTCTTCTGCTTTTCACCCGCAGTCGAATGGTCAGACCAAACGCGTCAATCAGAATCTGGAGACATATCTGCGCTGTTTTGTGGCGGAGAATCAGGAGGATTGGTATTCTTTTTTGTCCCTTGCTGAGTTTGCTTTAAATAACCGTCGCCAGGAGTCCTCTGATAAGTCACCATTTTTTGGTACATATGGGTTTCAACCGCAGTTTAGGACATTCTCTGGAGAGGGGTCTTCTGGTTTACCTGATGAGGAGAGATTTTCCTCGTCTTTGTTATTTATTTGCCAAAAGATTCAGGGTAATCTGAAGAGGATGAGTGAGAGATATAAGCGTGTGGCGGATAAGAGACGTGTGCCTGGTCCGGACCTGAATGTGGGTGATCTGGTGTGGTTGTCTACAAAGAATATCAAACTGAAGGTTCCCTCCTGGATGTTGGGTCCTAGGTTTATTGGGCCTTACAAGATATTGTCTGTCATCAATCCCTTTGCCTTCCGTCTTGATCTTCCGCAGACTTGGAAGATCCATAATGTTTTTCACAGGTCCCTATTAAAACCTTATGTCCAACCCACTGTACCCTCCTCTTTGCCTCCTCCTCCGATTTTTGTTGATGGCAATCTTGAATTTCAGGTCTCTAGGATTGTGGATTCTCGCATTATTTGCGGTTCTCTCCAGTACCTCGTTCATTGGGAGGGTTATGGTCCTGAGGAGAGGATGTGGGTCCCAGTGGCGGACATTAAGGCCACTCGTCTCATCAGGGCTTTCCATAGGTCTCATCCTGAGAAGGTGGGCTCTGAGTGTCCAGAGTCCACCAGTAGAGGGAGGGGTACTGTCACCACCAGTTCTGTGAGAAGGTCTGGCAGACGTTCTTCTCTACCTCTTGCATGACCTTCTTTGTTTTGGTTTCACTTTGTCATCTCCTTTCCTTCTCCCAAGTGTCACCTATTTAGACTAATTGTCTCCCTTTATATTCCCTCCCATACTGCCTCACTTTGCAGTTTATACTACTTCCTGGATGAGGTATTTACTGCTGGAGGCTGCTGCTGCTGTTTGATAAGATAAGTCTTTTTCTTTATTTGTGTTTACTTGCTGGCTTGATTCTAGGTGACCCTGATTCTGTCCGTATTAAGTGCAGGGAGCCGGTGGTCGTGTCCCCTCACTATTATAGGGTCTTCAGGTGTCACACAGTCTTAGGTACGTGCGCATGCAATCGTCTACCATTCAGACCCTTGCATGGGCATAGCAGTCAGGGAGAGCTCTTAGGGTTTTATAGGGCTCACCCATATGCTCCTTAGTTTGGGATCAAGCCAGTCGGATGTTTATTTATAAGTTCCAGCTATCTGCAACATCATCCGTGACAGGTGGAAATGGACTTTAATGCTCCATAACTCATGGAGCATTAAAGTGCATTTCCTGGAAATGCTGCAAACTACATAATGGAGGGCAGTGGGGGGGCAAATTAATTAGTGGGGGGAAAATTACATAATGGAGGGCAGTGTGGGGGGCAAATTACGTAATGTGAGGCAGTGTGGGGGGGCATATTACTTAAAGGGGTTCTGCACTTTGTTTTAACTGATGATCTATCCTCTGGATAGATCATCAGCATCTGATCGGTGGGGGTCCGACACCCGGGACCCCCGCCGATCAGCTGTTTGAGAAGGCAGAGGCGCTATAGCAGCGCCGCAGCCATCTCACTGTTTACCGCTGGCCCAGTGACGTCACGACTAGTATCAACTAACGCGGGCGGGGCTAAGCTCCATTCAAGTGAACAGAGCTTAGCCCCGCCCACGCTAGTCGATACAAGTCATGACATCACTGGGCCAGCGGTAAACAGTGAGAAAGCCGCGTCGCTGCTACAGCGCCGCTGCCTTCTCAAACAGCTGATCGGCAGGGGTCCCGGGTGTCGGACCCCCGCCGATCAGATGCTGATGATCTATCCAGAGGATAGATCTTCAGTTAAAACAAAGTGCAGAACCCCTTTAATGTGGGGCAGTGTGGAGGGGCATATTACTTAATGTGGGGCAGTGTAGGGGGGCATATTACTTAATGTGGGGAAGTGTAGGGGACAGTATTACTAATTATGGCACTCTAGAAGAGAATTACTATTGGTGGGACTATGAGGAGCACTATTACTATGGGGGCACTATTATGTCTTCAGGATAGTATTTGGGGGTATTGGGGAGCACATCGAGCTGCAGGATAACACTGGGAGGACTTCAGGTTGGGGGATGATGATAGAAAAGTGAGGACACTAAGGCCTCTTTCACACTTGCGTTGTTGGGATCCGGCATGCACTTCCGTTGCCGGAGGTGCCTGCCGGATCCGTAACAACGCAAGTGTACTGAAAGCATTTGAAGACGGAACCGTCTTCCAAATGCTTTCAGTGTTACTATGGCACCCAGGACGCTATTAAAGTCCTGGTTGCCATAGTAGGAGCGGGGAGCGGGGGAGCGGTATACTTACAGTCCGTGCGGCTCCCCGGGCGCTCCAGAATGACGTCAGAGCGCCCCATGCGCATGGATGACGTGATCCATGTGATCACGTGATCCATGCGCTTGGGGCGCCCTGACGTCACTCTGGAGCGCCCGGGGAGCCGCACGGACGGTAAGTATGCTGCTCCCCTGCTCCCCGCTACACTTACCATGGCTGTCAGGACTTTAGTGTCCCGGCAGCCATGGTAACCACTCTGAAAAAGCTAAATGTCGGCTCCGGCAATGCGCCGAAACGACGTTTAGCTTAAGGCCGGGTCCGGATCAATGCCTTTCAATGGGCATTGATCCCGGATCCGGCCTTGCGGCAAGTCTTCAGGATTTTTGGCCGGAGCAAAAAGCGCAGCATGCTGCGGTATTTTCTCCGGCCAAAAAACGTTCCGTACCGGAACTGAAGACATCCTGATGCATCCTGAACGGATTACTCTCCATTCAGAATGCATTAGGATAATCCTGATCAGTATTCTTCCGGCATAGAGTCCCGACGACGGAACTCTATGCCGGAAGACAATAACGCAGGTGTGAAAGAGCCCTTAGATGTCCGTGTGTCACACTCTGCAGAGACGAGACGCGGCTGAAAAAAGTGTCTGGACCAAATGGAGAAGATGATGACAGAGAAGATCTACATTGGAGGAGACATCACCTGGAGGCCCTGGATATGAGAGGTACGTGCTGCTGTATAATATAGTGTATTTATGTATGTGTACCATGCAGGGCTTTTTTTCTCAGAGAAAAGGTGGTGGAACACACCCTCCCCCTCCCCTGGCCACGTCCCTACCCACCCCTAGGACCGCCCCCTAAAACCGCCCCTTTAGAGAACAGGGATACACTGTGCCACACAATACTGTATATTGTGTGGCACAGTGTAGAGGTATACTGTGTGGCACAGTGTAGAGGTATACTGTACATTGTGGGGCACAGTGTAGCGGTATACTGTATATTGTGTGGCACAGTGTAGCGATATACTGTATATTGTGTGGCACAGTGTATGCTATATGTCTATAACATAAACGTATTTCACATGAAAACTTTCTGTTACTTGGCTTGGCCCTTGGGGATCTCGGACACCACTTCAACACTTTGGCCGGGGGCTCGGCGGAGCTGATGTTGTGTTTTATCCTAATGAGAGAGATTTCATAATAAGGATTTGGAGAAGGGGCTGAGGAATAGCAGAGCAGGGAGAGGCTGGTGCTGCTACTAGGGGGGGTCATACCATGGGGGAGTAATAAAGCCCACCATAATGCCCCCCAGTAGAAATAATTCTCCTTATAATGTGACAATGCAAAAAATACCCCCTTATGCCCCCAGTTGAGCTAATGTCCCCCATAATGTGCCAGTATAAAATACCCCTATATAGTGCCCCCAGTAAATGCCCTCATAGTGCTCCTCTCCCCCTTCCTCCTAGTGCCCCCCATAATGTACCAGTATAAAATGCCCTATATATATCGTGCCCCAGTAGATGCCCTCAGTGTCCCCCATAATTTGTAAGTATAAAATACCCCTTCTTAGTGCCCCCCGTAGATGACTCCATAGTACTCCTCTTCCCCATAGTACCCACCATGTGTCCCAGTATAAAATGCTACTGTACAGAGCCCCCCATATAAAATACCCCTTCTTTGTGACCTCAGTAGATGCCCCTATAGTGCCCACCAATAATGTGCCAGTAATAAGTGCCCTCAATCACGTGCCACTGCCAGTAATAAGTGCCCTCCATCACGTGCCAGTAACAAGAGTCCCCCATCACGTGCCAGTAATAAGCCCCCATCACGTGCCAGTAATAAGCCCCCCCATTACGCGCCAGTTATAAACCCACATTACGTGCCAGTAATAAGCCCCCCATTACGTGCCAGTAATAAGCCCCCCCATCATGTGCCAGTAATAAGACCCCCCGTCATGTGCCAGTATTAAGCCCCCCATCATGTGACAGTATTAAGCCCCCCCATCATGTGCCAGCATTAAGCCCCCCATCATGTGCCAGTATTAAGCCCCCCCATCATGTGCCATTAAGCCCCCCCGCCCCCCCATCATGTGCCATTAAGCCCTCCCGCCCCCCCATCATGTGCCATTAAGCCCCCTCATCATGTGCCATTAAGCCCCCCTGCCCCCCCATCATGTGCCATTAAGCCCCCCGCGCCCCCATCATGTGCCAGTATTGTAAAAAGCCCCCCAATGTGCCAGTAAGACTATTGTAAAAAAAAAAATATTATACTACTTACCTCAGTGTCAGCGATGCAGGCCTCTTCCGGCCTGTGTCCCGCGCTGTATGGCTCAGGCGGCGCAATGACATCATCGCGCCGCCTACGCCGGCCTCTGATAGGCTGTCGGCCTAGTGCCTGCAGCCTATCAGAGGAAGGGGAAGGGACACACCTCTCCCTCCCCTGCACCGCCGCAGCACAGGCAGATTACTATGGAGATGAGCGCAATGGAAGCGCTCATCTCCCTGTGCCCGGCGGCGGCGGCTCACTTGGGGGGGGGCATTTTAGTTGGGGGGGCACAGCGTGATGTAGGGGGGCCGTGGCCCCCTCTGGCCCTCCCCTGGCGACGCCACTGATAAGCAGCGGGCCGGCTGGGCCCAGTAACTAAAGGGGGGCGGGGCAAAATAGGTGGCGGAACGCCGTTCCGGGGCGTTCCGCCAGAAAAAAAGCCCTGGTACCATGTATATGGTGTATTTATGTGTATGTGTGTTGGAGATATATGGTGTACGTGTCGTGACGCGGCACGTCCGCCGTTGAGTAGGGAACCTGTTCTAAAAAATTTGAATCCGACCCCCCCGTTGTCGATCTGCCTGCGAGCACCCCCAACCCCCCCAAAAAATCCCCCCCTGTTGGCAATCTGTCTGCTTAGTTCCCCCCACATCAGTCTGTTTACTATCCAAACCCTCCCCCCGCGTTACCACTTGGGTCGGTCAGCAGGCTCAGTGAAGGACGTGAAGGGATGTCAGCGGCGCCGTGGCGGAAGGGCGGAGCTTGATGGATATCCCCTAGGTGACTCGTCCCAGGGGGGTGATACCATTTTCTACCGCAACGGGTGAGACCAGCCTTAGCAACGCCACTGCTCCAATGTGAAATGTCACTTTAAGTTATGGAGTCCTTGCAATGAATAGTAGTAACACTTGTGGCCTGACACAAACAGAGACCCTAACTAACTAACTACAGGGCTGGTCTCAGTCTCTAGGCGCCAACACTGTAATGAGGTGTGTGCACGATCTTACAGACCCGGGTCTGCTCTGCATCCGCTGGTGACTCTGAACAGAACAAATGCCTCTCCAACAAGCATGCGGTACCGGAGTGTATGTAGCTTTGCCCCTTAGCTCTCATCAGCAGAGCAAACTGGTGAGTATGTGCCTTCTTTTGTTATTTAATCAAAATTTCTAGCAATAGACATATTTTTAATTACCTTGGAAAACCCCTTTAACTCCTAATGAAGAAGAGTAGGAATGGCAGCACATTTTTCCTTTAAATTAATAGCCTTCCAATATTTTGCATAGCAGCAATGCCTATTCCAGAAGGGCTACCAACCAACTGCATGACTCTTTAGCCTTCATTGTCCATGGCTTTCCAATGTAAAAAAAAAAAAAAAAGCAATGAACCAAGTTGTGCAATGTACCAGAAAATTCTTGAGAAGAATGTCCTTTCATCTATCTGTGACCGGAAGGGCAACTAGGATGCAAAGAGAAACACAAAAGTCTACATCTGAATGGCTGAAGTGTAGGAATAACATGAATTCTTATGTAAATGTGTAGAATTCTTGTTTCCCACTTTAGTTCCCTAAATTCACATCCCCTCCCATCCCCCTTCCCTTGGTTGCACTTAATGGACGTATTACCCTACTTTTTTCAAATGTACTATGTAACTAAGAAGCCAAAGTGTATGACTTCAAGAAGTTCTGAAAAACAAAAAGTGGGGTTTAAAAGGATTCTCTGGGGCTTTGACTAAATTCTAGCTTTCAACCTGTGCAAATATTTCACCGATACTTGCCATTCTGTTATGCTGCTGATTCCGCAATCTGGGCTATGCTCATGAGACTGGCTGCGGGCTCTTCCACTGATCTGCATATACATCATGAACAGGAAGACACAGGAGCAGATCAGGTCGAGACATCAACAGAAGAGCCCGCAGCCAGTGAGGCTGTCAACTGAGCACAACCCAGTGGTGAAACGATCTTCCTTCCACAGATTGTCTGAAAGCTAGAATTTAATCAAAACCCTGGAGAACCCTTTTAACTTCTAAGTCTACATTCACACGACCGTACACATTTTACAGTCAGCAAATTGCAGATCCGCAGAATACTGAGGTTGCGGGCCACATTGTAAAAATGCCTATTATTGTCTGCATAACGGACACGAATAGAATATGTTCTAAAACATGCGGAACGGCGACACGGATGTGGACAGCACATCTGTCTGCTGGGGGGATGTTTTTGTGGCCCCATAGAAATGAATGGGTCCACGTGTGATCCACCAAGAATGTGGATCAGACCGAAAATATGTAGCCTTATACTTGGCAACGTGCAAAACTAGTAGAGAATTATTGTGGGTGTGTGGCTGCAACTATTGCTGCTCAAGACCAGTTATAAAGCTAACATACTTGCTATATTTGGTGCATTTTTAAAAAATTGCAGTCAAATATTTCACTGTAATTTTAAAAAGGCATAAAAATGAAGTGTATGAACCTTAAAAGAGCAGTTACAATTTCATGTGGTGGATATAGATAACTTTGTTCCTTTAATAAATGTAGTAATTGTATTATGTATTTGCTTAGGGTTTTGGTCATTACAGTGTTGTACATTTCCCATCAATGCTGAAATGAATTAGCTTCAATATTTGCTATGAATGGAACAATTTCAGACAATTCTTCTTGTACCTGGATACTTTGCACATGTGGTAAATAGTCTGATACTTGAATAAATTTAGCTCTTGTATATTTTACTCTAGCAAGTTTGTGGTGTACTGTTGGAGTATACAAGGGGAAAATTTCCTGATGTACGTACCAATGTGCCCAAAGACTTTAATAGGCAAAATAAGGCAAAGAAACGGTGTCCTTTTGGTATATGTTTGGTCAGCATACGTTAGGGTTTCTACAGCCCAAACTGTATGGTAAATTGTAGTCAACTGTGCTAACAATTCTATATATTAATTCATCATCATTTATTACTATGCAGGACTAGCCCAACATCATGCCTCCCTCCAGAAGTTAATGAAGGGTTAAAAACTCTGGATGCAGCTATATGGTAATGGAAGGAAATGAAGGGTGTGGTATGGATGGAGGCTCCTGGGGTCTTAAACTTCCCTTTAGCCAAGTGGATTCAGTAAAGGGTTGCTTTAGATTTTAGTGATTCCCTAGTGTATTTCATGGAATGTCTCCAATTTCCGTCTTACACTAGAAGCCTCCAGAGAAGAAGCTGTGTCTAAGCATGAACACCAGCAGGACACAGATCCCTAAAAAAAAAAGAGCCTGTGGTGCCCCGCAATGGGCAATGCTTTTACTTTTACAGATTAAACAGCTGTTTATCTCCAGTTATATCAGTACCCTGTGTATTTAAATTGAATTTCGACAAATATACATGTTATATCTGTTATGTACAAATATTCTAGGTCTATCTTTTGGAATAGTGATTTCTGGTTGTAGCAGTTACAATTAGATGTTATGTTCTAAGGGGGAGATTTATCAAAACTGGTGTAAAGGAAAATTGGCTTAATTACTCATAACAACCAATTAGATTCCCCCTTTCATTTTCCCCCTAAGTTTGATGAAATGTTTTAGGAGGCACCTAGTGTACTGTATGCTATGGAATCGCAGTTTTGCTGCGGACTACGACAGCAATGTGCATAATCTAACATGACGTATGCTAAATTTACACTGCATTTGGTGATTACATTCAGGAAGACAATACACTGGACATATTGCTAGACATATGGAACGTGATAGGCAATTAAAATGCAGGCATTTATTAAAAAAAAAATAAAAAAAAAAATATATATATATATATTTACCATCTGCCTTTACACAGGCTTGGGCTCCTTTCAGTTCCGCAAGTTTTTGTTTTTCTCGGATTGGCTGATCAATGGCGTTGTTCCTTCACAGGTCATCTAGATGGTCAATATCTTTACTAAGGTATATACTCTTACCCAGTGGCGTACATAGAGAAGTAAGGGCCCCCTAGAAAGAATCAAACCAGGCCCCCCACACAGGACAGAAGGGTTTCGCCTAAACCCTTTTCAATGACCCTTGGGCCATTTTTCCCCTGCCTCATTTGCTAAAAGTTGTTCCTTTAGAGAGGGTAGAGTCCTGACCAACAGTGGCGTAGCTATAGGGGTCGCAGCAGTCGCAATTGCGACCGGGCCCCATAGTCAGGGGGGACCACGGGCACCCCAGGAGAGACGAAGTAAAGCCTAAGTGATTTACAATACCGGCAGTGGGCGGTTAAGTAAGTTCACATAGGGTGGGGGCGGAGGCAGAGCGTGTGTGCGTGCAGGCGCAGCCAGGAGGGGAGTGGTCCCGCTCCCGTCTGGCAGAGTTGTACGGGCCGCCGGATGTGGAGGAGGTGAAGCTGCGCTGGAGTGAGTGAGGTAAGGCGGCGCCGGCGTGATCTCTCTACAGTGTTCAAGGTGCCCAGCTGCTCCCTTACCCTCAATGCTGGTGGGTACCTGGCCAGCCTCTGTACTGCTGTGCATACTGCAGGGCTAGCTGTGGGTGGGCACAGACCAGGTGATTGGTGCCCACCTCAGGGGATAGGAGCTGGTGCCTGGCAGTTGATCTGGATATGGCAGCAGGCTGGCGCTTTTGTTGATGGTTGGCTGGCATGCCAGTCCTCTGTGCCCGGGCTTCAGAGCTGAGGACCACCCCCCCCCCCCTCAGTATGGCAGGGCAGGGGTGACCTAAATCTGGCAGCAGGCTGGTGGCTGTGTTTATTGGCATGGTAGGGCACTGGTACGGCAGGCATTGCCCAGCTGCTGAGCTGATCATTTGTCACTCTCTGCTGTGAAGGGGCAGCACCATCTCTTGGGGGCAGAGAGTCTTATGCTCATGCTCTTATGATGGGCAGAGAAGGGTTAATAACATACTAGTTCTGTTCTCTTGTCTGCAGAGCTGACAGTCCTGTTCCTGCTTGTGCCAGGGCTGATGGGCATGAGCGAGGATTATCTTGGCTGCAGAGCTGACATGTTTACAGCTGTACTGATGGGATATAGTGCATAGGTTTATGCCCTCCCTTGGCTGCAGGGCTGACTCTCTCTCTCCATGCCTGTGCCTATATTGATGGGAATGATAGTATATAGCCCTCCCTTGGCTAAGGAGCTGACACGCTCCCTCTCTGTGCTTGTGTCTATATTGATGGGTATGATAGTATATAGATGGCATCCCTATTATTATTATTATTATGCACTTGTTGGATTAAAATGTATTTTCTCGTGAGATTTTAGTTCTGCTATTGGGCATGGTGGGCGTGCAGGGGTCTGGTGGTGTTAGGAAACTGTATTGAGGGTAGGGGGGGCCCAAACTGAACTCTTGCACCAGGGCCCATGAGCCTATAGCTACGCCCCTGATGACCAAGTTTTTACCTCCAGTAGAAGAGGGGATAATCCCAACTAAGACTGGGCCCCCTCTTGCCCTGGGCCCCATAGCAGTCGCATGGTCTGCCACTATGTTAGTTACGCTCCTGCTCTTATCCATCCTAACCTCGTGTATCTGTCTGGTCTCCCTTGTAAGTCCGTAAGTATGTCTATACCCCCCCCCCCCCCCCCCCCCCGTTTTTTTCCCCCCTCTGGTCTGTTTTTTTAACATAACTTGCATTATTGTTTCTATATGACTTACCTTTTGCACTTTACAGCAAATAATTGTGCCTAAGGCCTCATGCACACGAACATATTTTGTTTCCGTGTCCGTTCCGTTTTTTTGTGTGGATAGGATGCAGACCCATTCATTTCAATAGGTCCGCAAAAAATGCGGACAGCACACCGTGTGCTAACCGCATCTGTATATCCGTTCCGTAGCCCCGCAAAAAAAATATAACATGTCCTATTCTTGTCCGTTTTAGTCATTGTTACAGTGGATCCGCAAAAAAAAAACAACGGATGGCATACGGATATGTGCATATAGCCTTACTCTTATGTTTCTACTCAGGTTACATTACTGTCTCTACTACACATGCTCCTGGTCTTTTATCGTATTAAGCAGCTACATATGCCTATGATACTGCACTATGCCAAGCTTTACTGTTTGAGACATAATGTTTTCATGCTTATATCACTCTGTCAAATGTATATCGAAACTTGTTTAATAGAAAGAGATTGAACCATAAAAAATATACATATATTTACCACACGGTATATCTTTTTTATAGCATACAGTTGTCAACTATGCTTTTCACTACAGTTTGGATTGTGGAATACTAATATATACCAGCCAAACATAACAAATAACACCTCTTTGTCATATTTTGCTTATTAAAAGGATTGTGCTACCATTAAATCCTATTTTAATATACTTCAGCTTGAAAAACTGGTTACTTTTGTAATTGACTTTCTGTTACAAAAACATTTGCCAGATATTCTCTTTACTTCATTATAATGGCGCCCCCTGGTGTTTAATCTGTATAGTAATGTGCATCATTACCTGCTAAGGTGGTCAAACATGCTCAGTTCCACCCTTCAACTGCCACCAAACATATACAGTGCCTTGAAAAAGTATTCATACACCTTGAACCTTTCCAAATTTTTTCACGTTACACCCACAAACTTAAATGTATTTTATTGGGATTTTATGAGATAGACCAACACAAAGTGGCAAGTATGTGTGAAGTGAAAAGAAAATGATACATGGGTTTCAAAATTTTTATTAAATAAAAATCTAGAAAGTGTTGCGTATATTTATTAGTGATGAGCGGCAGGGGTCATATATGAATTCGCGATACTTTGCGAATATTTTGTAGAATATTCGTCAAATATTTGCAAATTCGAATATTCGTTATATTCTACAATTTTTTTACTCAGAAAATCGGCAAGGTAATGATCGCGTAATATGCAAAAAAGCGAATTTTCGTAATGCTAATTTTTATCGCAAATTTTTCAATTGCCGAGTAAAACATGATTCCTCCCTGCTTCTTGCTTGTGGGCCAATGAGTCATTGAGACTTTAGATGGGAAAAATTATGAATATTCTAAATAACTAATATATAGCACTATATCGAATATTCGAAAAAAACTAATGTAAAGCAATTTAGCTAATATAGTGCTATTATCTTTTTTTTTTTAAGTTGTAATTTTTTTCCAATCTGAACTTCAGATGAGAAAAAAATTACAACTATTAGACAAAGAAGATTATAGCACTATATTAGCTAAATTGCGCTATACTCGTTTTTTTCGAATATTCGCTATATTTCTATATATTATTGTTTTAGAATATAAGAATATTCGAAAAACGAATATATTCGATATAGTGCTATATATTTGTTTTTTAGAATATTCGTAATTTTTCCCATCTAAAGTCATAATTCCTTCCTGCTTAAGTTGCTTGTGGGCCAATGACTCATTGGCCCACAAGCAAGAAGCAGGGAGGAATCATGTTTTTACTCGGCAATTGAAAATTCGCAATCAACACTACTGCAGCCTTCTCATTGGCCCACAAGCTACAAGCAGGGAGGGATCATGTGTACTGAATATCAATATATTTTAAATATTCGCGAATTCTCGAAGTGCCTATATTCGCGATAAAAAGTCGCAATTCGAATATTCGGGATCAACACTAATATTTATATTCAGCCCCCTGTACGCTGATAACCATCAATAAAATCCAGTGTGACCAATTGCCTTCAGAAGTCACCTAATTAGTAAATAGAGTCCTAATAATCTGCCCATATACACATCCATAGTTTTGGAGTGGAACATCCAACAAGCTCATATAGCAGCCTGTGGTGGCCAGGTGTGCACATACATTTGGCAATATAGGATATTCTCTATGATCTAAGATTGTAATACAAATTTTCCAGTAGATCTACTATTGCAAATATGCCGGAATTCTGTGGTCTGGTGAACAGGCTGTGTGCCACAGACTGACAAGGGGAGGCATGGCCTAGCAGCAAATGGGAAAGGCATTAGATGTCTAAGGCTAGTTTCACACTTGCGGCAGGACGGATCCGACATGCTGTTTACCATGTCGGATCCGTCCTGTGGCTGTTCGCCGTGCCCCCGCTCCGTCCCCATTGACTATAATGGGGATGGGGGCGGAGCTCCGGCGCAGCACGGCGGTGCACGGAGAAAGCCGCCGGACTAAAAAACCTGACATGCAGTAATTTTAGTCCGGCGGCCTTAAGCCGTGCACCGCCGTGCTGCGCCGGAGCTCCGCCCCCATCCCCATTATAGTCAATGGGGACGGAGCGGCGGCCCGGGGGCACGGCGAAACAGCCGCAGGACGGATCCGACATGGTGAACAGCCTGTCGGATCCGTCCTGCCGCAAGTGTGAAAATACCCTTAAAGTGGCGTCAAAATTCAGCTGCATGATTCTGACATAAAACAAGCCATGTAATAGGTGGTGCAAACATAGGTTAGACAGTTTAAAAGTTTTGTTCAGTGGTGTGGACTGTGATCCCTAAAAGTTATGTGCTCTATTGTAAATTACAGGGTGTCACGCTGTCCAATATCCTATATCAGTTGCAGGATGCCACACTTCAAATTGTAGTGGACAGTGGGTGTGGATCCACTGAGCCAACTAACCAGTTTGACTTTGGGTTAAAGCTTAGGGCGTTGTCCTGGCGATTCCCTGATATCTACCCTTAATACACTGAACAAAAATATAAATGCAACACTTTCTGAAGATCTGAAACATTTTTTACATACACAAAAGACCCATTACTCTCAAATATTGTTCACAAATCTGTATAAATCTGTGTTAGTGAGCACTTCTCCTTTGCCGAGATAATCCATCCCACCCCACAGGTGTGGCATATCAA
This sequence comes from Bufo bufo, assembly GCF_905171765.1. Classification (NCBI taxonomy): domain Eukaryota; kingdom Metazoa; phylum Chordata; class Amphibia; order Anura; family Bufonidae; genus Bufo; species Bufo bufo. The sequence goes on along the minus strand of NC_053390.1, from coordinate 250,809,271 downwards.
GGTGCTGATTAGACAGCATGAATATTGCACAGGTGTGCCTTAGACTGCCCACAATAAAAGGCCACTCTGAAATGTGCAGTTTGATCACACATCCCAATGCCACAGATGTCGCAAAGTTTGAGGAAGCGTGCAATTGTCATGCTGACTGCAGGAATGTCTACCAGAGCTGTTGCCAGTGCAATGAATGTTCATTTCTCTACCATAAGCCGTCTCCAAAGGCGTTTCTGAGAATTTGGCAGTAGATCCAACCGGCCTCACAACCGCAAACCACGTGTAACCACACAAGCCCAGGACCTCCACATCCAGCATGTTCACCTCCATGATCATCTGAGACCAGCCACCCGGTCAGCTGCAGCAACAATCGGTTTGCTTAACCAAAGAATTTCTGCACACACTGTCAGAAACCGTCTCAGGGAAGCTCATCTGCATGCTCGTCGTCCTCGTCGGGGTCTGGACCTGACTGCAGTTCATTGTTGTAACCGACTTGAGTGGGCAAATGCTCACATTTGATGGCGTCTGGCATGTTGGAGAGGCGTTCTGTTCACGGATGAGTCACGGTTTTCACTGTTCAGGGCAGATGGCAGACAGCGTGTGCGGCACCATGTGGGTGAGCGGTTTGCTGACGTCAACGTTGTGGATCGAGTGGCCCATGGTGGCGGTGGGGTTATGGTATGTGCAGGTGTATGTTAGGGACAACGAATACAGGTGCATTTTATTGATGGGATTTTGAATGCACAGAGATACCGTGATGAGATCCTGAGGCCCATTGTTGTGCCATTCATCCACGACATCACCTCATGTTCAGGGGCGGACTGACCATTCGGGCACTCGGTCATGGACAGAGGGCCTGCGGCCACTAGGGGACCCGTCGGCGGTGGTAGCGGCAGGGAGAGATTGTGGAAGCGCTCATGTCTATATTCATCTGTATCGCCGTCCTCCGGATGGCGATACAGATGAACGGTGGGGGGCAGGGGAGAGGCGTCTCCCTTGCTCGTTCCTCTGATAGTGCCTGCAGCCTATCAGAGGCCAGGTGCAGATGGCGCGCTGCCTGAGCCGTACAGAGCGGGATACAGGCCTGAAGAGGCCTGCATCGCATCATTGAGAGTATCATGGAGGTAAGTATAAGTCTTTATTGTTTTAATTATTTTAAGTATAGTATGACAAGAAGGGGGGTGGGGGCCCTATAGAGAAGGGGGGAGCACTATGGGGGCATCTATTGGGGGCCCCTATATACTGGCACATTATGGGGGGCACTATGGGGGCATCTATTGGGGGCCCCTATATACTGGCACATTATGGGGGGCACTATGGAGAAGGGGGAGGAGCACTATGGGGAGATCTATTGGGGGCCCCTATATACTGGCACATTATGGGGGGAACTATGGGGGCATCTATTGGGGGCCCCTATATACTGGCATATTATGGGGGGCACTGTGGGGGTATCTATTGGGGGCCCCTATATACTGGCACATTATGAGGGGGCACTATGGAGAAAGGGGGGAGAATTATGGGGGATCTATTGGGGGCCCCTATATACTGGCACATTATGGGGGGGGGGGGCACTATGGGGGCATCTATTGGGGTCCAGTATATACTGGCACATTATGGGGGGCACTATGGAGAAGGGGGGAGCACTATGGGGGCATCTATTCGGGTCCCCTATATACGGACACATTATGGGGGGCACTATGGGGGCATCTATTGAGGGCCCTTATATACTGGCCCATTATGGGGGGCACTATGGAGAAGGGGGGGAGCACTATAGGGGGGATCTATTGGGGCCCCTATATACTGGCACATTAGGGGGGGCATCTATTGGGGTCCCCTATATACTGGCACATTATGGGGGGCAATATGGTGAAGGGGGGAGGAGCACTATGGGGGCATCTATTGGGAGCCCCTATATGCTGGCATATTATGGGGGGGGGGCACTATGGGGGCATCTATTTGGGGCCCTATATACTGGCACATTATGTGGGGCACTATGGAGAAGGGGGGAGGAGCACTATGGGGGCCATCTATTGGGGGCCCCTATATACTGGCACATTATGGGGGGCACTATGGAGAAGGGAGGGAAGGAGCACTATGGGGGCATCTATTAGGAGCCCTTATATACTGGCACATTATGGGGGGGCAATATGGAGAAGGGGGGGAAGGAGCACTATGGGGGGATCTATTGGGGGCCCCTATATACTGGCACATTAGGGGGGGCACTATGGGGGCATCTATTGGGGGTCCCTATATACTGGCACATTATGGGGGGGGCACTATGGAGAAGGGGAAGGAGCACTATGGGGGCTTTTACTGGGGGCCCTATGTACTGGCACACATTATGGGGGCACTATGGAGAAGTGTGGGGGAAAAGGAGCACTATGGGAGCATCTACTGGGGCCCTATATACTGGCATGCATTATGGTGGGGCACTATGGAGAAGTGGAGGAGAAGAGCTCTATGGGGACATTATATAGGGGCATTTAATACTCACACCCATTTTGGTGCCACTATGGGGAAGGGGGGGAGATAAGCATTATGGGGACATCTATGTGGGGCAGTCTTTAGGGGCATTTTATACTGGCACATTATGAAGGGCATTATGGGGACGGGGGGAGGAGCACTATGGGGGCATCTTCTGGGGGCACTATATAGGAGTATTTTATACTGGCACAAATTATAGGGGTACTATGGGCACCATAGCTCAACTGGGACACTAAGTGTTTTTGTAGTGGCACACAGTACGGGTCATTTGATCACATGAGGGCACTCTGGGGACATTGGCTCTACTGGGGGCACTAAGAGGAGTTTTTTTTTTTACTGCCACACCACAGGGCATTTTTTTGTACTGGCGCACATTATAAGGGGGCTTTATTACAACTGGGGGACTATGGGAGCATTATTACTTCTGGGACACAATTACTGTTGGGGGCACTGTAGGAGCACTATTACTACTAAGTGCACTGTGGCACAGAATTATTACTATTGCTGGGATTTCGGGGAGCACTATTACTGTGGGGCACCCTGGCACAGTATCAGCTTAGTACAGTTATTTTTGGGGGACATTATGGTTACACTATTAGTGTCAGGGGCACTATTTGCTGGGTGCAGTTATTTTTTAGAGCATTGTGTTCCAATAATTATTGAAGAGGGTGCTATCTATGTGTAACTAGTATTTTCAGGGGGTTTATATGTTTCTACAGTATAGTTTTGGGGGGCACAACGTCTCAGTATTGGAGGTGCATGATGGGATGTTGGGAAGGTGGGAGGAAAAGTAGGAAACTAAGATGTCTGTCTGTCAAACTCTGCACAGATGAGAGCTGGTTGAAAGAAATCATCATGGCAGTCTGGTCTGAATGGAGAAGATTAAGAAAGAGAACATCTACATCAAAGGAGACGTCACTGGATGTAAGAGGTATTTGGCGCTGTATTAGGCTGCCTTAACATATGCGTTAGTGATTCTGGCAGGCTGTTCCAGCTGAGAACAGCCTGCCGGAATTTACTGGATCTGGCACTGCTGGATGAAGACAGAATGCCCGCCGGCCCCATTAACCACCTCCGGACCGCTGTACGCACAGACGCGTCCTGGAGGTGGTTGATTCATTCCGAGTGGACGCATATACGCGTCATCTCGCGAGACGCGAGATTTCCTGTGAACGCGCGCACACAGGCGCGCGCGCTCACAGGAACGGAAGGTAAGAGAGTTGATCTCCAGCCTGCCAGCGGCGATCGTTCGCTGGCAGGCTGGAGATGTGTTTTTTTTAACCCCTAACAGGTATATTAGACGCTGTTTTGATAACAGCGTCTAATATACCTGCTACCTGGTCCTCTGGTGGTCCCCTTTGTTTGGATCGACCACCAGAGGACACAGGTAGCTCAGTAAAGTAGCACCAAGCACCACTACACTACACTACACCCCCCCCCCCGTCACTTATTAACCCCTTATTAGCCCCTGATCACCCCATATAGACTCCCTGATCACCCCATATAGACTCCCTGATCACCCCCCTGTCATCGATTACCCCCCTGTCATTGATCAACCCCCTGTAAAGCTCCATTCAGATGTCCGCATGATTTTTACGGATCCACTGATAGATGGATCGGATCCGCAAAACGCATCCGGACGTCTGAATGAAGCCTTACAGGGGCATGATCAATGACTGTGGTTATCACCCCATATAGACTCCCTGATCACCCCCCTGTCATTGATCACCCCCCTGTCATTGATTACCCCCCTGTAAAGCTCCATTCAGACGTCCGCATGATTTTTACGGATCCACTGATAGATGGATCGGATCCGCAAAACGCATCCGGACGTCTGAATGAAGCCTTACAGGGGCATGATCAATGACTGTGGTGATCACCCCATATAGACTCCCTGATCACCCCCCTGTAAAGCTCTATTCAGATGTCCGCATGATTTTTACGGATCCACTGATAGATGGATCGGATCCGCAAAACGCATCCGGACGTCTGAATGAAGCCTTACAGGGGCATGATCAATGACTGTGGTTATCACCCCATATAGACTCCCTGATCACCCCCCTGTCATTGATCACCCCCCTGTCATTGATTACCCCCCTGTAAAGCTCCATTCAGACGTCCGCATGATTTTTACGGAGCCACTGATAGATGGATCGGATCCGCAAAACGCATCCGGACGTCTGAATGAAGCCTTACAGGGGCATGATCAATGACTGTGGTTATCACCCCATATAGACTCCCTGATCACCCCCCTGTCATTGATCACCCCCCTGTCATTGATTACCCCCCTGTAAAGCTCCATTCAGACGTCCGCATGATTTTTACGGATCCACTGATAGATGGATCGGATCCGCAAAACGCATCCGGACGTCTGAATGAAGCCTTACAGGGGCATGATCAATGACTGTGGTGATCACCCCATATAGACTCCCTGATCACCCCCCTGTAAAGCTCCATTCAGATGTCCGCATGATTTTTACGGATCCACTGATAGATGGATCGGATCCGCAAAACGCATCCGGACGTCTGAATGAAGCCTTACAGGGGCATGATCAATGACTGTGGTTATCACCCCATATAGACTCCCTGATCACCCCCCTGTCATTGATTACCCCCCTGTAAAGCTCCATTCAGACGTCCGCATGATTTTTACGGATCCACTGATAGATGGATCGGATCCGCAAAACGCATCCGGACGTCTGAATGAAGCCTTACAGGGGCATGATCAATGACTGTGGTGATCACCCCATATAGACTCCCTGATCACCCCCCTGTCATTGATTACCCCCCTGTCATTGATCACCCCCCTGTAAAGCTCCATTCAGACGTCCGCATGATTTTTACGGATCCACTGATAGATGGATCGGATCCGCAAAACGCATACGGACGTCTGAATGAAGCCTTACACGGGCGTGATCAATGACTGTGGTTATCACCCCATATAGACTCCCTGATCACCCCCCTGTCATTGATCACCCCCCTGTCATTGATCACCCCCCTGTCATTGATCACCCCCCTGTCATTGATCACCACCCCTGTCATTGATCACCACCCCTGTCATTGATCACCCCCCCTGTCATTGATCACCCCCCCTGTCATTGATCACCCCCCCTGTCATTGATCACCCCCCTGTCATTGATCAACCCCCTGTCATTGATCAACCCCCCTGTCATTGATCACCCCCCTGTCATTGATCACCCCCCTGTAAGGCTCCATTCAGACATTTTTTTGGCCCAAGTTAGCGGAATTATTATTATTTTTTCTTACAAAGTCTCATATTCCACTAACTTGTGACAAAAAATTAAATCTCACATGAACTCACCATACCCCTCACGGAATCCAAATGCGTAAAATTTTTTAGACATTTATATTCCAGACTTCTTCTCACGCTTTAGGGCCCCTAGAATGCCAGGGCAGTATAAATACCCCACATGTGACCCCATTTCGGAAAGAAGACACCCCCAGGTATTCCGTGAGGGGCATATTGAGTCCATGAAAGATTGAAATTTTTGTCCCAAGTTAGCGGAACGGGAGACTTTGTGAGAAAAAAATAAAAAATATCAATTTCCGCTAACTTGTGCCAAAAAAAAATTTTTTCTATGAACTCGCCATGCCCCTCATTGAATACCTTGGGGTGTCTTCTTTCCAAAATGGGGTCACATGTGGGGTATTTATACTGCCCTGGCATTCTAGGGGCCCCAAAGCGTGAGAAGAAGTCTGGTATCCAAATGTCTAAAAATGCCCTCCGATGACGTCATCGATGCAGGCGCATTGAGGATGGAGCGGTCGAGCGAGCGGCCGCCTCTCAGTGCGCCTGCGCCGATTGAAGACAGGTACGGCGCAGGCGCAAGATTTCAAATTCTAACAGCGCCAGCAGAGAACGATTCCCTTCCCTGGCCCTGTCAATCAGCATGCGGAGGGGGCGTCATTACGAACGGAGGATGCGGCTGCTACCAGCAAGTAGCCGCCCTACTTGCTGGTAGCAAGGTAATTAGCATATTTCAAAAATCGATTTTTAGCAAATTCTACTGAACGAAAATCATTAATTAGCTTATGTATGATGAGATCGCACTATAGGGATTATTAGTAAAGAAAAAAAAATAAAACGGTTTAATGGGGTGACAGAAGCCCTTTAACTATAATTAACTTTTATTTTGAACATAGTGAAGAGAAATTCTGTACCAAGTGTAGGTGATGTGGGCGGTGCGATATGTGGGTGGGGCTGTGTGTGGGTGTGGCTTGAGGGTGGGGGGGGGACACAGGGGTCCCATAATCTCCTATTGCCCGGGGGCCCCATGAGTTGTCAGTCCGCCCCTGCTCATGTTGCAGCATGATAATGCACGTCCCCATAATGCAAGGATCTGTACACAATTCCTGGAAGCTGAAAACATCCCAGTTCTTGCACCAGAATCTGCATGGAATATGTTTACATTAGCCTTACCCCCAAAATAATATAATTTATTACAGTGACTAAATATTACCACCATATAGTGGATGAATAAAACATGTTGTTGCAGAATAAAAAGCACTACACAAATACAAAAATCACCACCATACTCTAAGTGAATATTACCAATATTCTAACGTGATGTTGAATACTTTTGCGTTAATAAATACGAAAGTATTTAGGAGTGATACCTTGACAGGCTAACCAGAAAAAAAAACATATTGCAAGCTTTCAGAGCACAAAGGCTCCTTCTTCCATTACTTTTAGCCTATAAAGGTATCACTCCCTTAATATATAATGTATTTATTAACGCTATTTATTAACGCAAAGTGTTCAACATCACATGTGTTTTTTACTGGTACTATGCAATTCTTGCCACACACCACCAATATACTAAGAATGAATAGATAGATCATTTAGTGGTCAGATTCCAAACAGAACTGGCATGCTATTTCTTTGAGTGTTTCTGAGGCTACTTTCCCTATTAACGTCAATGGGAAAGGATTCAATACATTTGAGTAGGAGGCATATCTTTAGTGTACTTGGCAGCATTAAAGGGGTCTTCCGAGACTTTACAACTGGTGACTTATCCCCTGGACGAGACCCCCGCCGATCAGCTGTTTGAGAAAGCGGGAGCGCTCTCAGTACCGGTGCGGCCTCTCACAGCTTTACCTAGGACAGTGAAGACACGTTCATCAGTCACGTGGCCCAGGTGCAGCACAGCCCATTCTGCCGCTATATAATGTACGGTGCTATGCTTGGTAGGCATGGAGGCCACGCCGCTCACAAGAGAGCAGGTGACTTCTCAAACAACTGATCGGTGGTGGACCCAGGTGTCGGACTCCCACCGATCAGATACTGATGACCTATCTTAAGGATAGATCATCAGTTCTACAGTCTTGGAAAACCCTTGTAAAGCTGATAATTCTTCTAATGATCTGCCACAGATTTTTCAGTAATGTATTTCTCCATGTGAACATAGACTTAAAGCGCCTCTGTTAGCACGATTGATCCCATTAAACAAGGCATACAGCCTGGTAGGCTTAATTATGCTTATAAAAATGATACCTTTATTATGAATATTAGTGGCTACATTGCTGAGAAAAAACACATTTTTATTTATGCTAATGATCTAACTTGAGCACCGAAGCACAAGAGTCTCTCATGCTGACAGAGTCTCTTTAAAACAAGTGGCTGAAATGTGATGTCTTCTGATTGTAGTCATTTACTGTGTGCATCTGACGGAGATTGCTTCCAGCTATGACTTAAAGCCTATCTGAGTTTCAAAAAAAAGTTGCATAATGGCTGTGCTTCTTTGTATAATAATAACTGTGAAGGAAATGTTCTATTTTGGGCTTCTCTAATGTCTATTTCAGCCATATTATTTCCTGTTTCAGCTGCACAGCTAGATGCATTTCACTCAGAAGCAGGGGTGTACTCCTTTCTGTGAAATCTTTCAGCAATATACTGCAGTGACGTCCCTTTCCCTTTTTTACCCTCTGTTAGTTTTCAGCTCCAGAGGTCACAGAACAAATAAGGAGGGGGAAATTACACACACCTACGCACAGGAGGCTCCTATAATATTCAAAAGCTATGTAGAAGCAGTTATTTTGTCCCCACATGCAGGTACTGGCACCAGGCTTTTTCACCCCTTCCCACTGCTGCACGCCATGCTGACAGGCGCGGGCAGCGGTTTTCTTAGCTGTGGTCTGCATTCCTGCCACCAGCATTTCCCTCCTGGCTCTGAGTATCGCTTGCACTCTGGATCAGAGTTCCTTGTGTGTATTTAGGGTGTGTGTGTGTGGGCGTGTCTCTCCTCCCTTTGTGAGGCAGCCTGCGCACGCCCTCTATCTTCCCCTGCCTATGGCTGGTCTGCAGGAGGTATTTAAAGGAGCCTCCTTCTACAGGAAGGCACCTAAGCAACTTAGGTTCCTAGCTAGACTAGTTTGCTGTTTGAGCTAAGGTGTTCTGTTGGTTCTTGTCATTATGTGTACCGGACTTTGGATTACGTATACGGACCTTTGCCTGATTGCCACCTGTCCTGACCCTGATCTACATTTACAGACTTTGCCTGACTACCGCCTGTCCTGACTTCTGCCTCGTTACCTGACTATGCCTCCGTCTGATCAGCCTCTAGCCTCTCAGCATCCACTGGGGTGTATTATGTCCACCTGGAGGTCAGTCCAGTGGGTTCACACTCTGGTTCCGATTCCCTTGTGTTCCAATTCCCCTCTGAGGTAGCACTTGGTACTCCCTCGGGAAAGTTTCTTCTCACCATCAGAGGTTCGTGTAAAGAACAAGGGGTTGTGCTCAGACATTGTCCCTCAGAAGGAGTTGGGTCAGGTGGGGCAGCGTTTCCACAAGCTGGTCATAAAACTCGGGATCTCAGCTAGCTCTAACACGCACCCATTTCCTGTGAGCATCTCTGAGTCTGTTACCAAGGATAGATCTTCCTGACAACAGGCAATGGACTGCAAATTAGGTGGAATAAGACCCCTGGTGTCATGACTTTACAGCTTGGTGGATGCAGTCATATATTTTTAAATGAAGTGATTTAGAAAACTGCTAGTTATACCACTCTCTATTAAATGAAATCAATCTGTGTGAAAGTACAGTGCCTCTTTAACTCTGCAGAGTTTGCGCAAAGGAACCTTTGGCTCCATGCTTTCCTAGCATATCCTCACCCTCTTAACACCTTGAGTACCACCACCCTACATGTATTGCGGAAGTGAGTGTTTTAAATATGGTGCAAACAGCAGAGACCTAGGACTCTGTACCCGGCAGTAATCACATACATTTACACCCTGTAGATGCATGGTCCGGCTCCCATGCGACAATCAGGGGAGCCGTTCCTTCTCTCTGATGCGCTGTGTCTCTCTAGAGAAACCAGTGTATCAGAGCTGCAGTACCTATGGAGGCCTATTTAACTACAGTCTAAGCTAAAATGAATCAGAAAAAATATATAAAAAGTTAAATCACCCCCCCTTTCTTCAGAATTAAAATAAAAATTAATAAAGATCATGGGCATCACCGTGTCCCAAAAACGCCTGTACCATAAGGCGAATGATGCCAATTCGCCATTTTTTTTTATCACTTCACTTACCCAAAATGGTATCAACAAAAACTACAGATTGTCCCGCAAAAAATGAACCCCTACAATGCTCTGTAGGCAATAACTATAAAAAAAGTTATGGGGGGGTCAGAATAGGTTGATGAAAAGAAAAACCTTTTTTTCAAAGTTTTTATTTATTTTCAGTATTAAACACAAGAAAAACCGATATAAATGTGGTTTCAATAAAAATTGTACTGACCCAGAGAATGAAGGGCACAGGTCAGTTTTAATGCATAGGGGAACGGCCCTAGAGACAAAATCTGCTTCCCACTACATTGTATGCCATATTAAATGATGGCATTAGAAAGTACAACTTGTCCCACAAAAAACAAAGCCCTCGTACTGCTATGTGAACACAAAAATCTAAAAAAGTTATGGTTTCAGGAAGACAGGAATAAAAATTAAAACTCGAAAACCTCTGGTATTAATAATGATGTGTCTGCTATGCAGCTTAGGGCTCTTTCACACCTGCGTTCTTGTCTTCCGGCATAGAATTCCGTCGTCGGGGCTCTATGCCGGAAGAATCCTGATCAGGATTATCCCCATGCCTTCTGAATGGAGTGAAATCCGTTCAGGATGCATCAGGATGTCTTCAGTTCCGGAACGGAACGTTTTTTGGCCGGAGAAAAATACCGCAGCATGCTGCGCTTTTTGCTCCGGCCCAAAAATCCGGAACACTTGCCGCAATGCCGGATCCGGAAATTAATGCCCATTGAAAGGCATTGATCCGGATCCGGCCTTAAGCTAAACGTCGTTTCGGCGCATTGCCGGAGCAGACATTTAGCTTTTTCTGAATGGTTACCATGGCTGCCGGGACGCTAAAGTCCTGGCAGCCATGGTAAAGTGTAGCGGGGAGCGGGAGAGCAGCATACTTACCGTCCGTGCGGCTCCCCAGGCACTCCAGAGTGACGTCAGGGCGCCCCAAGCGCATGGATCATGTGATCGCATTGGACACGTCATCCATCGCATGGGGCGCTCTGACGTCATTCTGGAGCGCCCCGGGAGCCGCACGGACTGTAAGTATACCGCTCCCCCGCTCCCGCTCCTACTATGGCAGCCAGGACTTTAATAGCGTCCTGGTGCCATAGTAACACTGAAAGCATTTTGAAGACTGTTTCCGTCTTCAAATGCTTTCAGTACACTTGCGTTTTTTCCGGATCCGGAGTGTAATTCCGGCAAGTGGAGTACATGCCGGATCCGGACAACGCAAGTGTGAAAGAGGCCTTAGTGCCCTCCAAATACTGCATTGTGAACCAAATTTATTACAGTGGCTCAAGCTGGTTGCTGGATGATAAATTTGGTGCATGACTAGACACTTTTGTTTAACTTTATATCATTTATATCAAGTATTGCTTACTTTGCAACCTATTTTTACACCAGAAATGTGGTGCAATTTTGTCACAAAATTACACACAAAACAATGTTCTTTCCCAAAAAATCATGTCACTTTTTCCATTAAGCATCAACATTTGTTTCAACTTACAAGGTCTAGTGGACTCACATTCATAAATTTGAACCAGTGCTTCACAGTAAATAGTGCCATACACATGGCATTGGGCATTTTTGAAGTCATTTTTAATTGAGTCTGCTTTCAAAAGTAGCGAGACCTGTGTAAAATCACAAAGTTGTAGAAATGGCAGGCTGAGACTTACTATTAAAGCAGAAAACGGTCATGCAGAGTTCAAATCCCCCTCCCATGGTATCATTCAGTAAACAGCACAATATAGAATAGACAGTAAATAGGGCCATAACACAGCAACCCATGCAGAATTGTACCATACAAATAGTACCATCCTATGTGAATCTGTGCCATATAGAGATTGCCCCAATTATGACCAGTTTACAATACTTACCTATGCTCAGTGCCATGGGGAGTCCAGCAATGCTTAACAACTATGGGGGAGATTTATCAAACTGGTGTGAAGTAGAACTGGCTTTGTAGCCCATAGCAACCAATCATATTCTACTTTTCATTTTTCAAAGGAGCTGTGAAAAATGAAAGGTGCAATCGGATTGGTTGCTATGGACAACTAAGGCTACTTTCACACCAGCGTTTTGGCTTTCCGTTTGTGAGATCCGTTCAGGGCTCTCACAAGCGGTCCAAAACGGATCAGTTTTTGCCCTAATGCATTTTGAATGGAAAAGGATCCGCTCAGAATGCATCAGTTTGCCTCCGTTCCGTCTCCATTCCGCCGGATCTGTTTTCTCTGACACAATAGAAAATGGATCCGTCCTCTATTGACTTTCAATGGTGTTTAAGACGGATCCGTCTTGGCTATGTTAAAGATAATACAAACAAATCCGTTCTGAACCTCCCAATCATGTGCCAATAACAAGTACCCCCATAGATGCCCCCCAATCATGTGCCAGTAACAAGTACCCCCATAGATGCCTCCCCAATCATGTGCCAGTAACAAGTGCCCCCATATCATGTACTTAGGTCTCTTGCACACAAAAGTTTTGTTTTCTGTTTCCATTCAGGTTTTTTTGTGTTCTGTTTGCGGTACCATTCACTTCAATGGGTCCGCAAAAACAACGGAAGGCACTCCGTATGCATTCCGTTCCTGTATTTCCGTTCAAAGATAGAACATGTCCTATTATTGCCCGCAAATCACGTTCTGTGGCTCCATTCAAGTCCATGGTTCCGCAAAAAAAAACGGAATGCATATGGAATGCATCAGTATGTCTTCCGTTTTTGCAGAACCATCTATTGAAAATGTTATGCCCAGCCCAATTTTTTATGTACTTACTGTTTAAACATTATTGTATGCTTCCATTTCCGATCCTCAAAAAATGGATAACAAACGGAAACCAAACGGAACGGAAACACTACTGAAACAAAAACCCGGAAAAACTGATCCGTTAAAAACGGACCGCAGAATACTGAAAAAGCCATACGATCGTGTGCAAGAGGGCTTACTTTGTAGTGATCACAAGATAAAGGGGTTGTCCCACGAAAAATATTCTACAGTTTTCAAGCCTGCACCTGGATCTGACTGCTTTTAGAATAGCATGTAATTAAAAATGTATTATCACTACTAAATTATTCAATAAAATGTATGTGTATAGTGCCACTTATTTTCTCTTTTCTTTGTCCTGCTCACTGAGATGGTCGCACATGCTCAGTTTCATCTTTCAACTGCCTCCTGAGCTTTCATAGGGAGAGCTGAGACACGCCCCCCTGACCTGCAGTAGAGAAGACACTCCTCCTGAGCTTTCAGCTTGATATAAATCTAGCGGAGCAATGAATGGGGAGATCTCTGGATCCATGTGAGGTACGGGGCTGGTTCGAAGAGATTGTCATGTAGTATATGATAACACATTTTTATTTTTTTAGATCAATCATGGGATAACCCCTTTAAGTCAAGATTTCTTTTTTAATTAATGTCTGAAGCTTTACTGTGATTTGTGCACTGTGGTAGCTAGAATTGACATTTATAGTTAGAATTGTAGTTAGAAATGTAGTGGCAATTGTAGAACCAGGCAAAATGTCATATAGGGATACCTTTCACTTACAGATCCGGTACTCTTTTTTAGAGAAAAAGTATTTTTAATCCATATCCATATGCAAATGAGCTGCAACTATGCCACGGGACCCATGTACAGTGATGTCACTGGCATAGAGAAGAGGCTGCAGCGCTCAAGGCCTCTTCTAACAGCTGATCGGTGGGGGTCCCAGTTGATGCACGTCTGCAGATCTGATACTGATGACCTATCCTGAGGATAAGTAATAAATATCTTTTCCTGAATAACCCCTTTCAATGTTTTGATTGGTAGGGCTCCAAGGGCTGAAACCCCCACCAATAACCAGGAGGAGGAGAAAGAAGCACTCTCACAGAGAGCTGTGTCTCCTCACTGCAGGAGACAGACTTGAGACAGGCTCAAATACTTTCTATTGAGCTCATCTTCAGCAGCGAGGATACAGAGGAACACTCTGTGTAGTCGCTTTCTCCTTGTTTTACTGATCAGTAGGGGTCTCAGTTAGAGATGAGCGAATTTCCGCTTATGAAATTCGTTTCATACTTCGTTTGTTGGTTAAAGGTTTATTGCGTTATGGATTCCGTTACCACGGACCATAACGCAATTCTATGACGGAATGCATAATGGAATGCCTTTAGATGCAGTCCTCCCCTGCATAATGGAAACAGGACGGATCCGTTTGCAGCCCTTAGTCTTCTATTATGACGGAATGAATAACGAATGCCTCTAAGAAAGAAAGGGCGAAAGAAAGAAAGAATTGCCATGTACGGTAATTATGTTGGAACATTTACTCTTATAACTCTGATTTGCTATTCCTTTATTATTCCTACTAAAAGTTAAGAATTACTACTTTATAGTAGTTTGCAATGAAGGTCATAATGGATGTTCCCAGTTGGGTGTGTGTCCCTGCCCAGTATGACACCGGCAACAGTGATTGGATATTGTCAGACTGTGCAGGGACACATTCACAACTGGTATCACCTGAACGACCTTTATTGCAGACTGCTGACAATTTATTCACAAACTTTGAGTAGGAATAATCGAAGAATGGCACAACTTACAGTTATAAAAATAGATGTGCAGAATTGTTATTACATGGGGCAAGTAGTTACTAAAACAGACATATCTGGAGATGTGACAGGTCCTCTTTAAAAGAAAAGAGAATCTGCCATACTTGAGATGCTGAGCTCGGTGATATATATGTTTATATGAGTTGCAGCAGGATTGCTCAGTAAAACGAGTAAATCTTAACAGGACTCCTAGGAGAGACAGTAAGAGTCCTGTTTAACCTGTCCACACACAGGATGATTGACAGCCTACTCTAAACACACTGATAGAGAGAGCGTTGTCAATCATCCTGGGTCAGCAGGTAAATCAGGACCTCTCACTGTCTCTCCTAGCAGTCCTGTCAGGACTTACTCTGATTTTTACTCCTGCTCCAAATCATATCAACCTGTATCCATCACAGAGCTCGACTTCTCTGCCTCTATCATATATCACAGGGATGCTCAACCTGCGGCCCTCTAGCTTGACCTAATAGCTCCCAGCATGACCTAATAGCTGTAGAATGTCCAGGCATGCTGGGAGTTGTAGTTTTGAAACAGCAAAGTTGGGCATCCCTGATATATCAGATAGGGCTTGAGAAACCACCTGAGAGGTTCCATTTAAATGAAGCAATGAGAATGGGGAATACCTTAGCCACTTCTTTAGGATTTATGGAATTATTTAGGAGAGTCCCTTTGGCCTTTCAGTTCTTTAGTTTGAGGTTGTGACATTGTCTCCAAGAACCTACAGTATGTTTTTATTCTATTAGTTACCAGGTCTTACTGTTCATGTAATGGGAAGCCTCACAAATAAAGGGACACATTAAATTTCTGCAGATACATAAAACAAGAACATACGATCACACACGCAGTAATAGCACCACACAGGATGTGCAAATAAATTTAGTAATCAGCAACTGTAAATGGTTTTAACAGCTAAAAGAGATTTTTACAGTGTATAACAGGCATGCTTGGTATATATTACTTTCTTTACATACAAGGGAAAGTGTAATGTCAAAAGAAGCACAGCTTTAAATGGAGAAAATGTATAGCTAATAGTACATGTAAAATATTCACAGTATAATTTTGAGCACGGTTAGTGTAACAAAAAAATAAAAAATAAAAGTAAAATTAAAAAACCAATGCAAAAGAAAATTATATGTCATGAGGGAAGCCATGTTATTATAACATTGTATTCATGTCAGTTGTCCAGAAGGCCACACACATCAACAATTGGGCCTTAGAGAGAGCTGCTACTGAAGAGCTTCTTATTGCTGAAAATCAATTATGATATGTTCACACATGGCAGATTAGTGGCAGCTACCTCGGTGACTATCCAATTTATGTAAACGAGGCATGCCCACCCTTATAAGATCCTGTTCTCATACATGTTGGAAGCAGGAGAATCAGCTCCCACCACAAGGAATTAAGAAGAAAGTCAAAAGATTTATAGTGAGATGAACAATGACACCTTAAAGGGAAACTGTCAAGTTGTACATGGAGTCCTGTCTGCAGGCAGCATGTTACAGAGAAGATAAGCAGACTGATATATATTTTTGTTGGAAAATAATAATAATAATAATAATAATAATCAGATTACCATATTTTAATGATTCAACCCCCTCTTTCTATGCTTAGGAGTCCAGTGGGCGGTCTTATCAGTAACTGAAAGCCTCCCCTGTATGACTGTACATAGAGATAGCGGTCAATCACTGAACAGGAACACCCACTGGACTCCTAAGTGTAGAAAGAAAGTGCAGAGGTTTAAATGAATGAAATACAAGTTAAACTAAATATTTTCTATATATATATTACTATATATCAATCTGCTCAGCTCCTCTTGTTCAATAGCATGCAGCCTACAGAGCAGACATGTTCAACAAGACAGGTTCCACGTCCAACACCATTTTACTGTTTTAGATCATCTCATCAATGTATATAAAAATTTGAATAACTCTTTGAATACCTGGCATTACTTATATGCACTGACCCTATCCAGAGCTTCATTCACAATTCTGCGGTCTTCAGAGCTGAAACCTCTCTCTGCTGATTCCAAGTCTGACTTTCAACCAGAGGGGTAGTTTTTACACCAGTAATCTGATGTAAGAAAAGCTACCCCACTGCATTCTAGGAACCCAACTCAGGGATATGCGTTAGGCCAAACATGTGGACTATTTCCAGTGACAACCGGCAAAACTGTGTAACTTCCGGTAAGTACAATATCAGAAATGCAATGCCATTCACTAAGATACTCAACCTTTTATATGAATTATTTCTAGATATAAATTGTGTTCAATGTCGGAGATACCCTTTCCAGGAAATCTCAGATATTTGATGCAATCATAATACTACTTATCCTTCCTAACATTACTCAGTATACAGGAAATATAGATCCTTCATTTTCCTGAATTGCATATAGTATGAAGTACAATTCTCTGCAAAACAGATAAACAAAATGAAATATCCCAAAGGCTCAATATAAAAACTCGAGGAGCTTGTGATGGTTTCTTCTAGAAAATGTTGGAAGGATTTAAAAAGGAGTGGACTGTTGTGGCCAGAAACCTCTGTGGCTTTTTACAGCTCATCCCGGATCCTTTTGTCGTAGTTTTGATGTTTAAGTCCAGGTTGTCCACCTTTCCTGTCAAGCGGCCAATTATATCATCCTGGTCATCAATCTCAGTCTGCAATCCGAGAGCTAGATTCTTCAGCCGACCCAAGCCTAGAGACATGTCATCTGTAAAATAAACCAGAGTTTTAAAGCGACCATTTATTAGGAAGTAGCTGGTAATACTCTCCAACTTAAAGTGCCCCCCACTTTGGACTAGTCTACTTTTCAGTCTTGTTAAAAAATATTCCAGCTTGGTGACCCACTATAGCGGTCACAAGTCCATATTGCAAGGGGCCAGAAAGTAGAGACTGGCAAGGGACCTGGGAAGTGTTGAAATCAGAGAACCAGCAAGGTGATCATGACTTATATCTAATTTTACTACATTGTAGGCCGATTGCTAATCCCCGTTAGCTGGCAAACACTGTTTAATTATACATAGTTTTACATAATTTCATAAAGGCAAACCAGGAGGGTAAGGCTCTGTTCATATATGCACTACAAATTCTGTCTTATTTGTAGGGGAAAAATGGCATTATTTTTCCAGCCAAACTGAGGCTTCTTTCACACTGGCGTTAGGATTGTCCGGCAGGCTGTTCCCCTGCCAGATCCGTATAACGTTTGCACACGTGTGATGCCGGAAGTCTGCCCCTGGCCCATTCACTCGGGACTAGGGATCGACCGATATTGATTTTTTAGGGCAGATACCGATAATTTGTGAACTTTCAGGCCGATAGCCGATAATTTATACCGATATTCTGGGAATTTTCATTTTTGAGAAAAAAAAAAATTTCCTACACAAATCTGCTGAAATTAATATGTTTATTGTTAATGTGTATTTTTTTTGTTTATTGTTAATGTGTATTTTTTTATTTTTTAAATCTTTTTCATTTATACTTAATATTTTTGTGTTTTTTTTTTTACTAACTTTGAACCCCCTTAGGGACTAGAACCCTTGTCCTATTCACCCTGATAGATCTCTTATCAGGGTGAATAGGAGCTCACACTGTCCTGCTGCTCTGTGCATAGTGCACACAGCAGCATGGAGCTTACCATGGCAGCCAGGGCTTCAATAGGCGTCCTGGCTGCCATGGTAACCGATCGGAGCCCCAGGATTACACAGCTGGGGGGCTCCGATCGGAGGAGCAGGGGAGAGGGGATCCTGTGGCCACTGCCCACCAATGAGTAATTGAGTAATACTGGGTGGGGGGGGGGGGGGGGGGCGCACTGCGCCACCAATGTTTTTACTATTGGGATGGGGGTGGGTGGCGCAGTGCGCCCCCCACTGAAGATAAGTCTCTCAATCATTCATATACAGGAGGCGGGAGCTGGCTGCAGAATCACATAGCCGGCTCCTGACCTCTATGAGCGGTGGCTGCGATCCGCGGCACCTGAGGAGTTAACTACCGCAGATCGCATCTACTTGTCATAGAGGTCGGGAGCCGGCTATGTGATTCTGCAGCCAGCTCCCGCCTCCTGTATATGAATGAATGAAAGGCTTATCTTCATTGGTGGCGCAGTGGCCACAGCCCCTCCCCTCCTCTTATGTTCTCTCCTCTCATTGGCGGCAGCGGCAGCAGCATCACAGGGGGGAGGGAGACACTGCTTCCTTCTCCCCTGTGCTGCGGAGGGAACACAGAGAGCGCTGAGAGCAGCGCGTTCTGTGTTCCCAATATGTTATCGGTATATCGGCAAGATAGATGCCGATAACGTTCAAAATCCTCAATATCGGCCGATAATATCGGCCAAACCGATAATCGGTCGATCCCTACTGGGGACAGGTCGGAGATGCGGCCGCAGCACGGCAAACTTGTCGAGAGGTGGCCGGACAAAAACCACAGCGTGCACAGGGGAGGTGTTATCTTCTTAAAATTAACCTGAAACCATGAAAATGCAGTCCAATCTGCAGGCAGCATGTTATAGAGCATGTGGAGCTGACAGATTGATATATAGTGTTGTAGGAAAACATTAGTAAGACTTGTAAATTTAAATTAAATACATTTAAATCTTTGCTATTTCTGACTACAGTTGTACATGCGGAAGGTGATATCAGTGATTGATAGCATTCTCTGTGTAAGTGTGTACACATAGATAGCTGTCAGTCACTGATGGCTGTACACGGGGGAGGTGTTATCAGTGATCACATTCTCTGTGAAAGTGTGTACACATAGATAGCTGTCAGTTAACGATAGCTGTACATGAGGAAGGGGTTATCAGTGATTGATAGTATCCTCTGTGTAAATGTGTATACATAGATAGCTGTCAGTCACTGATAGTTGTACACAGGGGAGGTGATATCAGTGATTGATAGCATTCTCTGTGTAAGTGTGTATACAGAGATAGCTGTCACTCAGATAGCTGTACACGGGGATGATCTTAAGTTCATAAAAAGCAGAGGCTTAAATGTAATAAATGACTAGTTTTACTGAATATAAAAGTAATAAAACTATATATCAATCTGCTCAGCTCATCCTGCTTTACAAGATGTTGACTGCAGTGCAATTTCATGGTGATAGGTTCGCTTAAAGTACAGTTACAGAAGGACAATGCAACAGAGTCCAATAATTTTACGTATGTATATCTTTCATGATCGTTAGAAAAACATGGTTACCCCAAATTATTGTCCATTTTCTGGTGGTAGCCTCTCAGAGCTGGATTTTTTTGTTGATACTCAGAGCTGGTTGCACCCAAACCTCTGTTAGTATCTAGAAAAAAAAAGGAACAAGTACATGAGTATACCATGCAAATAAAACTTTACAATACAATCATCTACTGTATTCCATGATAGATAAACTGGGAGGCTGGTTTGTATATAAGTGAACAGTGCACCCAGTTGTCAGAATGCAAGCTCCATGTTAGCACTACAAATGCAATAACCCAATTCTTCCAAAAAATAGGCTCAAACTCCTTTCAGATCAGAATTGTGGGCTTTCTTTATTGAAAACTACATTTAAAGTGTGCAGATGTAGTTTCTGATCATTTGGGCTCCCTTATGTATCTGTTCATATTAAACTTCATGTTGTTTCTGTTAGAGCCAATGCGGCCTGTGAATGAACTGAAGATTTGTTTAGTGTGAATATATTTTCAAGGTTGTTTGGGATTCTGAATCATTGCTAATCTGGAATGCTAACAGATGAACAAGAGGTACACAGTGACCCTTTATACTGCGCATGTCCTGGCTACATTCCACTAGGGAGCGGAGTTCTTTGTTTGATCTGTCTAAAGCTGTACCCCTTTAGGGAAAAGGTCAAAGCTCATCCTACAGGAGGACACCTGTCGCAGGGACCAAATCCGTGTTTTTTCGGTCGTGTTTTTTTCCGCTGAAACAGGGCTTCCCAGCTGATGTGCCGCTGTCAGATGATGTCAACTCACAACGACGTAAATAACTTCATTCTGGATGTAGTCAGGACTCCAGTTGAAGTGTTGATGTCATTGTGAATTATGTTCTATCCTTTGTATATAGATAAGTGCAAAAGAAGGATGTATATCGCTATATGTACTGTATATACTATTGTTATTATATTTAATAAAATCATACTATTAACCTTCATTGAAGTGTAGTTGTAGTTTCAGTTAAGAGTCTCTCTTTAAAGAGTATCAAGCCTGAAGTCTTGCTCTTAGGTCATCAATATTAGACACCCGTCACCTCTGCCGATCAACTGGTGAAGAGAAGGCCACGCTCTGTGCGAGCGCTGCCTTCCCTTCATTGTTTACCTGCTCGCTGTCGACTTCACAGCGGTGAGCAGGTGTAATTACAAGCCGTCCGATTTACTTCAATAGGATGGTTCCTTTCTATTCAAGTGTATAGGAAGGAGCAGTCCTATTGAAGTGAATGGGAAGGCTTGCAATTACACTTGCTCACCGCTGTGATGTTGAAAGTGAGCAGGTAAAGAATGAAGGGAAAGCAGCGCTTTTCAACCAGCTGATTGGCAGCGGTGCCGGGTGTCAGACCCCTGCCGACCTGATATTGATGACCTATCCTGAGGATAGAACAACACATAATGCAACAGCACTCTACAAACCAAATAAAGTACAAAGACATAGCAAATGCTATGCTAATAAATTAGAGATGCTTGGCAAATATATTTTGTACAAAAATATTTGAGCCCGTTTGCCGCACGTCAAGGCGATCTCTATAAGATGGGAACCTAACACTAAGTTCACCTGTTATGTGCCATGACAGCAACCATGAAGTTCAGGGGGTGTAGGTTTCACATGCATGCTGGGCCCCTTTTGGTTTATATCTCTGTGGTGCCAAAATGGCATGCATGCATGCAGAGCAAACTATATACTCATGATAATTAAAATCAGCCTGTGAGGCAAAACAGGCTACAGGAGTGCACGACCAAATAGGAGTCAGCCACGTCTCCCATATAAACTACAAAGGAAAAGGGGATAGGTCATCAATAGAATCTCAGAAAACCCCTATATTGTTAGATATAATTTCATAGGAAGCCGATTAACTCTCAGCATGTTTCTGCAGTATAGGAAGACACCAAAGAATCAAGAGAAAACCCATGCTAACACAGTGAGAACCTAGAAATGCAGACATTCCTATGGTCAAATTTGGATTAAAGATCCTCCAACTACTAAGGCTACTTTCAAACTCCTGTTTGGTGCGGATCAGTCATGGATCTGCACAGACGAATCCGCACTGATAATACAACCGCATGCATCTGTTCAGAACGGATCCGTTTGTATTATCTTTAACAATGCCAAAACGGATCCGTCTTGAACACCATTGAAAGTCAATGGGAGGACGGATCCGTTTTCTATTGTGCCAGATTGTGTCATAGAAAACGGATCCGTCCCCATTGACTTACATTGTGTGTCAGATCGGATCCGTTTGCCTCCGCATCGTCAGGCGGACACCAAAACGCTTCAAGCAGTGTTTTGGTGTCCGCCTCCAGAGTGGAATGGAGGCGGAACAGAGCCAAACTGATGCATTCTGAACGGATCCTTATCTATTCAGAATGCATTAGGCAAAACTGATCCGTTTTAGACCGCTTGTGAGAGCCCTGAAACAGATCTCACAAACGGAAACCAAAACGCCAGTGTGAAAGTAGCCTGAGTCACCATGCTGAGAACAGGTAGACAGGTAGATGTCTAACCCACGTAAGTCATCTGCTTGTGCCAGCTGCCTCAAGATATGCCGTGAAAATTATAATTTATCAAACTGTCCTTCTGGATCTTAAACTAACAAATGTGGAGTAAAGAAATGATATTATAGTGAAGGTATACATAGAGCCGTTCCCTCAAAACTTGGCTCTTCACAAAATCGCCTTTGGTATCAGTGGATGATAAAAACAGCTATAGAGCTATTTTAGTACAAAGATGTTCAAGGTTTAGTATAGTTTTACCTAGCTAGGGGAAGAATTTCAGCAATCCTGCATATTTTACCTTCAGCGAAATCAAACCCGGTTTAATGAGTAAACAGAGCAGTACGTACTGCAACCCATAGGCCAGGGCTGTAACATAAAGACTTCATTACTTTATCAAGTGAAAATGTATATACAACCTATGTGGAATGCAACCTTAGGGATAATGATTCTGTACAGAAAAGTTCACTGAAAACAATGCTTTCCAAATGACTTTGGAAAAGGAGCAATCCAAAACTGACAGCCCTCACTACCAGTCTCCATGTGCCAGGTGCAACTGCTACCCCTGTGCACCCAATAGTTACACATATGACTGCAGGTACAGATGCCACTTAAAGGTTTTTTTCTGGACTCCTTTTCAAAATGTTGAAAATGTCTAAAAGTCAATATCCTCTTCCACCAACCCCCACCCCCATACCTTTCTGTGCATTCTAAGTAGACCCTCCTTCGCACCCCACAGCATCTCCTCATGTTTGTTTACAGGCAGAACTTCCTTGATCTGAAGCGTCCTGTCCAGGTACCCACCAGGTCCAGGATTCCACGCTCAGTCTTCTTAGCTAGCGCTATTCCCACCCGACACGGCACCCTCTCTTCTTCTGACAACTTCCCACTCCTTCCTGAAAGAGCCATCTTGAAAAACCCAGAGCCTAGCATTTACATTTTGTAACGCAGACACTGGTCATCACGTACAGTACAGTGACATCACTGGGCTCTTGGAAGTTACATCCCATAAGACGTCCCGCACACTACACAGCGCTGAACATTACATGAGCTCTGCTCCAATGCTATCTCCCACAGAGGCATGTCAGCGGTGAAGTCCCGTTCAGTTTACAGTATTGACCAGCACATGTGCAAAAGCTCTTGAGCATGTGCCGTTTACAGATGTGCACTAAATGGGACCTTCCTCTGTTGAACTGGCTTGAGCTCTCCTCACATAGAAGGATGTCCCGTTCAATGCACAGCGCATGCGTAACTGAGCTCCAAGCCCCGCATTCCTCCTCTTCCTATGAACTCACGTCAACGGTGAGGAGCCATTGAAACCCCTTGCTCTGAAGAGAAGGCTGCAGGGATTGAACATGACGTCACTGGAAGGGAAGAAACCTGCTTCACGTGGATCAGGAAAACGGCATTACATATGGAAAGCATGTCACTGCATAGTGTAAATGATGAGATAATCAGCCAGACTGGAGAACCCCTTTCATGACTACTTGAGGTCCCGGTTGCTTGGCCTACTGTTATTTTGCAGGACATATAGTCCAAAATATTACTCACCTAGAGTATCGCGCTTCAGCAGGTTCGGATGTGTGGCTTCATACTTGTCTTCTTGTTCTTTGCTTATTGACATTGCATCCTGTAATCTAAATGTATAGGATGATGTAAACATGTTATTATAAGTACCAAATATACAGTCTTTTCGATTTCTGCTACATTAATACTTGGAAACAAAAAGGTAGTACCAGGTCTAGGCACTGAATCTTATTTGACTGAATGGCCAGGCAGGACAAGGTGGTTTCATATAAAGGGGTTCTACAGGATTGGGAGCAAATGGAAGCTTTCTTTCAGAAACCACACCATACATGTCCGCGGATTGTGTCTGGTTTAGCAGCTGAGATCTAGAGAAGTGAATAGGGCTAAGCTGCAATACCACACTTACATAAAGTTTTTTTTTTTTTTATCCTATACAACCCCATTTAAGGACCTTTAGAATTTGAGTGGCTGTGGATGTGGCCACAGTATCCCCATTGGCCAATTAGCTCAACTGAATCCAAAATTATGGCGCACTCGAGTAGCTAAAAGATGTCCTATATTAGACGGTTCTACTGTTTCCCTTTAAAGATATAGTCACATGTGGCGTATGCAAACCCACAGTGTTTTTGCGCCATCTATTCCACAATTAAATCTGCACCATTTGGTGTGGATTTTGCTGCTGCTGATTTCTGCCACATACTCTACGGACCCGTCCTAACAGGGAGGCATGCTAAAAGTCTTCTGCAGCAAGGGCAGAGTACTAGAATTTAGGCAAGCTATAAGATGCCTGAATAACCTAGAGGTGTAATTGTATCTATTAAAGAGGCTGTCCAGGATTTTGATATTGATGTCCTATCCTCAGGATAGACCATCAATATCGGATCAGTGGGGGTCCGACACCCTGCATCCCTGCCAATTAGCTGTTTCGGAGTAGCTCAGGGAGTCAGCGCAAGAACTACACCGCTCTGACTGCAGCACTGCAACCATTCACTTCAAATGGCAGCAGCACTGTCGTTACCAGCTACTTCAACAACTGTCAGACCCCCGTCGATCTGATATTGACAGCCGATCCAGAGGATAATATGTAAATCAGTCAGGAGGGGGCGGGGAAAAGGCGGGCATTGCTTGCCTTGAAGCAAGGAGGCCGCTGCCCCCTTGACTTCAAGCCTGACTGCAAACAGAGCGCTCAGGGAGATTAAAAAAGCGTTTTTCTGAAGTATGGATTAAAGAATTTCTGGCTCACACACCTGATCAGTTACAGACTGGGGGCTGCTATAAGGTAATGCTGGCAGTTTTATATCACTTTTGGAGGTGACAGGTTCCCTTTAAACAAACATTTAACCTCATAAAATGCTATGGCCAACACATCCTTGGAGGACAGAAAAAGGAAAACATATTTTGCATTAAAGTAAGACTGCATTTTTAAAATATAAATAATTAAATGTATAATATATTAATTTACTTGCTGCTAGCCGTGTAGTCATAGGCTCCATTCTGAGGTGGTGTCTCTGCAGGTTTGGCTTTAAAGTAATTGGTGAAGCCACTGAAGATGCTTTTTATGCTATTGATATGCCGTTGACTGGTCTTCAGATCTTGTTCCATTTTGTCCACCATTTTTTCTGTGCGTTTCAAAGCTTCTCCTTGCCGCACTAGCTCCTGTGCAGAAAGAAAACAGATAGAGGGTAAGATTCATTATACCTGCCACTGTCCAGTTTCCCTGGGCGGACACGGGTACTGCTTGACTCACCCTGGTGCCTCTGTCCTGTGGCAGATTCCCACTGGCCCTCCTTTTCTCTGGAGTAGAAGGCCGCACCACCAGAGTCCTGTGTCCTCTGTTGCAGGCCAAAGCCTGCACTTGTCTCCTAGGTCTCCTCCCAGGGCACTCATGGGGCCAGAATGCATGCATTCTAAACTTAATTTTTCCCTGGGAAGAGGTGCTTGAGCAATAGGTTTACTAGCTTGCTAGATCCTGCCAAGGTGCACTAAAATCTGCTTGTCTGCCTGTGTACCAACTTCTGCCCGATTCCCAGATTCTGATTCTCACTGTACTGACACTGTGCTGCCTGCCCTGACCTTCGGACTGTTCCACGGATTTGCAAAAACTCTGCCTCCCCTGACACAGGCACACTACAACTCCATTCACACCTGGACCTCTGTTCTCATTATTGGTGAGGGTCCCAGAGGTCAGACCCCCAGCAATCATACATGTTATGCCATTTCTCTATTATTTCTAGTAGAAGCTTATGAATGAGTTGCCGGCGGTCTGTTATAAAGGTCCAGCTGGGTGTTACTGGTCTTGGATGTGTCCCTGCACAGTCTGACACTATCCTATCAGTGCCGTCAGTGACAGACTGTGCAGGGACACCCCCACCCAAACTGGTGACACCCTCACTGCAGACTGTTGGCAATTCATTCATTACTGAAAGTACTAATAATCATAAGAAAGGCAGGAAGAAGAAGTCTTTTACTTTTCCTAAGAATGTGTTTTAATGCTGCAGTCAGTGAATAGCAAACACACACAACAAACAGGAAACCCGTCTGCCGTGACAGTAACCTGATAAATAGTAGATTCAAATGTGAATAACACAAACGGTTTTCAGAGGAATGGTCACCTACAGATTTGAGATCCCAGAGATTTTCTGACTTTTACTTTTAAATTAACGCCATAAATTAAAGGAACAGATTGAGCATCAATCTGGGAACATGAGCTGGGCTTGTAACCACGAGGTACACGTCTGTTGGTTGGCATGAAAGACCTCCAAAGTACTGCCAAGCTGACAACCAACGACTGCCTTCCATCTGCATCCCTTACACTAGTTTGTGTCACAAAAAAAAGGGTCCAACAACTGGCAGAAAATGTTCTGAAGTGAATCATGGGTGTAATGAGCCGTCACCTCTCCTGACAGAGAAACTGCTTTCATTCCCCCTGTAATAACCAATCTGGAGCATCTAGTCTTATGACTATGTTGTGTCATTCCTCTGCTATTCCTGCTTTATGAATGAATTGTCAGCAGTCTGTAATAAAGGTCCATCTGGACAAGACTGACTGGATAGTGTCAGACTGTGCAGGGACACCCCTCCCCCCCCAGCTGGTAACACCCAGAAGGACCTTTGTAATAAAGTGCTGGCAATTCATTCATAAACTATAGCAGGAATAATAGAGGAATGGTGCAACTTACAGTCATATGAGTAGATGCTCCAGAATTGTTATTACATGGGGAATGCATGTAGTTACTAAAACAGACATGTCAGGAGCGGTGATCGGTCCTCTGTGGACAGTAAATCTGGACTACAATATGGTTTACTGCATTATACCACTGTGCTGGCGGTAGGGAATTAGCTCCTCACATACTGTAGAAGGGCAAGAGACTCAATATCACTGACATTTTTAACATAATAGGCCAATTTTACCGGACCTCTATATCACCGTCTCCTCAGATAGCTTTACTTTCTATCTATTCGGGTAGAATTCAACTTGTCAAGAAAGGTGCCCTTAGGCTATTTGTGCAGGCTGTGAGACAGATCATACCGCGCCAGTGGAAATCAGCAGATAGTCTGCGGAGACTTACTTGGGTCCATGCACTGGACACTCTGGTCCGGATGGAAGAGCTGAGGCCCACAATCAGACGCGTTCCTACTCGCAATCATGGGACCCTTGGCTGCAATTCAGAAGCTCTCCTAGATTTCACACTTGGCTAGATACTGGTAGTTGACCTGGTGAAGTTCAGGTTTCTTTTTTACACATCCCCTCCCCTCCCCCTGCCTTTCCTTCCCTTCCGTTTTCCAGCCCCTTGTCTTGTCTTGGTCTTATTTGTTCAGACTCATCACACTTAGGCTACTTTCACACTAGCGTTCGGGGCTCCGCTTGTGAGTTCCGTTTGAAGGCTCTCACAAGCGGCCCCGAACGGATCCGTACTGCCCCAATGCATTCTGAGTGGATGCGGATCCGCTCAGAATGCATCAGTTTGGCACCGTTTGTCCTCCGCTCCGCTCAGCAGACGGACACCCGAACGCTGCTTGCAGCGTTTTCGTGTCCGCCTGGCCGTGCGGAGCCAAACGGATCCGTCCAGACTTACAATGCAAGTCAATGGGGACGGATCCGTTTGACATTGACACAATATGGTGCAATTTCAAACGGATCCGTCCCCCATTGACTTTCAATGTAAAGTCAGGATTATACCATCAGATCGGAGTTTTCTCCAATCCGATGGTATATTTTAACTTGAAGCGTCCCCATCACCATGGAACGCCTCTATGTTAGAATATACCATCGGATTTGAGTTACATCGTGAAACTCAAATCCGACAGTATATTATAACACAGAGGCGTTCCCATGGTGATGGGGACGCTTCAAGTTAGAATATACTGAGAACTGTGCACATGACTGCCCCCTGCTGCCTGGCAGGTGCTGCCAGGCAGCAGGGGGCAGACCCCCCCCCCCCCTCCTGTATTTAACTTATTGGTGGCCTCCCTCCCCAGTATTAATTGTAACCAGTGCGGCCCCCCTCCCTCTATATTCATCGGTGGCCAGTGCGGATATTAAATATGAGCAGTGCGGTCTCCCCCTCCCTCCCCAATATTAAATATGAGCAGTGCGGCCTCCCCCTCCCTCCCTCCCCAGTATTAAATATGAGCAGTGCGGTCTCCCCCTCCCTCCCCAGTATTAAATATGAGCAGTGCGGTCTCCCCCTCCCTCCCTCCCCAGTATTAAATATGAGCAGTGCGGTCTCCCCCCTCCCTCCCTCCCCAGTATTAAATATGAGCAGTGCGGTCTCCCCCCTCCCTCCCTCCCCAGTATTAAATATGAGCAGTGCGGCCTCCCCCTCCCTCTATTCATTGGTGGCCAGTGCGGATTCAAAGTATTGTGATCAGTGCGGCCTCCCCTCTCCCCCCCCCCCCCCATCATTGGTGGCAGCGGAGAGTACCGATCGGAGTCCCAGTTTAAATCGCTGGGGCTCCGATCGGTTACCATGGCAGCCAAGACGCTATTGCAGTCTTGGCTGCCATGGTTACTTAGCAACAAATAGCAGCATTATACTTACCTGAAGAGCTGCGATCTATGTGACCGGCCGGGAGCTCCTCCTACTGGTAAGTGACAGGTCTATAGGCAATGCGCCGCACAGACCTGTCACTTTACCAGTAGGAGGAGCTCCCGGCCGGTCACATAGATCGCAGCTCTTCAGGTAAGTATAATGATTCTATTTGTTGCTAAGTAACCATGGCAGCCAAGACTGCAATAGCGTCTTGGCTGCCATGGTAACCGATCGGAGCCCCAGCGATTTAAACTGGGACTCCGATCGGTACTCTCCGCTGCCACCAATGATGGGGGGGGGGGGGGGAGAGGCCGCACTGATCACAATACTTTGAATCCGCACTGGCCCCCAATGAATAGAGGGGGGGGGGGGCCGCACTGCTCATATTTAATACTGGGGAGGGAGGGAGGGGGAGACCGCACTGCTCATATTTAATACTGGGGAGGGAGGGGGGGGAAGACCGCACTGCTCATATTTAATACTGGGGAGGGAGGGAGGGAGGGGGAGACCGCACTGCTCATATTTAATATCCGCACTGGCCACCGATGAATATAGAGGGAGGGGGGCCGCACTGGTTACAATTAATACTGGGGAGGGAGGGGGGGCCGCACTGGCCACCAATAAGTTAAATACAGGAGGGGGGGGGGGGTCATGTACACAGTTCTCAGTATATTCTAACTTGAAGCGTCCCCATCACCATGGGAACGCTTCTGTGTTTAGAATATACTGTCGGATCTGAGTTTTCCGAAGTGAAAAATCAGATCTGAAATAAACTGTTATGCAAACGGATCCGTTCTGAACGGATGCAAGCGTTTGCATTATAGGAGCGGATCCGTCTGATGAAACATCAGACGGACCCGCTCGAACGCTAGTGTGAAAGTAGCCTTATTTGCATACTTATGATAGCCATGTTTCCTTTATAATTGGGCACAGGTTATATTGCCCTTTTCCACACTTGTCATGTGACTTTGTATCTCATTTTCATTTTTGCTTCAATAAATATGATTGAACCATAATAGGCCAATTTTCACTAATACATTTATTTGACAATAAAAATTTGAAATACAGTTAGTAATGGGCCAGATCTTTAAAGGGGGTGTCCATGTCCAGCTTCTAGCACACTTGTATCTATGTCCTGGACAGTGCTGTACATAAAATAGAAGTAAAACTGGAATTATGGCCAAAAAGTTCAACCTTGGTTTCATCAGACCATAACACCTTTTCCCACATGCTTTTGGGAGACTTCAGATGTGTTTTTGGCTTGGATGGTTTTCTACGTAAGAAAAGGCTTTCGTCTTGCCACTCTACCCCATAGCCCAGACACATGAAGAATACGGGAGATTGTTGTCACATGTACCACACAGCCAGTACTTGCCATATATTCCTGCAGCTCCTTTAATGTTGCTGTAGGCCTCTTGGTAGCCTCCCAGACCAGTTTTCTTCTTGTCTTTTCATAAATTTTGGAGGGATGTTCTTGGTAATGTCTCTGTTGTGCCATATTTTCTCCACTTGATGATGACTGTCTTCACTGTGTTCCATGGTATATCTAATGCCTTGGAAATTCTTTTGTACCCTTCTCCTGATACCTTTAAACAATGAGATCCCTCTGATGCTTTGGAAGCTCTCTGTGGACCATGGCTTTTGCTGTGGGATGCGACTAAGAAAATTTCAGGAAAGACCAACTAGAGCAGCTGAACTTTATTTGGAGTTAATCAGAGGCACTTTAAATGATGGCAGGTGTTTGCTGACTCCTATTTAACATGATTTTGAATGTGATTGCTTAATTCTGAACACAGCTACATCCCCAGTTATAAGAGGGTGTGCACACTTATACAACCACATTATTATTATTATTTTTTGTTTTCTTCCTCCACCTAAAAGATTTGTTTGTTTTTCAATTGAGTGGTACAATTTATAGGTCACATTAAAAGGTGGAAAAAGTTCTGAAATGATTTATCTTTGTCTCATTTTTTTACATCACAGAAACCTGACATTTTAACAGGGGTGTGTAGACTTTTTATATCCACTGTATATTACGATTATTTTAGTAATAAGAAGAAAAACCTTCTTAAAATAACTTATTTCTTTATAAAAACAATATTTTTATTTCTTACAGTGGTATAGCACATAATTGCACACACAAGGCTTCTTTCACAGCTGCAATATACATTTAGTCAGAAGAGCAGCCAGAATGTACCATATCGGGTATAGCAGGATTATCTGCCGGCTGCTGCAGCGATCGACTAATGGTGTCCGGCCTTGTTACAGCATTCAAGCTGGGTTTTGGCCAGAAAAAAATAAATAAAAAGCTTTGGACGATACCCAGCATGTATGCCGACACAAAGCCAGATGGCCTTGGACCACATTATAGTCAATGAGAGCATATAGCTGGTTGTATCCAGCTATACCCAATACAGTATACTCCAGCAGGCTGTTCTTCTGCCAGAATGTGTATCTAAGGTTATGTTGTGAACTCCGGCAGTGTGTTCCGGTGGATGCCCATTGACTGTAATGGGGATCCGGACAAAAAATGCTGCACAGTGACATAGCATTTTGATAAGACCCCTCCCAAGTCAGTCAGCTTTGCCCTCAAATTAGTCCCCCCATGCCACAAGCCCGCAATCAGACCCCCATGCCACCATGATCAGACCCCCAGGATGCCACCATCAGACCCTCCCTTGCTGCAATCAGAGCCAGACCCCCATGCCATCCATTGCCGTGTCCCCCACTGCCCCAGTGCCATCAGATCAGCCATTCCATGCCATGTCCCCCAGTGCCCCCATGATGGCACTGCCGTCAGCTCCTCCATGCCATCCAGATTGCCATGATGTCCCCCTTCGCCAGTGCCTCCATGCCATCCACCATGTCCCCCACTCCCATCAGATCAGCCCCTTCATGCCAAATCACAGGTGCCCCCCACCGCTAACTATATACTTACCTATCCTGGCAGTGCAGAGTGCGCTGACACATGGAGTCTGCAGGAGACGCGTCTTTATCCCAGCATGCACTGGGAGGGACCTGACATCACACACAGCGTCAGCCAGCGTGCTGACGATGTGTGCACGGAAGGCCCTGGCCAGTGCAGCGCGGAGCCGTCGGGAGGCCACGGAGCTGTGAGTGAGAAGCTTCACTTCACTCACACTCCGTGGTCACGCGATTTCAACAAATCCTCGATGCAGGGAAACTGCTTCGTGGATTTTTTTGCCTCCATTACATCGATTAATTATTTCAGCCCTACCTATATACACATATATACCTCTATATACCTCTATACAAATTTTATATAGGGATGGGAATTAACCGGGTGCTGTCATAGGCTCAAAGAAAACCGATTATCGCTAAGTGTAATCCAATCTTTCTTTTTCGCCTATGACAGCACCAGTGGCGTACATAGACAAGTAAGGGCCCCATAGCAAGGATCATAAGGGTTTCTGCCTAATCCCTTTTCTGGTCTCATTTGCTAAAAGTTGTTCTTTTAGAACAGGGATGCCCAACTGCCCAACCTGCGGCACCCCAGCTGTTGCAAAACTACAACTCCCAACATGCCCTGATAGCTGTAGGCTGTCTGAGCATGCTGGGAGTTGTAGTTCTGGAACAGCTGGAGGGCTGCAGGTTCAGCATCCCTGCTTTAGAGGGTAGAGTCCTGACCAAGTTTTCACCTCCAATAGAAGAGGAGATGATCCCAACTAAGACTGGGCCCCCTCTTGCCCTGGGCCCCATAGCAGTCACATAGTCTGCCGCTATGGTAGTTACGCCCCTGGACAGCACCCCTGGAGAATAGGCAAGAATTTGTCTAGGGTGGGACCACAGCCTGAAGTACTGTAGTAACTGTAGTCTATAGTGTCTAAAAAACTTATGTGGAGAGCTCCAGGTAACTGCCTTACAAATCTGTTCCATAGAGGCAGAAGCTCTCTCTGCCCATGAGGTGGAGACTGATCTCGTAAAGTGAGCCCCAAACCCCGAGGGCGGAACAATCCCTTTAGAAGAGTAAGCTAAGGAAATGGCCTGTCTAATCCACCTAGCAATAGTGTGAGAAGAGGCTGCAGATCCCTTTTTTGCTCCCTGAAACAAAATCAGCAGATGTGAGGAGGATCTCCAAGGCTGAGTGACCTGTAAATATTGCAAGATACATCTCTTAACATCTAGACAGTGCTACTCTGATTGCTTTTTATTTTTAGGGGAAGCACAGAAGGAAGGTAACACTATCTCCTGAGAACAGTGAAAACGTGTAAAGACTTTTGGTAAAAAAGAAGGATCAGGAGAAATCACTGCCCGATCTTCCAGGATCACCAAATAGGGAGGGTCAATCGAGAGAGCAGAAATCTCACTAACTCTTCTAGCCGAAGTAATGGCCAGAAGGAAAGCAAGCTTAAGGGAGAGCAACTTTGGGGAGATTTTATCAATAGGCTCGAAAGAGTCTGAAGCGAGAGAGGAGAGGGCCAAATTTAAATCCCAGGGGGGAATTCTATTTTTACAGACCGGGGATAATTTAGACACTGCTGTTATAAACCTCCTAATCCAAAGATGTTCCGCTAACTTAAACTCAAATAAGGCGCTTAAGGCTGAAATCTAGACCTTCAAAGTGCTGTTTTTTTTGTTCCATCCCGCCTGTAGGAATTCTAATACGAGCGGGGTGTCAGGAGCTTCTAGCACATCCACAGGTTTTTTGGCGAATCTGAAAAAGGTCCTCCAAACTCTAAGGTAGATGTCAGAAGTGATCTTTTTCCGACTGGCCAACAGAGTGTCTACTACTTCCTCAGAGAGACCCCTTTTCTTTAAAATCTCCCTCTCAATAACCAGGCACTCAGGTGCAGATTTTTCACCTCTGGGTGAAAAACTGGAGCCTGGGACAGAAGCTCCTGAGATTCTGGAAGCACCCATGGTGTTGCTATCGACATTTTGCGGAGCCCGGAAAACCACACCCTTCTCGGCCAAATGAGAGCTATAATTATTACCGTGGCCTCCTCCCCGTCTTGAGGACTCTTGGTAGCAATTTTAGCGGGGGAAAGGCATACAGAAGGCCCTGCTTCAAAGACTGAGCCAGTGCATCCACAGCTCTCGGATGTTCCTCCGGAAAAAGAAGACCTCTACCTTCCTGTTTGCCCTGGTGGCAAAGAGATCTATCTCTGGAGTGGGGCCGCAGTAAACGATTATTTTAGTAATCGAGTATTCTATTGATGATTTTTTTGTGATTAATCAAGTAATCTAATAAGAAAAAATTAATACACTGTTTTCCTTTATAAAAACTCAGACCCCCTGCCATCAGTCCCCAACACCCTTCGTTCCCTCCTGTGCGATCAGCCCAAGTGCATCAGTTCCCCCAGTGCCATCAGCTCCACTATCCCCCCAGTGCCATCAGCTCCACTATCCACTCAATGGATAGCTCCCCCCACCCCAGTGCCATAAATTCCGTTCCCCCAGTGCCTTCAGCTCTCCCCCACCCCAGTGCCTTCAGCTCCACTACCCTAGTGCCATCAGCCCCTCCATGCCATCCATTGCCATGTCCCCTACTCCCCCAGTGCCATCAGATCAGCCCCTCCATGTCCCCCAGTGCCATCAGATCAGCCCCTCCATGTACCCCACACCCCCAGTGCCATTAGATCAGCCCCTCCATCGATTTTTTTGTGTGTCAAATTACTCGATTCAAACCGAGTAATCGTTTCAGTCCTAGTCTGGAGTACCCCAGAATGCTACCACTTGATTGAAAACCCCCTGATCTAGGGACCACTCTCCCTGGTATAGTTGATGAGGACTGAGGAAGTCCACTTTCACATTGTCTGAACCCCTTAGATGTACTGCAGAAAGAGATCATAGAGAAGCTTCTGCTAGGCTGAAATTCTGATGAGTGAGTGAGAGACATTAGGCCCTGAGCCCTTGTACCTCTCTGCCGGTTGATATAGGCTACTGCTATCGTGTAGTCTGAATAGACCCTTACGTTCCTGCCTCTGATGGCCGGGAGACTCTGTACTAAGGCTATCCTGATTGCATCCAATTCCCTGAAATTGTGCGAATGGGACAAAGATTTGTTGTCCCAATTCCCCTGCAATAGCAGGGACCCCACATGGGCTCCCCAACCAGATTAGCTCACATACGTGGTTAAGGGGAGAACTGCCTCCCTGGTCCAAGGAACTCCTCTTTCTAGGTTTTTTTAGATCCATCCACCACCCGAAGGAATCTAGGGTCTGGGAGGAAAGATATATCTCTGTGTCCAGAGAGGGGAGACTTTTGTCCCAATCCCGCAGGATCTGAAGCTGAAGAAACCTTGAATGGTACTGAGCCCATTCCACTCCTGGAATAGTGGCTGTCACGAGACCCAGTACCGACATGGCCTCTCTTATGGTGACTGACGTAGACAAGTGAAGAAGCTGAACTCTTGATCTGATTAGTAAAGCTTTATGCAGGAGTAACAGGCACTTCTGGGAACTGGAGTCCAAAATCCTTCCTAGGAAACTGCATCTCTGGCCTGGGCATAAACTGGATTTTTCTAGGTTTATCTCCCATAGCAGATTCTCTAGAACTTCCCTCTACCAGGAAAACTGACCCTAAAAAAATCTGACCTGACTGGGCCACCAGCAGAAAATCGTTTAGGTATGGTATAATGATGATCTCCTTCTCCCTGACGTGGGCCATAATTTCCGAAAACAATCTTTGTGAAAACCCTCGGAGCTTGAGCGAGGCCGAAGGGTAACGCCCACAATTGAAGATGCAGAATCTCTCTCTAACTGAACTGCTACCCTCATAAACATCTGGTGGCTGGGATGAATGGGGACATGATAGTATGCATCCCTCAGGTCTACTGTAATATAAGGAAGTATTACTTTACTGAGAGAGTAGTGGATGCATGGAATAGCCTTCCTGCAGAAGTGGTAGCTGCAAATACAGTGAAGGGGTTTAAGCATGCATGGGATAGGCATAAGGCTATCCTTCATATAAGATAGGGCCAGGGACTATTCATAGGATTCAGATATATTGGGCAGACTAGACGGGCCAAATGGTTCTTATCTGCCGACACATTCTATGTTTCTACTGTGGCCATAAAGCAATCCGAGAAGAGATTGTTCACTGCTGACTTGATGGACTCCATACGAAATCTCTCATACTGCAGAAATTGGTTCAAACACTTCAAGTTTAATATAGTCCGAAACAAGCCATTTGGCTTCTTGACCAGAAAAAAAACAAGAAAAAAAAAACCCTCTGTCAATTCCTGCTCTGGGACTCTTACCAGCACCCTTTTTTCTATCAGGGAAAAAACCTCTGATATGATGGCAGATTGTTTTGCGGGATCTAAACGGTAATCTGTAATTACAAATCTCCCTACTGGAAAACTCTGAAGATTTAGTTTTAGGCCCTCCCCTATCACAGAATGTATCCAAGGGCTGTTGGAGATCTTCTGCCACTGAGGTGCAAAAAGAGACAGACGACACCCGACAGGTGCTCTGGCGTCATTAGGACTGCTTTTTTTGTGGCATCTGACCCGGAAAAAAGAAATCCCTTACTTTTCTTACCCGGACCTGCTCTGCTTTTGCTCTTTCTTTACCCTTAAAGCCCCCCTTATTAAATCTGGGATGGAAAGACTTTCTAGGTGCCTGACTAACAGAGGGAAAGCCCTTCTTCTTGTCCGAGGCCTTTTCTAGTAAATAGTCACGAACAAAAACTCTCCTTGACAAGGGATAGCCTTGGAACTAGCATCCCCATTCCAGCTTTTCAACCAAATAGCCCGCCTTTACTAGGGAGTTAGAGTTCTCCACATGAATAGTGGTCTCCCGCGGCCTCGTCCTCAGAAGACTCGTCTGATGACCCCCACTCTCCTAGTTCCAGACCAGAAAGTATATCACTATCACTGAAGAGAGAGTCTTTAGCAGCAGCAGAAGTAGTACACGGGCGGTGGTTTATAAAATCACTAACTGACTCTCTGACCTCTTCTTCACGTATCATCTGTTTAATGCTGCCATAACAGACGGAGCTTCCTCCTCCATTAACTTGCTGATACACCCCTGACATAGGGGTTTTTCCCAGGCAGAAGGAAGCTTCTTCTTACACACACTACATCCTCTTTCCTTTACTTCCTAGAAGACTCCTTTGAAACCTAAGCAACAAGAAATGACCCCTTAAGCATTAAGATAAATAATTCATGCTGGGGTATAACCCCTCTTACAACCACCGTGGTACAGATGTATCATTGGTTGTCTCAGTGGGAAAGCGCATTGAGCCTGCTCCATGTTTCATACAGCCAACACTTGCCTGACTAGAGGAACTGCCACGTTTTCCATCCAGCATGGCAGTGAGCCGGATGGGCTTTTCTCCTCGGTGCGCGCTAGCAGGCATCCTTCCGGTCCGCAGCGTCAGCTTTCTCCCACCGCCGCAACCCGGAAGTAAAGGCTGAACAAATCGGCAGATCATCACGCGGGCCAGCGGCGGAACATGCGAACACGGCCGCAGAGGTTCGCAGGAGCCCAGGAAGGTCAAGACCCTCTCAGGAACCGGGAAGCAGGACGGAAGGGGTAAGGATAGAGAAGGAAGCCCAGACTTCCGCAGCGGCTCCTAGAGGAGACTTACGCCGCACAAGGTAACCCTCCACACACTATTACAATAGCCGGGGCCCCCGCAACTCTTTTTCCATTGAACTTCTTTCCAGCGGATCCGATTACCTCCTGCCCCTTAGGACAGGAAACAGAACTGGAGATAGATGGGATGATCCCTCCTTTAAAGGTGGTTCTGGTTCCTTTTTCCTGTCCTGAGGAGGTGGTCTCTCCAGGGGTGCTGTCATAGGCAAAATAACACACATATATAAGAAAATAATGGCGGCACTGGAAAAACACAAGGAGGGTGCTAAGTCCAGGGATGTAGCAGTTTACCCCGTCTGATAGAGATGAAAAACGGACAGCACTCCAAGTAAAATATAGTGGTGTTTATT
Organism: Bufo bufo; assembly: GCF_905171765.1. Lineage (NCBI taxonomy): Eukaryota > Metazoa > Chordata > Amphibia > Anura > Bufonidae > Bufo > Bufo bufo. The sequence continues at coordinate 250,771,536 of NC_053390.1, read as the reverse complement.
CACCCATGTGGATGGCAACGTTTCAGCTCATACAAGAGCCGCTTGAAAAAGGCTCTTGTATGAGCTGAAACGTTGCCATCCACATGGGTGAATAAACACCACTATCTTTTACTTGGAGTGCTGTCCGTTTTTCATCATCTATATATCTATATATCTATATATCTATATATATATATATATATATATATATATATATATATTCCAGAAAATGAACGGCACTCCAGTAGATCATAAACAAATGACTCCTTTAATCACTCGTGCGGTACAACGTTTTGGCTCAATACTAGAGCCTTTTTCAAGGCTCTAGTATTGAGCCGAAACGTTGTACCGCACGGGTGATTAAAGGAGACATTTGTTTATGATCTACTGGAGTGCCGTTCATTTTCTGGACTGTTTACTGGGGTAAGAAGCCTATTCCCTTAAGAACGCGCACCCAACTCTTCACTATTTGCCAGTGCCGCCATTTTTCTCAGATATATATATATATATGCAGAAGGACCCTGCTTCGGGTATATTTAATTTAATGTTTCGGTGTGTCATTAAAAGATAATCGACAGTATCCCCCATAAGAGTGACCTCTACAGCACCCCCTTAACTTTAACCTTCAAAGCAGCCTGCCCCTTTAACAGTAAATTCCACAGCACCCCACCCCCTTGACAGTGACCTCTACATCACCTCGCCCCCTTAACACTGACCTCCATAGCAGACCGTCCTCTTAACTGTGACCTCCACCATTCACTGCCCCCTTAAAGAGGACCTTTCACCAGAGGAAAGCCTCTAAACTAACTATACAGAAGTGTAGAGCGGCGCCCAGGGATCCCGCTGCACTTACGGTTATCCCCGGGCGCCGCTCCGTTCACCCGGTATAGCCTCCGGTATGTAAGTAGTTAGGCTCCACCCAGTTGAGCCTGCCGCGGTCTCCTTCTCCTATGCTGTAGCGCTGGCCAATCGCAGCGCTCAGCTCATAGCCTGGCTATGAGCTGAGAGCTGCCATTGGCCAGCACTACAGCATAGGAGAAGAAGACGCCGGCAGGATCAAGTGGGTGGAGCCTAACTACTTACATACCGGAGGCTATACCGGGCGAACGGAGCGGCGCCCGGGGATAACAGTAAGTGCAGGGAGATCCCTGGGCGCCGCTCTACACTTCTGTATAGTTAGTTTAGAGGCTTTCCTCTGGTGAAAGGTCCTCTTTAAGAGAGACCTCCAGAGCACCCGCCCCTTTAACAGTGACTGCCACAGTACCCGGCTCCCTTAAAACTGACCTCAACAGTACCCTGCTGCCCCTTTAATAGTGGCCTCCACAGTCCCCTGACCCCTTAACAGTGACCTCCACAGCGGCCTGCTCCCTTAACAGTAACATCCACAGCGAGTGCCCATTTATTATGACCGTCACAGTACCCCGTCTCGTTAACAGCGATTTCCATAATAACCCGCCCCCTTATACAGCTTTTCTCTTAGCGTCTGACAACAATCGTCCAATCGAATTCCTTTTCTTACCGGGCATTATTCTCTTTAATTGACAGTATATAAAACCCCACAGAATTAGTATACACTTAAGGTCATGTGAGGTACATCAGCCTCTACAACAATGTTGGCTAAACGTCGCAATAGAAATCATATTAACTCACACATAAGCTGTCTCATACTAAGAATGTCCTCCGTTGCCTATAGCAACCAATCAGAGCTCATATTAATGACCTGTAGCAAAATAGAAGCTGAGCTGTGATTGGTTGCTATGTACAACCTGATGAATATATAGGCTAAGTGTCACAACAGCCAACGCCTCCTGTAGGTTTGGCCGGTAGGTTACTAAGTGTATTTTTTGGCAAATAATTGGAAAGGGCGGGGTGAAAATTTCCACTCAAAACATAGTCTATGAGGTTCCCCGAGTCACAGGAGGCGGCTGTGCAAAATTTCGTGGTTGTAAATACGACTGTGCAGATTCCTTTAGCGGACATACATACATTACACTCAGCTTTATAGATTAGGTTTAATACTGGTGGAAAAAAGTGAAACTAGCCAATTTGATAAGAATCACTTTCCTGAGCCATGTTTTGGAAGATGGCAAATAGCCAATCACGTGCACTGAACAAATACATTCAGTAAATGCATAAACATTCACACTGGAAGTGGAGGTCAAGCTAATGTACAAAGGCATGCAACTTCTCCCCCTGGCCAACAATGGGGGCAATTATCAGGAAGGAGCAGCCGATCATCCTGTCTAAACAATGATTCTCTACAGGGATGAGCAATCACAGCAGCGATCACTCATCCCCATACAGCTCTCATCTTCTGTAACAAGCAGGCAATTATGGGGAATGAACAGATTGTAAAAAGGGGCCTTAAACATCCGTTCCATACAAAACGAAGGGTTTGAGAAGCTGTAGAGGTAGGAGACCCCAAAAGGTCTAAGGGGATGTTCACGCAAGGAAAGCCACACTGAAATTTTGCAGCCTTGCCGATTAGGGACAAGTCCTTTCTCAGCAAAGCAATGGCTTTAAGCTGCGGCTCTGCGATCCTCAGCGCTGCCTCCCATTGAGATATATGGGAGGCAGAAAGGACGCAGCCGCTGGTGGGTTTTTAACGTGGCTGTCTGCGCCAAAATTCTGCTTAAAAAGCCACCATGTGAACGTCCTCTAAGAGTGCATGGTGTAATAAACAGGGCACAAAATCTGCAACAGGGATTCTGAAGCAAAACGGTTTGTATTGCAGATTTCGGAGCAGAATGTCACCTAGCATTGAAGCCTCTGGAGTGGGCGCCATTCTTAAAATCCCTACTACCGTCACATATAGTAATATAGAAGTAGGCTAGTGGTTAATAATGGGTTATTTAGATTAAATTTAATTTCTTTTTTCCTTTGACATGTTGTAGGACTCTGAGATACCCGCTGCCTTGCCTCCTCAGGGGCGGGCCCAAGTCCACAGGAATTTTGGTGGCTATTAAGTCTGTAATGGTGCTCTCCTTGTGAGAATGGCACATATTTATTAGGAATTTTAGGACATTTTATAATCTCTGTCACATACCTAACTGTTTTGCAAGCCCTCGTGTAGGTGAGACTCGTGCTCATTTAATTTTCCAATTCTTTTTATATAATCTTTATTGAGATTAAGAAATCTTTTCTTTTCAGTGCAGGTGTCCACTGTTCCACAAGTAAACTGTGCATGATACAGATGTTATACATAGTGAATGGTAGTAGAAGCCCGCACATTTGTGTTATGCATTACGGTGATGACATCATCTCCTTTTTTCTTTATTAATCAACCATAAACAATACGAAACGTCCCTGAACTCCCCCCCCCTCACTTCGTGGTCATTGACACAATTAATCATAACCCCTAATATCTAAGAATTGACCCTTTTCCGCTAATCAGTCTATCTGTAACTTCCCTAGAGTTTAGTATTTTCCTTTTCAGGTACCACTCCGAGTGGATAAAGGGCTTCATTGTTTCTATTAGTTCTTCTTTGCTTAGGGTTATTTTTATGAATACTTCCCATCTGTTGAAGAAAGTTTCAATACATTTTCCTTCATATTGTTCTGCTTCCGCCCTCTCATTCAGAAAACATGTCTTTGTGTGTATGAAAACACTGTTCACTGAAGGTACTATGGGTCTGAGCCATTCTCTAAAAAGACACCTCTTAGCCGCTAGTAACAGGAGATGCATAAGCGGGGTTAATTTTTGCCTCTCGGGGGCCACCTGAAATAGTAAAAACTCTGGGGTGCATGGGATTTCAACTTTTAGGTGACGCTTAATTTGAAATAAGACCAATGCCCAGAATTTTTTCGTCTCAGGGCAAGACCATATGCCATGGTAAAGATCTGTACCACCTTCGTGGCATTTGGGACACTCCAGTCTGGGTGAGGTGTCCGAGAGGCAAAACGGAAGCCATATATGGCCTTATGTATCATCCTGAAATACATCTCCCTCCATCCCTCATTTTTCTAATTGTGTCCCACCCTTTCAGAATGGTCTGTCTTATATCTACTGACGGAAATTCCTTCCCCCATTGTGAAAAAAGGCTTTCCGCTACTCGTCTCTGCTTCATATCTCTTATTCCCCAATATAGCTCTGACAGCGATTTTTTCCTGATTGCCTGGCCCATTAGTAGATCGAAGTCATTCATTCCCATTTCCCGTGCTAGGTTAAACACCCGTTTAGTTAGAAATTCTTTGGCCTGTAGGTATGCCAGTAGATGTTGGTTTGGTAGTATTGGAAACCTGTCCTTAAATTCCATGTAAGTAAGGTATCTTCCTTTTTGTGTCCCACAGATCTCTCACGTTACTAATCCCCAGCTCTCTCCATTTTTTGAAGTGTTTATCCTCTACTCCTGCCGGGAATTCTGGATGACCCCATAGATTCATGTATTTAGATAGAGTGCAGGGTAGTGAAAACATTTTACACGTTGCTTTCAATTTTCCAATTCTTAAAGGGGTTATCCATCTGTCTGTAACTGATGACCTATGGTCATCGGCATCTGATCCGGGACCCCAGACAATTAACTGTTTGAGAGAGCCTTGGAATTACTGTGAGTGCCGTGGCCTTCATGCTGCTTACCCTAGGCTGTTCGCGGCATCTGTGACTCACATTAAAAGGGGTTATCCAATACTAAAAATTGCCCCCCCACAGGGAATATACCGGTACTTAGCCCGCTCCTGTCACCGCCACTGCTGCTTCTCCCCATGCACGGATGAAAACATCCAGTGTCGGGGACGGGCAGCCAATGGCAGGCAGGGATGAGTCTCCCTAGCGTCACCTGCGATTCTAGAGAGGCTCGACCCTGTCCGCCATTGGCTGCTCCCCCCAAACACTGGATGTTTTCATGGCCGACCAGGAGCGGCATAAGTATATCCTCTGTGAGGGGACGGGAATATGGGGGGCAGTTTTTAGTATTGGATAACCCCTTTAAGCTGTTCAGGGGTTAATCAGGGGTTAAGAAAAAAAATAATGATACTTCATTCACTTGCTCGCGGAGAGGCCATCCGCTCCTGTCTTGATTGAAGAAAACCTGCCAAAGGACCTGCATCGAGTGTGATCACCTCACCACGTGATCACGCCACAAGCGGACGGCCTTTCCGCGAGCAAGTGGATGAGGTGAGCATAATTATTTATTTTCTTAACCCTTGATTAACCCCTGAACAGCTTAATGTGAGTCACAGATGCCGCGATCATCATTGAAGGTAGCATCTGAGGGGTTAAATGACAGGGGGCAGAAAAATTGATTAGTTACCGAGAAGCGCAAGGAAATTCGGGTTCGTGGCAAATCAAATTTTTCCTGAAATTTGGATCAAAGTCCTCTTCGGATACTTTGACTCGCTCAACACTTATAGGGTGTAGAGAAAGCAGGTGCCTGCGTGGTTTTACGGCGATGTACGAAGAGGCCACTCACCTCTGCAGTTTCCACCCCGACTTTCTCCGACTCATAGATCAAGGACACGGATCTATTGCTGCTGTCCACTGCCGACTGCGCCCTCCTCATCACTTCTTGCTGCAGGGACCTTTGCCTGTCTGCCTCCTCCCGCCTTCTCCTATCCGCCGGGGATTCATAGGGGTCCTCTTCACTGTTCCACTTGACAGGCTTGAAGTCCTCATCCTCCTCTTCATCGAAGGGGTTATATTTCCTAGACATGACGATGAATCTGCAGTGTGGAGGAAGACACAGTCACGTGACATGAAGCCCCTCAGACAACACATGTACATCAGTGACGCTGCATAGGCATCTTACCGGTAAACAACCCCGGCTGACAAGCCTGCAACACCCCGGAGCTCAGCCCCTGCTGCTCGCCTGACCGCTCTAGCTCACTTCCGCCCTTCTGCTGACGTCACTACAGTCTGTCGCGTCAACTTCCGCCCTCACTGCTGTACCGTAAAGCGAGTAAATAAAAAATAAAGAGAGAGAATACGTTGGTGCTGGCAACTGAATACGGTTATTGCAGTCATTACATATGTGTATATACCTCTGCTTAATCCATGTTTTTGTATAGATACCGGAAGTAGCTTCCTGTATGTCGCCCGGATACAGTTGCCACGGTAACGAGGGATGGAAGCCCTCCTCTTCTTCTTTACTGGTCATGTGATCTGGTCATGTTGAGGGTTGACGTCATCTGACGGCTCCGGGAGAAACATGGCGGCCAAGGGGGGCAGCAGTAACTCTCGGGGGTTTTATTTCAACACAGTGCTGTCCCTGGCCCGCTCCCTGGCAGTGCAGCGACCGGCGGCCTTGGAGAAGGTGAGGCGGGAGCGCGCTTTTGGGGAGGTGTTGGCTGCAGGGGGGAAGTTACTGAAGGAGTCCTGGGGAGGGGGAGCTGGTGCGTGACTGACATTTTGTAAAGGAGGGGGCGTTAACCTCTTACTTGCCGGACTTGTTTCCATTCCGGCTGTCAGAGTGGGAGGAGGGCAGCTGTGTGCCTGTCACTGACTGCCATTACCTGTCACTGGGCGAGTCCATTCAGGGAGTATCACCTCATAGAGTAAAGATCTGGCCTGGATCAGATGCTATGATGAAGATCTGATTGTTTATAGGGGGTTTCTGACCCCTATTTGTCAAAAAATTGTAATACGCAGACCACCGACCGTTACTGGACCCCAGGACGTGGAGGCGACCCCCTGAGACTGCTAGTCTTGCTTGTGGATGCAATGTGTTTTTCACTGAAGCCCCATTCATTTCTAGGGGCCAGGGCTGCGTGAAAAACGTAGAATATAGAACATGCTGCGTTTTTCACTCAACACAGAACTGATGCGTGAAAAAAACCGCTCATGTACACAGACCCATTGAAATGAATGGGTCAGGATTCAGTGCGGGTGCTATGCATTCACGTCACGCATTGAACCCGCGCGGAAAATTCGCTCATGTGACAGGCGCCTAAGGCCTCAATTATACTGCTGTAAGTGTTTTGTGGCCTGCAAAACACGGTTACCGGCTGTGTGCATGCCGCATCACGGTGCAGTCCCATTGACTTCAATGGCTCCGTGCTGCGAATGTTGTGGCAAAGCATAGGACATGGCCTATATTTGGTGGCGGAGCTCCATGAATTCCTTCGGTGTGTCTCCGCATCCATGCGGCCACGCTCAAAAAACATAGGACATGTCCTTTACTTCACCACAACATGTGGAACACCGTCTCACAGGAGCTCTAGTGCCTTCGCAAACAGCTGATCGGCGGGGGTCCTGGGTGTCAGACCCCCACCTATCCTGAGAATAGGTCATCAGTATAAAAATCTCAGAAAACACTTTTAAGGTTTCTACGCTTTTTTTTCAACATGCTCTACAAGGGGGGCGGAGCTTCATGGGAGAGTAGGTGGGGCCTAAGATGCACAATTTTTTTGCTGACATTTCACCAAATTTCTAGCTTAAAAATCTTTCTCAAAGTAAGGCCTTATTCACACATCAGTGATTGTGAGCCCAAACCAGGACTGGAGCCTCCACAGACAGAGTATAATGGATTTCTTTGTAAAATGGTCGCAAGTCCCTGTTTTTTAACTGTCCGTGCAACAGTATAGTCACACATCCGGTTTTATGCTGTGTCCACCAGTTAGGCAGGGCGAGTCAGGGGCTGTGCCAGGGTCTCCTGCCCGAGCAAGTACTAACATTTATGGGTTAAACGTTAGTGAACAACTACGCCAGCTGCAAGAACTGCCACAGATACACCTAATTTATAATTAGGCCCACGCCTCATCATAAAGTAGAGGAACCTAACTGCAACACAGGGGGAAAACTAATACTGGCGTAAAAAGCCTCGCTGTGATAATAAGGTCTAAGTGTCTATCCCTGCACCTGATGTATCATCCAGCCTGAGCACCTGTCTGGTGCAGGTCTCCAAATCCTGTCTAACTTTATGCCATTTTTAGGATTAGTAAATCTGGGCCATCGTTTTTACGCAGTGCGTGGATGAGAATTGAGGGTTTCCTTGGAGTAGATTACTGAAGACCTCAGGATAGTCCATCGGTCGGTGGAAGTCTGACTGCTGGCACCTCACAGCATACCCAGTACAGCGCTGCAGATTGTATAGTGGCTGTGCTTGGTATTGCAGCCTAGGCCCATTCACTTGAATGGGTCTGAGCTGCGCCTAGGCCATGTGACGTCACTGGCCTCTTCAAGCAGATGATCAGTGGGGGTGAGACCCTATTAGATATTAACGACCAATCTGGAGGGTAAGTCATCAATATTCTACTCTCGGAAAACCCCTGTAAATCTCATCCATATTACTACTACGGTAAAATGCTGCAGTTTTAACACCTGCAGCTGCGCAGCAGAAGAGCCTACATAGTGTCATACTCTGATGCTCCACGCTAGGCTGTTCCAAAACCACATCTCCAATCATCCCGATAGCTGCGGGCTGTCAGGGCATGATGGGTGTTGTAGTTTTGCAACAGCTGGAGAACCACAGGTTGGGGAACATTGCAATACCCATAACCCTCTGTATCTGTTTTGTCTGGCGTGCTCCAGTTCCTCCTCCTGTTGACTACCAGGCAAGGAGCCATTGTATGAAGTGATGCAGAGCATGTGTGCAGCGCACCCTGTGAAAGTCTATAGGAGACGCAGAAAGGGCCAAGTGAGCAAGAGCTATTCTGTTCTGGAGACCGCTGCTATACTATCAGAATATCTGAATTACACGTTGCAGGATTAAAGCAGTAAATCGACCATTGAGGTTTTGTGGGGTGTTAGGATATATAGGTATGCATCAGATTTCTCCAGGTCACTTGCCTTGCTGGGTTTAGTTGCTTGCTGTTATATAATACAACTGCCGGCTGCAAAATGTTCGTGCTCGGTATCTGTGATGGTGATAAAACCCTTCCAGTTTGACATGTGATATGCAGCAAGTGTGCCCTGCCCATGCCCTCATTCATCTCATCTCATTACAACGTAAAGGCTGTGACTAGTGTTAATGTGATTACTGGCGTGCTGCTCTAGTGCTTGTAAATGCCTTTCTTTATATATATTCTAGTATTGGGCAGAACGTGAAATTATAAAAGCGCCATGTGCCTCTCATCTGTTGTCATCTGGGCACTGTGGATGTGGTGACGGGTCACTGTGCTCTTGCTGTTAGCACGTCCACTCTACATTCAGTGCAATGTAGGTGTGCTAATAGAGAGACCCCCGGAGTAGTCTCCACACCAGCACTGCCAATGGTTTTATCATTTACCAAATGTTTTGATCAAAATCATTTGTGCCCATCCACCACAGTAAGGTGACCTCTTTCAGATGGGACCCTGCACTATAGTGACTTGTGCCAACTGGCCTGAAGTAAATTAAGGGAGAGTAGGCTCCAGCTACATACTGGTCTAATTGAAAACAGCCTGTGGGGAAAATGGGTTTATTAGGGGTTTATTAGGGGTGAACTACCAACATGGAGGCAGCCGCACCTCCAAATACATACTGTAAAAACAAAAGCAAAGTTAAACAGAGTTCACAACTGCGTTGGAGCCCCCGTTGCAGATTCATAAAAAAAAAATGGATGAAAAAGTCCTATATGCAGGGCTCTGAACGGACTCCATTGTACTCAATAGTCTGTTCAGCTATGTACAGTTATGTGACCTATCCAGCACTTCGTTCTGTTGCTCTAACAAAGCAGAAAAATGGAAACAAAATGGTGGTCATAAATCAAACACATGCTCAGGTGTGCAACGCCATGACTGAAAATACAAACACAATGCAGCAGCACTCTGCAAACATAGATTATATAAACGAATGCCATACTGTACTGTATATTTACTATATAAATGAATGTGAGGTATTTTGAGGAATCATTTGTGCCCATCCACCGCGTGAAGGTGGCATCTTTCAGATGGGACCCTACTGAATAATGACTATCCTCAGGATAGGTCATCATTATCTGATCAGTGGTGATCTGATGCCCAGTAGTCTGTTAATCATCTTTTGTAAGAATTGCTTTTCAGTGGCTTTTGTTTCGGGATATAAAAAAAAATTTGAGTTAAGAGTTTGAGTGTTAACTCTGCTACATCTGTAGGTCACATAGCCTTTCTGGAGCTCCAAACAATGGTGTACTATGAAGTAGAGATGGGACGTTCGGATCTTTTTCATGAATCGGTTCATTTGAATCAGTTCACTGAAAAGAACCGATTCATGAATCGGATCTTCGGTTCACTTCCTGAGCCGGCAGAAGCAAGTGAACTGAAGATCAGTGTGCATGCTCAGCTCATCGGATCTTCGGTTCACTTGCTGAGTCGGCTCTCAAGTGAACCGAAGGTCAGGAGGGACTCGCTCCTGGCAAACACAGCTCTGCTGCAGTGAATGCAGTGGAGCAGACTGTGATGTAGTGGCTATAGTTATTGCAGGGACTAGGGCTGCACGATATGGGAATTTTGTGCAATTGCGATAACTATGTGCGATGCGATATTTTAAGGGAATTGTGCTAGAGGTCTATTTGCTTGGATTTTCCCATATGAGCCGCTGACGCGGCTGGGTATGACATAGTTATGGGGGATCTGTGGATGGCGCTGTTATGTGGGGGATCTGTGGAGGACGCTGTTATGCGGGAGATCTGTGGAGGACGCTGTTATGTGGGGCATCTGTGGAGGTGTAGATCTGTGGATGACGCTGTTATGTGGGAGATCTGTGGATGACGCTGTTATGTGGGAGATCTGTGGAGGACGCTGTTATGTGGGAGATCTGTGGAGGACGCTGTTATGTGGGAGATCTGTGGAGGACGCTGTTATGTGGGAGATCTGTGGAGGACGCTGTTATGTGGGAGATCTGTGGAGGACGCTGTTATGTGGGAGATCTGTGGAGGACGCTGTTATGTGGGAGATCTGTGGAGGACGCTGTTATGTGGGAGATCTGTGGAGGACGCTGTTATGTGGGAGATCTGTGGAGGTGTAGATCTGTGGATGACGCTGTTATGGGGGATCTGTGGAGGACGCTGTTATGTGGGAGATCTGTGGAGGACGCTGTTATGTGGGAGATCTGTGGAGGACGCTGTTATGTGGGAGATCTGTGGAGGACGCTGTTATGTGGGAGATCTGTGGAGGACGCTGTTATGTGGGAGATCTGTGGAGGACGCTGTTATGTGGGAGATCTGCGGAGGACGCTGTTATGTGGGAGATCTGCGGAGGACGCTGTTATGGGGGACCTGCGGAGGGCGCTGTTATGGGGGACCTGCGGAGGGCTCTGTTATGGGGGACCTGCGGAGGGCACTGTTATGGGGGACCTGCGGAGGGCACTGTTATGGGGGACCTGCGGAGGGCACTGTTATGGGGGACCTGCGGAGGGCACTGTTATGGGGGATGTGTGCTATGACACATGGGGCCACGAGGGGGGCCAGCATAAGACACACATATAGCATCTTATGCTGGTCCCCCTCATGGCCCTATGTGTCCCATCATGTGTCCTAAACTGTGCACATGACTCTCCTATTCATAAAATGGCCAGCCTCTGTACTTTCAATATGAATGCACTGCAGTGCAGGCGTGACTGACGTCACTGTCACGCTCCTCCCACTTAATTCAGGAAGCAGGAGCGTGACTAAGTGACGTCAGGCTGCCTCGCTCGCTCCCGCTCGTCGCTGCAGTGCATTCATCGTGAAAGTAAGTACAGAGGCTGGACCTGTTATCAATAGGACAGAGGACTTTTTATCAATAGGGGCCCCTTCATATATAATCGCGGCATTTTCAGGTCGGCCGAATCGCCAAATCGCATTTGCCGATTATCGCGATTCGATTACTTTTGCGATATATCGTGCAGCCCTAGCAGGGACTCAGATAATTGTCTGAGAGTTTATTAGTTAAAAGAATCGTGTCACCGAGTCCCTGCCAGACTTCCTGCTCTGCTACATGCTACACTACTGCATGCACCCTGTACACACACAGCTCCGCTACATAGTGTATATATATTGTCAGTTCCTGGGCTCAGTGTCACATACAGGATGATTGTCAGCTCCTGGGCTCAGTGTCACATACAGGATGATTGTCAGCTCCTGGGCTCAGTGTCACATACAGGATGATTGTCAGCTCTTGGGCTCAGTGTCACAGCCAGGGCCCTGTACACACAGATGTTTACCTCCTGCCTCCATATTGATTCCGCCATGTTGCTCTCAGGGGCCTCCCTGCGGCCGCTCCGCTACATGCTATACTAATGCCTGGGTTAGTAGGGTTAATCATGCTGACAGAGGCTCCTTAAATGTGGGAATATTCCTAATAATAATTCCACCAGACTGCCCGAAATTCATTCAACTTGCCTGTCATTCTTCTGCGTGCTCCATCAGCCAACAGCAGCTCATAAGTGTACGGCGTTTGGGAGGAAAGTGTTACTCCCTGCTTCCTGGGCAGCACACCCTATAGTCACAGGACCTGGACTGAATACTTTTGTAATTACATGTAACAAAAAATTTAGTATGGTCACTGAGCTGTTCAATGAAATCTTTATACCGCCACCTACTGTTTGCTCTTTTTCTAATTTCTCTGTCCACTGTTTCGTCCTTTGCAACCAGCTGCAGCAGGCAGGACATGCCCCCTGGGCTGTCATAGGGAGAGAGCGGTAGCAGAAAGGACCCGGACCCTGAGATGCCAGCTTGAAATAAATCTATAAGAGCAATTGGTTCTAACTTTGTTAGAAAGAGATTATCATGTCCTATATGATGTCTTATTTTCATTTTTTACATTTATCATGAGATGCCCCTTTAAATAGGACAGCATGGCTGCCGCTGCTTTTCCCCGTGCGAGGATGAAAACATCCAGTGCTAGGGAGGCTTGTCCCCGTTACCGCCTACCATTGGGTGCGGGGACCAGGAGAGTTGCGGTGAGCCAGGTAAGTAGAATCAGTGTGAGGGGCCCGGGCATGTGGGGGAGCATCTCCAGGCTCGGATGACCCCTTTAAAGGCCAAGACAGTGTATTGTGCAAATAGTAGTTATGAAAGAATACAGTGGACTTATGAATATATGGTTGTGGGCCTGCTGTCACCAGGGCAGGGCTTCTCTACCTCCGCCCCATCCTGTCTCAGCAGTGACTGAGGGGCTGCTCTGTATCTGTATATAACTGCAGTATACAGTATGTCCGCTATATAGTTTGATAACTACCGTAATAGTTTTTTTTGTGTCTGTAGTTTGAGTTAATGGCAGATAAGACCAGTCTCCATACTGTGTTGCCCTTAAACAGTTAATGGAAATTAATGCAGGTTCCTAGGCAACAGACTAGTCAAATGTCAGGTTTTGAATAACCAAAATCTCTGAGCAGTGCTAGATAATTAAATTAAAAGTGTAGTCCCATTACGACATCCCCTATCCACATAAGGATAAGTGTCTGATTTGGTGGATGCCCCCACTGATCACGAGAACAGATGCCCGTGTTCCCCTGTTTAAATGGAGCGGCGGACACAAAGGTGTGCTGTCACTCCATTCAACTATTTAGAGCTACCAGACATAGCCGATTTGCTTTTTAAATCTGTCAGTCCAATGCTTGTTTGCAGCTATTATTTTTGTTCTGCTTCGTTATAGGAGCAGAAGAACAAAAATAACGGAAGTGGCGGATTTGGCAAATAACTGACAGGAACAGAGCCTAACGGACTGTAATAGGATGCATTAGGTTTACTTTCAGGAAAATGTTTTGGTTTTTTTTTAGCGGCGAAAAATGTCATTTTCTCTCTGCTATTTTTGACGAATTCTGTGATGGAAGCTTCCGACACAAATGTTAAAGCCGCCTTATTGTCATTGTAGTAATACTCATGTATATAAAACTTCTTTTGGTAGCCCTGCCCTGAAAGCTCCAAGCCTCTACGCCTGTGCGCGCCGCCATCTGGGGAATATAAGATCCCCATTGATAGGTCTTTTGGAGTGTAGGAGGAAACTGGAAACCCACGCAAACACGGGGAGAACATACAAACTCCATGCAGATGTCGTCCTTAGTTGCATTCAAACCTAGGACCCCCAAGCCACTGTGCTGTCCACATTGGACCCTCGTTCTCATGTTCACAAAGCCCGCAGCATTTGGACCCCTACGGATAAGACACTTTGTTGTTGTATGGCGACAGCCCCTTTTAAGCACTGGACCCTTTCATTCTGGACATCAGTGGGGGTCTAGGATTGCAGAGTCCACCAGTAGGGTCTTCTCACATGTATCTATGACATATTTTGGCTGGATTTCATTGTAAAGATGATGTTCCTTTTGGTGCAGGCTTCTGAGCTCTTGCCTGCGGAGTTGGTCCTTCATTCGTAGAAAATAATCAATTAGAACCTAGAAGATTGTGTATATATACAGGTGAAACTCGAAAAATTTTGAATATCGTGCAAAGTTAATTTATTTCAGTAATGCAACTTAAAAGGTGAAACTAACATATGAGAGACTCATTACATGCAAAGTGAGATATTTCAAGCCTTTATTTGGTATAATTTGGATGATTATAGCTTATGAAATCCCAAAGTCAGAATTTTGAGGTCCCCTTTGCTCAGGAGGTATGGACTAATTAGCTGACTAGAGTGTGACACTTTGAGCCTAGAATATTGAACCTTTTCACAAAATTCTAATTTTAAGCTGCATTAATGCAATTCCTTTTAATTTGCATTACTGAAATAAATGGACTTTTGCACGATATTCTAATTTTTCTAGTTTCACGTGTATGTGTGTATGTACAGTACAGACCAAAAGTTTGGACACACCTTCTCATTCAAAGAGTTTTCTTTATTTTCATGACTATGAAGGCATCAAAACTATGAATTAACACATGTGGAATTATATACATAACAAACAAGTGTGAAACAACTGAAAATATGTCATATTCTAGGTTCTTCAAAGTAGCCACCTTTTGCTTTGCACACTCTTGGCATTTTCTTGATGAGCTTCAAGAGGTAGTCCCCTGAAATGGTTTTCACTTCACAGGTGTGCCCTGTCAGGTTTAATAAGTGGGATTTCTTGCCTTATAAATGGGGTTGGGACCATCAGTTGCGTTGAGGAGAAGTCAGGTGGATACACAGCTGATAGTCCTACTGAATAGACTGTTAGCTGCTTTTTTCTTGCCATAATACAAATTCTAAGTAAAGAAAAACGAGTGGCCATCATTACTTTAAGAAATGTAGGTCAGTCAGTCAGCCGAAAAATTGGGAAAACTTTGAAAGTAAGGGCTATTTGACCATTAAGGAGAGTGATGGGGTGCTGCGCCAGATAACCTGGCCTCCACAGCCACCGGACCTGAACCCAATCGAGATGGTTTGGGGTGATCTGGACCGCAGAGTGAAGACAAAAGGGCCAACAAGTGCTAAGCATCTCTGGGAACTCCTTCAAGACTGTTGGAAGACCATTTCAGGGGACTACCTCTTGAAGCTCATCAAGAGAATGCCAAGAGTGTGCAAAGCAGTAATCAAAGCAAAAGGTGGCTACTTTGAAGAACCTAGAATATGACATATTTTCAGTTGTTTCACACTTGTTTGTTATGTATATAAGGGCTCTTTCACACTTGCGTTTTTGTGTTCTGGCATAGAGTTCCGTCGTCGGGGCTCGATGCCGGAAGAATCCTGATCAGGATTATCCTAATGCATTCTGAATGGAGATAAATCCTTTCAGGATGTCTTCAGTTCCGGAACGGAACTTTTTTTGGCCGGAGAAAATACCGCAGCATGCTGCGCTTTTTGCTCCGGTCAAAAATCCTGAACACTTGCCGCAAGGCCGGATCCGGAATTAATGCCCATTGAAAGGCATTAATCCGGCCTTAAGCTAAACGTCGTTTCGGCGCATTACCGGATCCGACGTTTAGCTTTTTCTGAATGGTTACCATGGCTTCCAGGACGCTAAAGTCCTGGTTGCCATGGTAAAGTGTAGTGGGGAGCGGGGGAGCAGTATACTTACCGTCCGTGCGGCTCCCGGGGCGCTTCAGAGTGACGTCAGGGCGCCCCACGCTCATGGATGACGTGTCGCATGGATCACGTCATCCATGCGCATGGGGCGCTCTGACGTCATTCTGGAGCGCCCCGGGAGCCGCACGGACGCTAAGTATACTGCTTCCCCGCTCCCCACTACTACTATGGCAGCCAGGACTTTAATAGCGTCCTGGGTGCCATAGTAACACTGAACGCATTTTGAAGACGGATCCGTCTTCAAATGCTTTCAGTTCACTTGTGGTGTTACGGATCCGGCGGACACCTCCGGCAAATCGAGTGCACGATGGATCCGGACAACGCAAGTGTGAAAGAGCCCTAATTCCACATGTTTTAATTCATAGTTTTGATGCCTTCATAGTCATGAAAATAAAGAAAACTCTTTGAATGAGAAGGTGTGTCCAAACTTTTGGTCTGTACTGTATGTATACAAAATGTGTCAGTGTCCAAATATATATGGACCTAACTCTTAGGTTCATATATATTTGGACACTGACACAAATTTATTAATTTTTTACCCGTTTACTAAAACTTATTCAAGTTATAGTTATATAATGGATATAAAGTTCAGACTTTTAGCTTTCATTTGAGGGTATCCACATTAAAATTGGATGAAGGGTTTAGGAGTTTCAGCTCCTTTACATGTGGCACCATGTTTTTAAGGGACCAAAATTAATTGGACAAATGACTCAAAGGCTGTTTCATGGGCAGGTGTGGGCAATTCCTTTATTATTTCATTCTCAATTAAGCACATAAAAGGCCTGGAGATGATTTGAGGTGTGGTGCTTGCATTTAGAAATTTTGCTGAGAAGTAAACATGTGGTCAAAGGAGGTCTCTATGCAGGTGAAACAAGCCATCCTTTATCTGCGAAAACAGAAAAAAAACATCCGAGAAATTGCTACACTATTAGGAGTGGCAAAATCTACAGTTTGGTACATCCTGAGTAAGAAAGAAAGAAAGCACTGGTGATCTCAACCATGCAAAAAGACCTGGACGTCTCCAGAAGACAAGTGGAGGATGATCGCAGAATAATTACCATGGTGAAGAGAAACCTCTTCACAACAGCCAACCAAGTGAACACCACTCTCCAGAATATAGGCGTATGAATATCCAAATCTACTGAAGACTGCATGAAAGTAAATACAGGGGGTTCACTGCACGGTGCAAGCCACTCATAAGCCTCAAGAATAAAAAGGCTAGATTGGACTTTGCTAAAAAAAAACATCTAAAAAAAACAGCACACTTCTGGATGAACATTCTTTGGACAGATGAAACCAAGATCAACCAGAATGATGGAAAGAAAAAGGTATGGCGAAGGCACGGTGCAGCTCATGATCCAAAGCATACCCCATCATCTGTAAAACATGGCGGAGGCAGTGTGATGGCTTGGGCATGCATGGCTGCCAGTGGCACTGGGTCCCTAGTGTTTATTGATGATGTGACACAGGACAGAAGCAGCCGGATGAATTCTGGGGTTTTCAGAGACATACTGTGTGCTCAAATCCAGCCAAACTGATTGGTCGGCGTTTCAGAATACAGATGGACAATGACCCAAAACATGAAGCCAAAGCAACCCAGGAGTTTATTAAAGCAAAGAAGGGGAATATTCTTCAATGGCCAAGTCAGTCACCTGATCTGAACCCAATAGAGCATTTCACTTGTTAAAGACTAAACTTCAGACAGAAAGGCCGACAAACAAACCGCTGCAGTAAAGGCCTGGCAGAGCATTAAAAAGGTCATGTCCATCAGTTCAAGACTTCAGGCAGTCATTTCCAATCAAAGTATTTGAAATTAACATTTTATTTACAATTATTTAATTTGTCCAATTACTTTTGAGCCCCTGAAATGAAGGGACCGAGTTTAAAAAATGCTTTAGTTCCTTAAATTTTTATGCAATCATTTTGTTCAACCCACTGAATTAAAGTTGAAAGTCTGAACTTCAACTGCATCTGAATTAGGGTTGTTCAAAATCCATTGTGGTAATGTACAGAACATAAATTAGAAAAATGTCTCTGTCCAAATATATATGGACTTAACTGTGTATGTATGTATGTATGTGTGTGTATATGTGTGTGTATATATATATATATATATATATATATATATATATATATATATAATATAATCTCTCTATCTCTCCAAAGGATGAGGCAGCACTCCAAATAAAGTGAAAAAAGTGGATCCTTTATTCCCCTCTGTGCAACGTTTCAACCGTCTAAATGCGGTCTCAGACGGTTGAAACGTTGCACAGAGGGGAATAAAGGATCCACTTTTTTCACTTTATTTGGAGTGCTGCCTCATCCTTTGGATATTATACTCCTCTATAGCCGTCTAAGCCTGCGGCTGAGAGGACTTGCACCCACATCTTTGGTCTTGTGCTGCTGTGATTCTTTTTTGGTTTATAATAAAAAAAAAAAATATATATATATATATGTATAGCAGGCTGGATTCCCAGCCTGCATTTGTGGGAGGGGCATAGGGTATTTAGCCGGCTCACGCCCTCCCTCTGGTGTCGGCATCGCCAGTGCATCTCGTGTTACGGCGACGTCATACGAGTGCGACTTCCGGTTCCGGCTAGACTGACGAGGCAGACGCTGCGGCGGTACGTCCCTCCCGGCCGGCGCTCCTTCTGGGTAAGTTACTCCGGGCCTCGCCGCCGCACTCCATCTCCGGCCGCCCACCTCCGCTTCCCCCTCCGACGCTTCTCCTCTGCTGCGCTCCTCTGACTGCGCCATCTATACTCCGTTGCGGCCGCGCCCGTTGCGCCCGGTCTGGTGGGAGCGCGCATCCCTGGCGTGGCTGGCGGGGGAGCGGTGCAGCAGGAGACGGGATACTTGGTGCGGTCCGCTCAGGCAGCGCTGGGGCAAGATTCAGCTGGGGCGCTCCGGAGCTGGCCGCTTCAGGTTCCCCGCTTCCAGTCTCCTCCACAACAAGCATGGCTCCAACCGTCTCCCCTCCCCCCCCGGGCTGATTCCTCCTCCTTGTCCAGGCCTTGGGGGGGCGGCAGACGGGGGCGCCACTCCACGACTTCCCCGATGCGTTCCACGGTGGAACGCATCGGCATCCCGCCCATCTCCCGGAGCTCCATCGCTTCCCCGGTGCGTTCCACGGTGGAACGCATCGGCATCCCGCCCATCTCCCGGAGCTCCATCGCTTCCCCGGTGCGTTCCACGGTGGAACGCATCGGCATCCCGCCCATCTCCCGGAAGCTCCATCACTTCCCCGGTGCGTTCCACGGTGGAACGCATCGGCATCCCGCCCATCTCCCGGAAGCTCCATCACTTCCCCGGTGCGTTCCACGGTGGAACGCATCGGCATCCGGCCCATCTCCCGGAGCTCCATCACTTCCCCGGTGCGTTCCACGGTGGAACGCATCGGCATTCCGCACGTCGCTTCAGTCATCAGGAGGCCCCCATATTCCCAACCTCCCTGCGCTCCACCGTGGGGCACCCAGGGGGAACCCCTAATCCTGGGCTCCAATATGGAAGGCATACCACGCCCACTCCTGGTGCCCGGACCACTTGTTTCCCCACATGTGTTTTTTTTCAATAAAGTGTTGCATGAAAAGCCCAGAATACGCTGGGCGGACATGTTGCGGGGATGCCATGGCCGGGCGGCTCGGTCTTGCGGTGCGGCCGGGCGTTTCCGGGAGCAGCCGCGTGGGCCGGTGGCTAGGCACGCAGCGGTTTCGCCCCTGAAAAAAAAAAAAAAAAAAAAAAAGGGGTTGTGCAGATATGTTCCGTTTTCTCTCACCTGTTTTCTATTATACCTGGTCGCCATGCTTTCCTCCAAGGATGTCCAGGTGGTCTTCTCTTCCTGTCCTGTTCTAATATGGGTCTCGCCCGACACGTCCAGGCTCACTGCCTGTCCAATCAATTAATACTTTCAGGTCCGGTTGCCTCATACGTCCGGGGTTTTTCTTTCGTCATGTACTCCCTCCTGATCCGTTCTAGTGTTTTTCGGATATGTCCAGGATTGGCTCCACGTCTTCCTGCCTGATACGTTCTGGAGGTTCTCTGTTTTTTTCGGCATGATACGTTCATGTTTCGTTTTGCGTGTTTTATTTGCCTGATACGTCCAGGTTCCGTTTTCATGTCCGTCTACCTGATACGTTCAGGTTTCCATCTCCGGCACTGTCTGCCTGATACGTTCAAGCTTCTTTTTTCATGTCTGTTTGCCTGGTACGTCCAGGTTTCCGTTTTCATGTTCGTCTTCCTGATACGTTCAGGTCTCCTTTTGTTGTGTCTGTTTGCCTGGTACGTCCAGGTTTCCGTTTTCATGTCCATCCACCTGATACGTTCAGGTTTCCATTTTCGTCACTGTCTGCCTGATACGTTCAGGTTTTTCCGTTTCTTCATGTCTGTCTGCCTGATACGTTCGGGTTTTCTGGTTTCTGCCTGTTACGTTCAGGCCCTCGTCATGTCCTCTTGCTGGTCAAGCCTTCATCATGTCCTCCCTCCTGTTACGTTTGGTTCATGTCCCGTCCGGTCGGTCCTGTTGGTGTCTTTTTATCTTTGCAGGGTCGTTTCTTGGGCTCGCCTTCTCACTCCACGTCTTTCTTTCCCTCTTACTGTCCTGTCGCATCCTTCTTCTTCCCCAGGTGTACCTATCACGGTCAGTTCAGGTTTCTTTATCTGTCACGCTTGGGGCCCGTTGCTCGCCATTTGCCAGAGCGTACGGGTCATGTCTCCTCACTGCTTGCCACACTGGTCAATTCCGTGCTGGCGGCCAGTTGGGCCTCGTTTCCAGTCGCGTCTCGGCTCTCGGTTTGTGCAGGGCCCGACGTTTTCGTTCACTTGTTCACGTCAGGTCCTTCTCCTCACCACCTGACACGCTCAGGCCGCTCGGTTTTTCGTGTTTTCTTTCAGGTTGTCCTCCCATCGCCTGATTTCGTTCAGGATATTCTTGCGTTTTCGGCCTGCCACCTCCAGGTTTCGTTTTTCCTGTTTCATCATCACGTAAGTTTCATCTTGTCAGCAGATGTCGGGGTACATCTCCCCGCAGGTTCCAGTTAAAATTTTGTATTTTTTCCTCACTTACCAAACCCAGATTCGCAGGGTGGGAAGTTCATTCTCTCCGCGGGCTCCCGAGTTTTGTTCCATCCCAGGTTTCCTAACTTTTTCCATCCTAAACTTTCTAAGGCTCCAGGTAAGGAAAAAATAAAAATAAATTAGTTTTGGGGTTGCACGAGGGGTTGTCAATTCACGTCAGATCCTCCCACAGGGTCCGGTCTTCTTCGGGCAACATGTCGCATGTCTCGGATATTGAGGACTCACTGTCCATCCCTGAGTCAGCGGTCTCGGAAGCAGCCAGCCGCGCATCTTACAGGCATTGGACCATCCCCAGAATGCTCGCGGAACTGAAGAAAAAAGGGATCCGCCATTCGGCATCGGCACGGAAGGCAGAACTGTATCATCTGCTCTTCCCTGAATCTCCCAGGGCTTCTGAACCACCCGGAGCCTCCGAAGATCTGGTCTCCATGTCGACCATCCAGCTCTCCCTGACCCAACTCCATGCGACCATCAATAACATGGCATCGTCAATGTCACACATCGACTCCAGGCTCCAGGCCGTCGAGAGCAAGATGGCTACGCCTCCTCCTCCGCCAGAGGCCGAAGCCGTGCCTTCTACTTCCCAGGCCAACGTCCCAGGTACAGGTCTGGCCTCTCCCGACATCGCCCCAGCGTTCTTCGTTCCAGAAAACATCAGGCGGGATATCCTGGCAGGGAAGGATATCAATTTGGCCGCCATCCTAATCTCCACCCATGATACGGTCGAAAACCGGACAATCGCCTGCGGTGATGTGTCGGTGGTGCTAAGGTCTAGAGACGTCCGCCTCAACAAGAAGTTGTCCATCCCCGAGTTCATGCTGACCTTCAGCCTGTACCGGGACATAGTGTGCTCCATTCATCCCCACCGCAGGGTAGAATTGGACACATACATGTACAAGGTCACCGAGCTGGGGTACAGATATGGCGGTACCGCCTTCTACGAGTACCACCGGTCTTTCTCTGCCAAAGCGGCAGCGGCTTTCCTCCAGCACCAGCATGTCACCAACTGGGCTGTGTTGGACATGGAGATTTTTTGCAGGCACTTCGCCGGGCAAAAATCCCCAGCCTGTGCCGGTTGCCAATCAGTCCTCCATGCTTCTGATTGGTGCCCCCATGTCGCCAACCCATCTCCTGCCAGGCCAACGTCCAGCTCAGGGGCGCAGAAACCCAATCCCACCACGGACAAACTCGGCCGTCCCATCACCTTCTTAGGGAAGAATCAGCTATGCAATAACTTCAACTTGGGTTCTTGCAGTTATGATAAATGCAAGGCTTTGCACATCTGCACCATCTGTTTCAGGGCCCATCCTCAGTCCTCCTGTTCCCAACGCACGGCTAAACGCTCATGACTAGGCGGGGTCAACGTTGACCTGTTACTCTCCCTTCTCCAACTACATCATGACCCCAGTTTTGTCCAGTTTCTCTCACAGGGGTTCTCGGAGGGTTTCCATACCGGGCTAGTCACCCTTCCGCAGGTCACTCATGAGTGCCCCAACCTCCTCTCCTCTCTGGCGGATCCCGGGGCGGTGGACGCTCTGCTGGAGGCAGAGTTACAGAAGGGCTTTATGATCGGTCCTTTTGCAGAATCCCCTTTCCCTCTGTACCGGGTCAGCCCCATAGGTCTGGTGTCCAAAAAATCGTCCAATAAAAAAAGATTAATTTATGACTTGTCTGCTCCTCATGCATCCAGCACCCCCAGCCTGAATTCCCTGGTCCCGTCGGACGAGTTCTCTATGCAGTACTCGTCCCTGGACGAGGCCGTGGAGCTCATTTTACAGGTCGGGGCAGGAGCTTGGTTGTCAAAAGCGGACATTGCTGATGCCTTCAAGTTGCTGCCCATCCTGCCTCATCTGTGGAAGTTCTTCGGCCTCAAATGGAGGGCAAAATATTACTTTGCCACCCGCTTGACGTTCGGGTCAAAGAGCAGTCCCTGGCTCTTTGACCAGTTCGCCCAAGCGCTACATTGGCTCTTGGTCAATCATGCCCACTGTCCGAGGGTCATCCATTATCTGGATGACTTCTTGCTCATCGAGCAGGCCGAACATGCCCCGGACAGGTTGGACAGCCTCCTCAGCCTGTTCAGCCGCCTCAATGTTCCGGTGGCTTCAGCTAAGGTCGAGGGCCCCTCCAGGGTAATCACCTTTCTGGGCATCACCCTGGACACTATCAGAATGGAGGCCAGCCTCCCCCTGGACAAATTAAACAGGTTAAAGGACTCCGTGGCCAGGCTCGTGGGCACCCGCACGGTGTCAAAGTTGGAACTCCAGTCTTTATTGGGGTCTTTCAACTTTGCCGCCAGGATCATGCCCCAGGGCAGGTCTTTTACTGCCGGCCTACTCAGACTCCTCCCAGCAGCCTCAGATCAGCATGCGCTCATCCACCTCGGGCGTGACGCGCTGGCGGACCTGGCCATGTGGTCCTTGTTTTTGTCCAGCTGGAATGGCATCTCCCTCTTCGTTCCTCAGTGGAATGAAGCCTCTCCCTTGGTATTCTCCGATGCTGCTGCTTCCCTCGGTTTCGGGGCCATCTGCGGGGATCAATGGTTTGCAGGTCCTTGGCCCACGCAGGTCTCCTCAGACCAGGAGGCCGCCAGGTCTTCCCCCCTGCTCGAGGTCTACCCCATCGTCGCAGCCGCCTTCGTCTGGGGTCAGTCATGGAGTAACAAGCCAGTGTGCTTCATGACTGACAACCAGGCGGTTGTTGACATCCTCGCCAGGGGTAGGTCCAGCTCCCCCAAGGTCATGCGTCTGGTTCGCAGGCTCACCTGGCTGTCCCTGCAAAACAACTTCCGCATCATTTGCAGGCACATAGAGGGCAGGAAAAATACCGCAGCTGATGCTCTGTCCCGTTTCAACTTTAATTTGTTTTTCCAGGTCATGCCAGGAGCTCGGAGAGTCGGGATCAACCCTCCGGGGTTCGAAGCCCTGATCATGGACTAGAGGAGTACGTTTCCGCAGCCCACGGTCTCATCCGCGAGTCTCTCTCGGCTAACTCTGCCCGGAACTATTTAACAGGGTGGAACACCTTCAGGCGGTTTGCCCACCTTCACCCCAGGGGGGACAGGGACAGAGTCTCCTTCGTCCTGGCTTTCCTGGCATACTGCCACAAGGAGCTCCATCTGTCCCACAATACCATCAGACTTTATTTAGCGGGCATCCAGCACCACCACATGATCAGTCACCCTAGTCATTCCTCCTTCTTTTCCTCCCAGGCGGTCAAAGCAGTTTTGAGAGGCATTCAGAAGCTCTCTTCCCCTGCCCTTCCCTCCAGACAACCAGTCACAGGGGAATTATTCCAAAAAATTTCTGTCGCCCTAGATGGTAATCCCTTTGGCCCTTTCAGAAGTTCGATCCTCAAAGCCGCTCTCTACCTCAGCTTCTATGGGTTTCTCAGGCCGGGGGAATTCTGCTGCACCTCAGCCCGGAATCCAGGGCCGGTTATCAGCCAGCTCCTCCATAGTTTAGACCACTTCACCTTCTCTCTTCCTTCCTCCAAAACCTCCCAAGTCGGTCCACCGGTACAGATCGAATACTTTAAGTCATTCAATCCTTGGTGCCCAGTGTCCGTGTTCAATCAGCTGCTCTCCACTCTCCATGACAGAACTCCCGATAGCCCCCTACTGCCTTTTCCCGTACGGTCACTGACGTCCGCGCAGTTCATCAGACACATCCGTTCCATAGCTTCGGGTCTGGGGTTCCACGCTGCTTCCATTTCCGGACACTCCTTCAGGATCGGGGCCGCATCGGCAGCCTCCAAACATGGCGTCCCCGCTCACGTCATACGGAAGATGGGACGATGGCAATCTTCCTGTTTTTCCCGCTACATCCCTCATCCACGGGTCGAGATTGCCAAAGCCTTTTCCAGTCTGGTTTTGTAAGCTACAAATAATAAACTGCCTAAAATTCATGTTTTGCCCCCTTTTTTGGCTACCCGCGTCACGTGGCTAAAGGCACACCACTAGCCAAGGTTAGGTTCTACCGTGTCCAGTACACATCCTCTTCCCAACACTTTCCCCGGAGCCTTGACCACAAGTATAGCAGGCTGGATTCCCAGCCTGCATTTGTGGGAGGGGCATAGGGTATTTAGCCGGCTCACGCCCTCCCTCTGGTGTCGGCATCGCCAGTGCCCCACCCGACCCTCCCTATTTTCCAGCTTCACTCAGCTCAGACTCCCTGGGTTAGCCCCCTTTTTTGGCTACCCGCGTCACGTGGCTAAAGGCACACCACTAGCCAAGGTTAGGTTCTACCGTGTCCAGTACACATCCTCTTCCCAACACTTTCCCCGGAGCCTTGACCACAAATATTATATATAACACACACACACACACACACACACACACACACACACACACACACACACACTGAACAAGAATATAGACACAACACTTTCGGTTTTGCGCCCATTTTTACATGAGCTGAACTCAAAGATCTGAAACATTTTCTACATACACAAAAGACACATTACTCTCAAATATTGTTCACAAATCTGTATAAATCTGTGTTAGGGTCCATTAACACGTCCGTAGGTGTTTTGCGGTCCACAAAACACGGACACCGGCAATGTGCGTTCCGCAATTTGCGGACTGCACTTCGCCGGCACTATAATAGAAAATGGCTTTTCTTGTCCGCAATTGCGGACAAGAATAGGACATGGTCTATTTTTTTCAGGAACGAAATTGTGGAAGTGCGGATGCGGACAGCACATAGCATCCATTCCGGCCCCATTGAAAATGAATGGGTCTGCAAAATCCGCAACGCATCCGGAAGAAAATTATGGACGTGTGAATGGACCCTAAGTGAGCACTTCTCCTTTGCCGAGATAATCCATCCCACCTCAGATGTGTGGCATATCAAGGTGCTAAATAGACAGCATGAATATTGCACAGGTGTGCCTTAGACTGCCCACAATAAACGCAGTGCAACACATCTCCGTCACATAGAGTTGATCAGGTTGTTGATTGTGACCTGTGGAATGTTGGTCCACTCCTCTTCAATAGCCGTGCAAAGTTACAGAATATTGTCAGGAACTGGAACACGCTGTCGTATACGCAGATCCAGAGCATCCCAAACATGCTCAATGGGTGACATGTCCGGTGAGTATGCTGGCCATGCAAGAACTGCGATGTTTTCAGTTTCCGGAAATTGTGTACAGATCCTTGTAATATGGGGCCGTGCATTATCATGCTGCAACATGAGGTGATGGTCATGGATGAATGGCACAACAATGAGCCTCAGGATCTCATCACAGTATCTCTGCGCATTCAAAATGCCATCAATAAAATGCACCTGTGTTCGTTGTCCATAACATACGCCTGCCCATACCATAACCCCATCGCCACCACGGGCCACAACATTGACGTGACGAAACTGCTCACCCACATGACGCCACACACGCTTTGTCATCTGCCCTGACCAGTGAAAACCGGGACTCATCCGTGAACAGAACGCCTCTCCAACGTGCCAGACGCCATAGAATGTGAGCATTTGCCCACTCAAGTCGGTTGCAACAATGAACTGCAGTCAGGTCCAGACCCCGATGAGGACGACGAGCATGCAGATGAGCTTCCCTGAGACAGTTTCTGACAGTTTGTGCAGAAATTCTTAGGTTATGCAGACCAATTGTTGCTGCAGCTGTCTGGGTGGCTGATCTCAGACGATCATGGAGGTGAACATGCTGGATGTGGAGGTCCTGGGCTGGTGTGGTTACACGTGGTCTGCGGTTGTGAGGCCGGTTGGATGTACTGCCAAATTCTCTGAAACTCCTTTGGAGACGACTTATGGTAGAGAAATGAACATTCATTGCATGGGCAACAGCTCTGGTAGACATTCCTGCAGTCAGCATGCCAATTGCACGCTCCCCCAAACATTGCAACATCTGTGGCATTGTGCTGTGTGATCAAACTGCACATTTCAGAGTGGCCTTTTATTGTGGGCAGTCTAAGGCACACCTGTGCAATATTCATGCTGTCTAATCAGCACCTTGATATGCCACAACTGTGAGGTGGGATGGATTATCTCGGCAAAGGAGAAGTGCTCACTAACACAGATTTAGACAGATTTGTGAACAATATTTGAGAGTAATGGGTCTTTTGTAGATCAGCTCATGCAAAATGGGAGCAAAACCAAAAGTGTTTTTTATATGAAATGTCAGCCAAACTCGCTAACTTTGGAGGGACCATTTGACCACCTTGTGACAGCAGATGCCGGGACAGAGAAGGATCAGTTAGTTGGATTTTAACATACCAAATCCTTTTTATTCTTGGGGAGGTGAGCAGCTTTCTCCCCTCTCCCCATTCGGAGCACATGCACACTTAAGTGAGCTGAGTGTTGATGTGTATGGGGGCGAGAGAGGCAGGATAGCTGTCAGATGACAGCATTGGTCATCCTTACACCACTTTACTTTTTTATTCTTCTGGGGTGTTGTGTCCATGGTTGGAATTCCTTAAGGATTTATAGTACATGAGCAGGTCTGAACGTAATTTATCTGCCCTTTTAGTGCTGGTATGCAAAAGACCTTTTAACTGTTTTGATGTCTTTCTACACACAGCGTTCTACTGATTTGCATAAATCTGTCTTGTTTTTGGGTCTGAATGGATAAAATACATTTTTACTGTGTTCTCCAACAGGTGCAGAAGTTGCTATGTATGTGCCCCGTTGATTTTCATGGAGTGTTTCAACTGGACGAGAGGCGCAGAGATGCACTTATTGCTTTGGGAATTTTCTTGGTTGAATCTGACCTCCAGGTATTTATCTCTCTTCACCTCTGGCATTGCTGTGTCAATGGGCATTATTTGACTACATCATTTAAAGGCGTTGTCTCAAGGCACCCCCGAAAAACAGCTGATTTTGAAGAGGAAGCCGTGATCAATCATCCAATTCACCTGCAGCAGCCACTGTAGTTTTGTGAGATCCATAGTTGTCCATGTTATTTAAGGTCTTCTCTAGCCCTCCAGAACTGGAGCGGATTGCACAGAGTGAATCTCGGTTCATGCTGCTATAGGGGAGTCCTGAGCAGGGACCCCCTCCTCACTGATGGCAATAAGCCCTAATAAGGCATATGGGCAGGGGTTGTCTTTATAAGGCAACCCCTTAAATATCCTATTAAGGCTAGGTAATGAACCAAGAATGAATGTTCCCTTCCACTCACAACCTGCAAACATGGTAAAAGAAATCCGCTGTCCCTGTAATTAACCAGTTCCTGACCGGGCCATGTACCCCCCCTCTCCTGGCCAAGCATATTTTCAGTTTTTTTTCCGTATATGTGTCTTTGAAATCCATAACTTTTTTCTGTTTGGTTATGTAAGGGTGCGTTCACATGCTGCGGAAAATTGTATCTGAAAATCCACTGGATTATTGCAGATGTTTTGGTGTGAAGTATGGTGCAGATTATGTTGCAGATTTCCTGTATGAGAATCTCTCCGTTAGGTGGCAAACTGATTCTGCAGCAGAAAACCTCACTGAAAAATCTGCATCATAATCCATGTGGATTTTGTTGTGGATTTTTCTGCAGCATTTTCTACTGCAGAATCAGTTTGCCATAGGATAACATGGTGGAAGTCTTGATGTTGCACATTGTCTTGCAGAATTCTTCAAAACGTGTGAAGGCACCCTAAATCGTTTTTATAAGTGATACATGGGGCTTTATTTTTGTTTCATTTCTATTTTGTCATTTATTTATTTATTTTTTAAAAAGGGGGCAAATAGTATGTTTTAAAAAAAAATTCTATAACTAAAATCTTTTTTAATTTCCCCTTTTCATAATGGTTGTTTTGACATATTTCATGTATGGGCTATGGTAGTTTGGGGCAGGGCTAGAAGCTGCATTTTGTTGCCTATTTGTTTTTACATTTTTTTGCATTCTGTGCCCCTATAAGGTCTAATGTAATAGTCTCTGATCAGTTACTTATTAGTATTATTTTTCTGTGTTTTTAGCACAAAGATAATATTGTACCATACCTTCTGAAGCTACTGAGGGGACTTCCAAAGGTACTATGGATAGAGGAGAGCACATCTCGAAAAAACAAGGGTATGTTTGTTCTCCAAAAATGCCACCTTGTCAGATGTATGGTTATATGCACCAGTGACAGTCAATCTACTATTTAAATTAATCAATTCTTTATATAGAGAATAAATGAGAACACAGTGGGGTAGATTTACTTATCCACTCTAAAATGTATATAGTGTAAATGTACACAGACTACCTTTCACAGTGGCACAAGATGGGAGGGAGGAGAGGACCCAAAGTTTTCAGGGGGAGATTACATAAGCAGCATCAGTGTAAAGAGATGAAAGAACCCATGGCAGTCCCTGCAGTAGGATGGGGGAGAGATCCCACACAGACCTCTGCAGAGGTAGAGATCATACATGTCTGTGTTGGCCCTGGAGAGAGATTTCACAGCGCTGGTGAAGGCAGTAGCATCCTGGACACACAGACCTCAGAGCCAGCCAGCATATATAGTTAGGTCCAAAAATATTTGGACAGTGATTTGGGCTCTGCATGCCACCACATTGGATTTGAAATGAAACAACTGAGATTTCAAAGGGTTGAACAAAAATATCCAGTGAAAAATATCCCGTTTAGGAATTGCAACCGTTTTATTTTATTTTTTACAAAGTCTCTTCATTTCAGGGGCTTAAAAGTAATTAAACATTAACACTACCATAAATAAAATGTTCATGTTTAATACTTTGTAGAGAATCCTTTGCAGACAATAACTGCCTGAAGCCTGGAACCCCATTGACATCACCAAACGCTGGGTTTTCCTCCTTTTTGTATTGCTTTGCTAGGCCTTTACTGCAGCTGTCTTGTTTGTAGGTCTTTCTGCCTTAAGTTTTGTCTTAAGCAAGTGACATGCATGCTCGATCGGATTGAGATCGGTTGGTCGACTCGGCCGTTGCAGAATATTCCACTTCATTGCCTTTTAAAACTCCTAGGTTGCTTTCGCCGTTTTGGGTCATTATCTGTACAGTAAAGCACTGTCCAATTAGCCTTGCTGCATTTGGTTGAATCTGAGCAGAAAGTAGAATTCATCCGGCTGTTTCTGTCTTCAGTCACATCAATAAACACTAGTGACCCAGTGCCATTGGAAGCCATGCATGCCCATGCCATCACACTGCCTCCACCATCTTTTATAGAGGATGTGGTGTGCTTCAGATCATGAGCTGTTCCAAGCCTTCTCCATACTTTCTTCTTCCTGTCATTCTTAGTTTTATCTGTCCAAAAAATGCTGTTTCGGAATTGGGCTAGCCTCATTAGATGTTTTTTTTCTGCAAAGTCTAATCTGGCCTTTCTATTTTCAAGGCTGATTAATGGTTTTCACTTTGTGGTGAACCCTCTGTATTTGCTCTCATGAAGTCTTCTCTTTATGGTAGACTTGGATAATGATACACCTACTTCCTGGAGAGTGTTCTTCTGTGATCATCCACCACTGTTGTCTTCGTGGACGTCCAGGACTTTTTGCGTTCCCGAGCTCACCAGTGCACTTTTTTTTTTTTTTTACCAGAATGTACCAAATTGTTGATTTGGCCACTCCTAACATTTCCGCTATCTCTCTGATGGATTTTTTCTTTTTTTCCGCCTAATGATGGTCTGTTTCACTTCCATTGAGAGCTCTGTTGACCGCATGTTGTGGGTTCACAGCAACAGTTTCCAAATGCAAATGCCACACCTAGCATCAACTCCAGACCTTTTACCTGCTTAATTGATGAAGGATTAATGAGGGAATAGCCCATGCAGCCCATTAAATAGCTTTTGAGTTAACTGTCCAATTACCGTTGGTCCCTTGAAAAAGAGGCAGCTACAGATTAAAGAGTAGGATTTGAATACCCTCAAATAAAGCTGACAGTCTGCACTTTAAGCCCATATTGATAATATAACTGTATCTTGAATACGTTCTGGTAAACAGCTAAAATGCCAACATCTGTGTCACTGTCCAAATATTTCTGGACATAACTTGCGTATTAGTGGGAGTGACACATCCACATGAGAAAAGTCTGCAACTATGTGCAGGTTGTAAGTTGAATATCAGGGGGTCTGAAAATGAACGAAGATTGTAACTTTAAACAGTACAACTTTTTTAACCACTGACCTATGTAACCATGTCAGAGGTGTCTTTAATGATCTCAAATTATTCTCTATTACATCTTAACGATCTTCTCTTCACCCCATGACAGGCATGCTTCCAGTAGCTGAGACATTTAGCTTCTGCCTTGTTACTTTACTCTCAGATGTTGCTCACAGAGATGTAACCTTCAGAGGACAGGTAAGACATTCAGGACATTTGGTTTAAAGTGGTTGTCTCATCTCAGACATTGGTGCCATATTGCTATATCAGATAAGTGTGGATCCCACCTTTGGGATCTGCTCCTATCTCTAAATTTGGGCCCCTGAGTGAAGGAGAGTGGATCATGCAAGTGCGGCCTTCCTCCGTTCGTCGCCGTGGGAATTCCAAATATAGCCGAGCGCTGGTCACATAGAAGAAAATGGAGAGGTGGCCTTGAATGTATGGTGCGCTCACCATTCAGCGACAAGCTATATTTAGAACTCCCATGGAAGTAAATGGAGAGGACGCGTGGTGCACTCTGCTTCACTTCGGGGGGCCCCATTCTGGAGATAGGAGCGGGTTGGGACCCGCACCTCTCAGACATTGGTGGCATATCGCTATGGTCTGAGATGAGACAAATGGGTGTGCATTATATGGGGTAACTGAGAAAATATTAAGTTGGGTGCCAGTCTGTAATCTAATGGTT
The DNA here is from genome assembly GCF_905171765.1 of Bufo bufo. Classification (NCBI taxonomy): domain Eukaryota; kingdom Metazoa; phylum Chordata; class Amphibia; order Anura; family Bufonidae; genus Bufo; species Bufo bufo. Next base: position 250,739,920 of record NC_053390.1, on the reverse strand, counting down.
ATGGGTCAGATTTCATAACGTGTGATGTTACTACAGAAAAGTCTGTGAGTTGCGTCACTGTTGGTTAATTTGCAAGCCTGGTGTATCATTTACCCCCTAGATAACCCAAGCTTCAGTTGTGCAACATTTTCATATTTTCCAGACCATTTATAGAACCAAACCTGTCTCTGGAAACAGTATTGATAAATCTACCCTCATATTGCCTCACAACTTCCTAAGTTTTCCTTTATGGTGTCAGGATGCGGTGTTTTCCTATATAAATCAAACCTACTAATGTCCCTAGGACCAACTTACACCTTTTAATCCTGCACCTCCTTAATCCTAAAACTTAACCTTTAATCAATAATTATTCTAATATATTAATATATTACTTAAAGGATGCTTTTAAAATTGCCAGTTCGTCTCTGCTTGCACTTGTAGGTATAACTATACTTCCTATTAGTGATCTCTTAGCTCGGAATAAACATTGTTGCCTTACTGGCTGCGCGCTGCCAGTATATTGCTGTAGGTACAATGTATCCTTTGTCTCGTACTGCTGCTTTGCTAGAGACTATACTAAATTAAAACATGAGAACAACGCTGCCCCCCCGACATGTTTCGACGAGTACCAGCGTCTTCAGCGGTTAGGGCAGAGTGTGAGCGTGCTCCCACTCGGCTTAATTACCATCATCACTACTAGAGGGCTGTCCAATAAAGGTCTATTCATCAGTGAACTTCAAATATGATTGGTGTCAATTCCGGTCCTTCCCTCCGGTGTCGTCATTTGTCCAGCCTCTTTTTTCCTGGTTGGTTGCGATCAAAACCATGTCATCAGTACGCGCGACGCATGTTTAGTAGACTTAGATTTTTTCCCCCACAGTCAGTGCCATTGCTCAGGTCATAACACTTAGTATTCGGCACTTCCATATCTAAGTCCTGCGTCTGCGCATGTGTCAGTACTTAGTTGCCTATGCAATCATTTGTTGCCAAAGTGCTTGTCGCTCGACTTAGTCTCTTTATTTACTCTTTCAGCGCTTCCATGTCTATGTCATGCACCTGCGCATGCGTCAGTACTTAGTTACCTATGCTGTCGTTTGGTACCAGAGCGCATGTCACTGGACATAGACTCTTTTTTGCTATTTTTAGCACTCACTATGTATTGCGCATGCGTCAGCACTTAGTGTGATCCTCTATCACTTCCATATCTTTACCGTAAACTAGGGATCGACCGATATAGATTTTTTTTTTAGGGCAGATACCGATAATTTGTGAACTTTCAGGCCGATAGCCGATAATTTATACTGATATTCTGTTAATTTTTATTTAAAAATAAAATAAAAATTCCTACACAAATCTGCTGAAAATGAATGTTTGTTGTTAACGTGTATTTTATATATATTTTTTTTAAATCTTTCTTTCATTTATACTTAATATATTTTTTTTTTTTACTAACTTTTAGCCCCCTTAGGGACTAGAACCCTTGTCCTATTCACCCTGATAGATCTCTATCAGGGTGAATAGGAGCTCACACTGTCCCTGCACACAGCAGCATGGAGCTTACCATGGCAGCCAGGGCTTCAATAGCGTCCTTACACTGCTGGGGCTCCGAACGGAGGAGCAGGGGAGAGGGGATCCTGTGGCCACTGCCACCAATGATTAATACTGGGGTGGGGGGCGCACTGCGCCACCAATGATTAATACTGGGGGGCTTGGGGGGGGGGGGGGGCGCACTGCGCCACCAATGAAGAGAAATCTCTCATTCATTCATATACAGGAGGCGGGTGCTGGCTGCAGAATCACATAGCCGGCTCCCGACCTCTATGAGCGGTAGCTGTGATCTGCGGTAGTTAACCCCTCAGGTGCCGCGGATCGCAGCTACCGCTCATAGAGGTCGGGAGCCGGCTATGTGATTCTGCAGCCAGCACCCGCCTCCTGTATATAAATTAATGAGAGATTTCTCTTCATTGGTGGCCACAGCCCCTCCCCTTCTCTTGTCCTCCCTCCTCTCATTGGCGGCAGCAGCAGCACAGGGGGAGGAGACACTGCTTCCTTCTCCCCTGTGCTGCTGAGGAAACGCGGAGAGCGCTGAGAGCAGCGCGATCTGTGTTCCCCATACGTTATCGGAATATCGGCAAAATAAATGAAAGAGTAAAGAGTAAAACCGATAATCGGTCGATCCCTACCGTAAACCTGCGCCTGCGTTAATACTTAGTTAGTGCCAGGGCGCATATCTCTGGACATAGTCCACTTGTCGCTATTTGGTTTCTCTTACTCATTCACATATCCTGTATACTGCGCCTGCACATAGTGAATACGATTCTCAATCTTGCTATTCCACATGTCTCAAGTCATTATTCTCCAGGCACGGGTTAGTATGTCTCAGGCATGTATTATAGCTTAGTTATTGGTACTGCCAACAGTCCTATCATGTATATGTTAGAACTTCATATCATTCACTGACAATATATAACCTACAGTTACACGTACATTAAAGCCTAATTATCAGTTCTACCATGCTTGCTATGGCATATGTCGGGAAATCAGTGTCTCCCTCATCAGGAAGCCATGAATCATCAGTTTTTTTTATATAGAGTACTTTCTATTTATCGCTTTCAGAACAGTGGCTTTGAGACCGCACATATTTTTTATCGAATTGTCCAATATTATTCAATCCTTTAGCTGGAACAGCTTCACTTATTGATTCCTTCTACGCCTTCATTTATTCTACTCTTTGCGTTATTTTTGCCGAGCAGTTACTCTTGTTTACAATTTGTGTTTTTATTATAATATTTCCTTCTTTTCGGTTTACTAAATAATTTATATTTTTATTTTCTCCTAGGAGGGGGTCCGGGCTACAGGAAGGACGAGTACGTGAAACCTTCATTCAGGCCTCTTGGGGATAAACTATTTAGCAGGTAAATCCATTTTGTCTCTTCTTGCTGAAGCCTTCTGTCTATATCTCCTTTACGTGGGCCTGATTTTATTTTAGTTACTCCCCAAAACTTACAATTCGTGCTGTTTCCTTTATGTTTTTCTCCCATATGTCTGGCTAGGCTTGTATCTTCTCTCGTATTGATGCTGCTCAAGTGTCTAGAAATCCGTCTTCTTAGTTCTTGAGTAGTTTTTCCTACGTACAGTCTGGGACAATCACATTTAATGATGTACACCACTCCTTTCGTTTTACAATTTATGTAGTCTCTTATTTCATAATTCCTCCCATCCACCGGATTCTCAAACGTTTTTGTGATATTCATTCGACCACAAAAGGTGCAGTCTCCACATGGGTATGATCCCTTGTGATTTAGCCAAGTTGTTTTATGTACTTTTTTATGGGGTTGATAGTGGCTGTGAACTAGCATTTCTCTCATATTTCTTCCCCTTCTGTAAGCTATCATGGGGTATCGTGGTATCACTTCCTGTATATCGCTATCTGCTTGTAAAATATGCCAATGAAGTCTCAAGATCTGTTTTACGATACTGTGCTCAGTATCATATGTTCCTATACAGCGTATGATTTTTTTATTTTATTTTTTCTCCTCTTTTTTGAGTTCTACCTGCTAGTAGTTCCAATCTTCCCATCTTTCTTGCTTTATTGTATGCTCTATGTAGGCACTTCTTGGAGTAGCCTCTACTATAGAAGCGTGAATACAATGTGCTGCTTTCTCTTTCAAATGCTTCCTCTGTAGAGCAGTTCCGCCTGGCTCTTAAATACTGCCCCACTGGAATTCCCTTTTTAAGGGGTTCAGGATGGAAGCTTTGCCAATGCAGGAGATTATTGGTAGACGTTGGTTTTCGGTATATTTCTGTTTGGATACTGCCGTCAGATGCAATAGTATCTTGAGATCCAGGAAATTTAAAGTGCTCTTGTGTATTTCTGCTGTAAATCTCATTCCAATTTGATTGTCATTAAGATGACAAACAAATTCATAAAAAAGTGCTTCTGTGTCATCCCAAAAAATCATTATATCATCGATATATCCCAAAATAAAATGTGTTGAGTGTACTTATTATATGTGTCTGTGAAAACTATACGGTCTTCCCACCACCCTAGAAAAAGATTAGCAAAACTAGGTGCACAAATCGTACCCATAGCGGTGCCAGTTGTCTGTAAATAATAGTTGCCATTAAATATAAAATAATTGTGCTCCAAAAAAAACTTCAAAAGTGCAATAACAAAACAATTGTGCTCGTGATATTGAACCCCTTTAGTGCTGAGATAATGCTCAACTGCCTGTATTCCCAGGTTGTGCTGAATGCTGGTATACAGAGCCTCAACATCCAAGCTTGCTATAAACGTTTGTGGGTTTACTTGTATAGGAACATATGATACTGAGCACAGTATCGTAAAACAGATCTTGAGACGTCATTGGCATATTTTACAAGCAGATAGCGATATACAGGAAGTGATACCACGATACCCCATGATAGCTTACAGAAGGGGAAGAAATATGAGAGAAATGCTAGTTCACAGCCACTATCAACCCCATAAAAAAGTACATAAAACAACTTGGCTAAATCACAAGGGATCATACCCATGTGGAGACTGCACCTTTTGTGGTCGACTGAATATCACAAAAACGTTTGAGAATCCGGTGGATGGGAGGAATTATGAAATAAGAGACTACATAAATTGTAAAACGAAAGGAGTGGTGTACATCATTAAATGTGATTTGTCCCAGACTGTACGTAGGAAAAACTACTCAAGAACTAAGAAGACGGATTTCTAGACACTTGAGCAGCATCAATACGGGAGAAGATACAAGCCTAGCCAGACATATGAGAGAAAAACATAAAGGAAACAGCACGAATTGTAAGTTTTGGGGAGTAACTAAAATAAAATCAGGCCCACGTAAGGAGATATAGACAGAAGGCTTCAGCAAGAAGAGACAAAATGGATTTACCTGCTAAATAGTTTTTCTCGCCCATATTCCTTGGGGGACACAGGAAACCATGGGTATAGCTCTGCTCCCTAGGAGGCGTGACACTAAGCGAAAGCTGTAAGCCCCTCCTCAATCAGCTATACCCTTCAGCCTGGAGAAGAGACTGCCAGTTTTTGCTTAGTGTCCAAGGAGGCAAGACACCCCCTGCTTATGCAGGGTTGTTATCCTATGATTTTTATTTTTACGTATTTGTTGTTTTTAACTCGGTTTTTTTCTACCTACAGGGACAACAGAGGCGCATTAGACCCCTCTGTTTCTCCCGGGGTTGAGTTGCGCCAGTGCCGGTAATTCCGCACTGCCGCCTCCCCCACAGAAGACAAGGTGGACCAGGGCAGCCTCGCTCCCCTGCGTCCCGCCAGCTCAGGGTCACCCGCACGCCAAGTCCCTCCCCCGGCTTCCTGCCACCGCGGTGCCAGGAGCTGAAGGGGCGACCCCCGCTGGATGGACTGAGGGCGAAGACAGCGTATGGTGAGAGTGGCTGCTCCAGCCTCCCCTTCCTCCCTCCCACCGCTGCTACCAACATGGCCACTGTTACATGGCCACTGCTACAATCCCGGACAACCCACCCCCCGCCCCCCGCCACGGAATATCGGGACGTTACCGGGCTTAGTTGGAGGGCAGTCCTAGAACGCTGCCTTACAGGGACGGCTGCAGACATGCAAGCCGTCTGCTACATCTAGGCGCGGTGGGAGCCGTTTTTTCCTGGCATGAACGGCGCCATGTCATGGCCGGCACTTCAACATCCTTGGGGGTTAAAATCATTTTGCCGCGCGCGCGGCTCTGCTTCGGCTTCAGCGCGGCAGAGGGGGGGCGGAGCTTCCTTACACATTCAGCTCCGTGCTGCTGCGCTCCGCTACTTCCGGGTTCATCTCTCTGCCGTGCGATCCTGAAGCCATTCAGCTCCGTGCTGCTGCCTCTCCTCCACAGCCTCCTCAGTCTGTTCCCCTTACAGCTGCCGCTTGTATCTCCGGGTCTGGTAGGACTGTTTAACCCCCTCCGTGCCACAGTACTGTTGCTTGGTTCTCACTTTTAAGTGCAACATCTTTCCACCATGTCAGACCCTTCTGCAGCCGCCAAGCCATGGTACCATGCCTGTACTGCTTGTAGGGAACCCTTTCCCCGGGGGCAGTCTGATCCGCACTGTACTGCATGCCGAGCTCCACCGCAGCCTCAGTCGCCCGCTGTGTCGCTCCCTGCTTCCTCTGACCCGCCTGACTGGGCTAGATCCCTGTCCCAGGCCGTGGAAAGCCTCACTCATGTCGTGGGCCGCCTAATAGACAGGCCACCTACCCCGCAGGACGCCACTCTGACTGTCGCGCCCTCCGGGTCCACTGCTTCTGCCGCTGCAGCGGGTTCACCCTCTCCTAGTGACCCCTCCCGAGCTAGGCACTCTCAGAAGCGTATTAGAGTAGAGCGAGCCTCCTCCTCGGATGCCTCCCTCTCCCCGCCACGCGTGCGCACCCAGACGAGCCTCTCCTCTCCAAAGGATTCGCTCTCTGAAGGTGAATTGGCGGCTTCAGATTTGGAAATGGACTCGGCCCTGCCGTCCAAGCTAGCCTCAGCGATGGGTCAACTCATCTCTGATATACGTGACACCTTTAAGGTGCAGGATGACCCCCCTAGCTCGGACGCAGCTAGCGTCTCCTTTATCAGACCCAGGCAGGCCTCAAAAGTCTTTCCAATCCACTCTGATTTCTCCTCCGTGGTGTCTAAGGCTTGGGCTCGCCCGGACGCCCGTTTTGTCAACCCAAAGAAGCTGGACATTTGCTATCCTTTTCCAGCCGATGTCGTGGCCACCTGGTCTTCCCCACCCAAGGTGGACCCCCCTGTGGCCCGGCTGTCAAAGAACACGGCCATCCCTGTTCCCGACGGGTCCTCTCTTCAGTCAGCGGAGGACCGTCGCATGGAGACCCTGTCCAAGGGCATTTTTGCTGCCTCCGGTTCTGCCCTCAGACCGGTTTTTGCCTCTGCTTGGGCAGGGAAAGCAATCTCTGCTTGGGGTACGCAGCTGGAACAGGAGTTGGACTCGGACATCCCCATCCAGGACCTACGTTCCTTGGCCCAGCTTATTATTCGGGCCGGGAATTTTGTCTGTGAGGCCTCCCTTGATGCGGGAGCCCTTATTGCACGCTCCTCCGCCCTGGCAGTTGCCGTCAGGAGGGAGCTCTGGCTGAAGGTCTGGAAAGCGGACGCTGCCTCCAAACGTTCCTTGGCGGGGCTACCGTTTGCGGGTTCCCGCCTTTTCGGGGTCCGCTTAGACGAACTTATTTCAGAGGCCACGGGTGGTAAAAGCACCCATCTTCCTCAACCCCAAGCCAGGGGCGCCCCCCGCGGACGCCCTGGTGCGTCTCGTTTTCGGTCCTCCCGCAGGGCCTCTGGGGCTCCCACCACAGCTGCCGCTTCGGCTCCTCCCCAGGACAAGCGTAGGAAGCCGTTTTTTCGGGCGCAGCCCTCCTGGCGCAAGCCGCAGGCTGCCCGCACACCCGCAGCAAAACAGTCCTCTGCCTGAAGGCGCGCCCCCACCCACCCGGGTGGGGGGCCGGCTCCTCCTTTTCAAGGACGTCTGGATGGCTCACGTCTCCGACGCCTGGGCCCTCGAAATTGTGTCCTCCGGATACAAAATCGAATTTGCATCCTTCCCTCCGGATCGGTTCTTTCGCTCCCGCCCCACGCGAGACCCGAAAGACGCGGCTGCGTTCTCCGCGGCCGTTCAAGCCTTACTGGACAGGGGGGTGATTACCCCCGTTCCTCTAGAGGAAAGATTCCAAGGGTTCTACTCGAACCTCTTTGTAGTTCCCAAGAAGGGAGGTTCGGTGCGGCCCATTTTGGACCTCAAAAAGCTCAACCGTTTTCTCCTCCTTCGACGGTTTCGGATGGAGTCCCTCCGCTCCGCGGTGGCTTCCCTGGAGCAGGGAGATTTCATGTCTTCCATCGATATACAGGATGCCTACCTCCATGTTCCGGTAGCCCAGTGTCACCATCGCTTCCTTCGATTCGCCGTGGGGGACCTCCACTTCCAATTTGTCGCCCTTCCCTTTGGACTGGCAACAGCCCCCCGGGTGTTCACCAAGGTCCTGGCCCCGGTTTTAGCCTTACTCCGTTCCAGGGGTGTTTTTCTGCTACCGTACTTGGACGATATCCTCATCAAGGCTCCGTCCCTTTCTCAAGCGGTTGCCAGCGTGGATCTCACTCTAGAGACTCTGGCGAGGTTCGGTTGGGTCATCAACTTCCCCAAGTCCTCTCTTCCCCCCTCCAGACAACTCGTCTTCCTGGGAATGCTTTTAGACACGGGAGCGGCGGAGGTACGTCTTCCCTCGGAAAAACGTCTGATCCTCCGTGGGGCGGTTCGGGGTCTCCTTCTCCACCGTCGACCGTCCTTCCGCTTCTGCATGCGGGTATTGGGGCAGATGGTTGCCTGCTTCGAGGCGATCCCATTTGCGCAGTTTCACTCCCGCCCTCTCCAACGGGCGATCCTCTCCTCCTGGGACAAATCGCCGCAGTCTCTGGATCATCCCTTCCATCTTTCGCCTCCGGTGCGGTCATCTCTCCGCTGGTGGTTACAGTCCCCTCTTCTGGGCAGGTCCTTTCTGCCACTCAACTGGTTGGTGGTTACAACCGATGCCAGTCTCTCGGGCTGGGGAGGCGTGTTTCCTCCCCGATCCGTCCAGGGCTTTTGGTCTCCATCGGAGTCCAAACTCTCGATCAATGTCCTGGAACTGAGAGCGGCCCTTCTGTCTCTACGACACTGGACTCATCTGCTGAAGGGTCATCCAGTTCGTGTACAATCAGACAACGCCACGGCCGTGGCGTACATAAACCACCAGGGGGGCACTCGCAGCGCTGCAGCGATGCGAGAGGTCACCAGCATTCTCCGTTGGGCGGAAGCCCACGTCCCGGCCCTATCTGCAATTTTTATTCCAGGGGTGGACAATTGGGCGGCGGACTTCCTCAGTCGCACCACCGTCGACCCCGGCGAGTGGTCTCTTCACCCGGAGGTATTCGAGGCCATTTGCCTTCGTTGGGGCATTCCGGACGTGGACCTCATGGCCTCAAAATTCAATCACAAGGTCCCCGCCTATCTGTCCAGGGCCAGGGATCCGGGAGCTTGCGGAGCCGACGCCCTCGTTCTTCCTTGGCGAGGCTTCGCGCGCCCATACATATTCCCTCCCATCCCTCTCCTGCCCAAGGTCCTTCGGAAGATCGCGGCGGAAGGCGTCTCGGTGATTCTGGTCGCTCCGGACTGGCCCCGCCGGTCTTGGTATGCCGACCTCATGCTGCTCCTGGCAGACGCGCCCTGGCCACTGCCCGCCAGGGAAGATCTTCTCTCTCAGGGACCGATCTTCCACCCGCGTTTAGGGTCCCTACGTTTGACGGCGTGGTTGTTGAGACCACCGTCCTGACACGTAGGGGCTTTTCTGCGGACGTCGTCCGCACCATGATCCGCGCCCGTAAGCCGTCCTCTTCTAGGATCTATTATAGGACCTGGAGGACTTTTTTGGGGTTCTGTGCCGAGCTGGGGATTCCTCCGCTCCGCTTTTCTCTCCCCACCGTTTTGTCCTTCCTGCAGAGCGGACTGGCCCAAGGTCTAGGCCTTAGTTCTTTGAAGGGTCAGGTATCTGCGCTGTCCATTTTGTTTCAGCGCCCACTGGCCCCCCTTGGTCCTGTCAAGACCTTCCTTCAGGGCGTGGCTCACGCGGTTCCCCCGTATCGCCCTCCGGTACCGCCCTGGGACCTGAACCTGGTTCTCTCAGCGCTCCAGGCTTCTCCTTTCGAGCCTCTGCGGACGGTTTCCTTGCGACTTCTGTCCTGCAAGGTTATTTTCCTTGTAGCCATCACCTCTCTTCGGAGGGTGTCCGAATTGGCTGCACTCTCCTGTCTGGAACCTTTCCTAGTGTTCCACCAGGACAAGGTGGTTCTTCGTCCGGTCCCTTCCTTCCTTCCTAAGGTGGTCTCCGCCTTTCATCTGAACGAGGACATCGTTCTCCCCTCTTTGTGTCCTTCCCCTTCCCATCCGCGGGAGAGGAAGCTTCATCGCCTGGACGTTGTCAGGGCGCTCAAGATTTACCTGGAAGTAACCAGCTCTTTCAGGCATACTGACTCGCTCTTTGTGGTCCCGGAAGGGTCGCGCAGAGGGATGGCGGCATCCAAAGTTGCTATCGCTCGTTTTGTCAAGATGGCTGTTACTGAGGCTTATCTCGCCAAGGGCAGGGTTCCTCCCCTTGGTGTTACCGCTCACTCCACTAGAGCGGTCGGGGCTTCCTGGGCTCAGAGAAATCGGGCTTCTTCGGAGCAGATTTGCAAGGCGGCCACTTGGTCCTCCTTGCACACCTTCACCAAGTTCTACAGGGTGCATACTCATGCGTCGGCTGACGCTGCTTTAGGCCGTCTGGTGTTGCAGGCGGCAGTTGATTGATGCCTCTGGTGTTGGTTGAGTTTGTTCTGGTCCCTCCCTTCTGGGACTGCTCTGGAACGTCCCATGGTTTCCTGTGTCCCCCAAGGAATATGGGCGAGAAAAGGAGACTTTTGTATTACTTACCAGTAAAGTCTCTTTCTCGCTCTTCCTTGGGGGACACAGCACCCGCCCTTCATTGGGTTACAGTTGTGGTTCCGGCTTGGTTGCCCCCGTTGGGGCTCGACAGTTCTTTTTCCGGTTGGTGGTTATCTTTCACTACTTGGACACGCAACTGGCAGTCTCTTCTCCAGGCTGAAGGGTATAGCTGATGGAGGAGGGGCTTACAGCTTTCGCTTAGTGTCACGCCTCCTAGGGAGCAGAGCTATACCCATGGTTTCCTGTGTCCCCCAAGGAAGAGCGAGAAAGAGACTTTACTGGTAAGTAATACAAAAGTCTCCTTATCCCCAAGAGGCCTGAATGAAGGTTTCACGTACTCGTCCTTCCTGTAGCCCGGACACCCTCCTAGGAGAAAATAAAAATATTAATTATTTAGTAAACCGAAAAGAAGGAAATATTATAATAAAAACACGAATTGTAAACAAGAGTAACTGCTCGGCAAAAATAACGCAAAGAGTAGAATAAATGAAGGCGTAGAAGGAATCAATAAGTGAACCTGTTCCAGCTAAAGGATTGAATAACATAGGACAATTCGATAAAAAATATGTGCGGTCTCAAAGCCACTGTTCTGAAAGCGATAAATAGAAAGTACTCTATATAAAAAAACTGATGATTCATGGCTTCCTGATGAGGGAGACCCTGATTTCCCGACATATGCCATAGCAAGCATGGTAGAACTGATAATTAGGCTTTAATGTACGTGTAACTGTAGGTTATATATTGTCAGTGAATGATCTGAAGTTCTAACATATACATGATAGGACTGTTGGCAGTACCAATAACTAAGCTATAATACATGCCTGAGACATACTAACTCGTGCCTGGAGAATAATGACTTGAGACATGTGGAATAGCAAGATTGAGAATCGTATTCACTATGTGCAGGCGCAGGTGCAGTATATAGGATATGTGAATGAGTAAGAGAAATCAAATAGGGACAAGTGGACTATGTCCAGAGATATGCGCCCTGGCACTAACTAAGTATTAACGCAGGCGCAGGTTTACGGTAAAGATATGGAAGTGATAGTGTGATCCTCTAAGTGCTTATGCATGCGCAATACATAGTGAGTGCTAAAAATAGCAAAAAAGAGTATGTCCAGTGACATGCGCTCTGGTACCAAACGACCGCATAGGTAACTAAGTACTGACGCATGCGCAGATGCATGACATAGACATGGAAGCGCTGAAAGAGTAAATAAAGAGACTAAGTCCAGCGACATGCGCTTTGGCAACAAATGATTGCATAGGCAACTAAGTACTGACACATGCGCAGACGCAGGACTTAGATATGGAAGTGCCGAATACTAAGTCTTATGACCAGCGCAATGGCACTGACTGTGGGGAAAAAAAAATCTAAGTCTACTAAACATGCGTCGCGCGTACGGATGACATGGTTTTGATCGCAACCAACCAGGAAAAAAAAATAGGCTGGAAAAATGGCGACACCGGAGGGAAGGACCGGAATTGACACCAATCATATTTGAAGTTCACTGATGAATAGACCTTTATTGGACAGCCCTCTAGTAGTGATGATGGTAATTAAGCCGAGTGGGAGCACGCTCACACTCTGCCCTAACCCCTGAAGACGCCGGTACTCGGCGAAACATGTCGGGGGCAGCGATGTTCTCATGTTTTAATTCAGTATAGTCTCTAGCAAAGCAGCAGTACGAGACAAAGGATACATTGTACCTTCAGCAATATACTGGCAGCGCGCAGCCAGTAAGGCAACAATGTTTATTCTGAGCTAGGAGATCACTAATAGGAAGTATAGTTATACCTACAAGTGCAAGCAGAGACGAACTGGCAATTTTAAAAGCATCCTTTAAGTAATATATTAGAATAATTATTCATTAAAGGTTAAGTTTTAGGATTAAGGAGGTGCAGGATTAAAAGGTGTAAGTTGGTCCTAGGGACATTAGTAGGTTTGACTCCTATCGCCTCAGCTCTTCACATGTACAGGTTACCAGGCAAACGTTATGATAAGTGAAGTCAGCAACAAACTCAGTTTAGACCAAGAATCTTGTTAATTGCCGTTCATCCTGCTTGGGAGCTCCACTATTCTCTCACCTTATCTATGTGCACTAACGAACTGCGGGTATGGCAAACTGTAGATAGTATGTTTACCCGTGAGTAAAGGTGGTATATACCTGCATGGACTGCGAGTGTGAATTACTAGACTCACTGGTAAACAGACTGTATACAATTTTCCATTCCAGCCGTGGTTGATGTCAGCGCAATTTGAGAAATGTCAAAGTTGAAGTCCTCTAAGCGTATCTTCACTTTCTGAGACTGTGGCCAGTATTTGGTCAGTATTTTACATCTGTATTTGTAAGCCAGAGCCAAAAAGCATTGCAAAATACTGACCACATGAATGTGGCTTAAGTTAGAAGTTCAGAAGGCCATTTACATAGGCGTTATGTCCTTTTTATTTTAATGTTAGAAAAAATACCCCCCTTCCTCACGCTGTCTAATTTTGGATAAAAGGATTCGATTCCAGGACAATTTTAATTAGGCTGAATCAGCTTTTAGAAGTACAGTAAAAATACTATATCTGATTATTTTTAGCCATTTTTTGTCGCACTGTAAATACAACCTATTTACTGTAAAACAGATTGTGGGAAGAAAAACACTTGAGGCCTCTTTCACGTCTTTGTTTGGAGATCTGGCAGGCTGTTCCGGCACAGAACAGCCTGCTGGATCCTCTACTTCACCACCAAATCTCCATTGACTGCAGTGGGGTCCGGCAGTGATCCGGCTAAGGCTACTTTCACACTAGCGTTTTTTGCCGATCCGTCCTGGATCTGCAAAAACGCTTCCGTTGCAATAATACAACCACATGCATCCATCATGAACGGATCTGGTTGTATTATGTCTTCTATACCCATCCGTCTTGATCACCATTGAAAGTCAATGGGGGACGGATCCGTTTTCTATTGTGCCAGATTGTGTCAGAGAAAACGGATCCGTCCCCATTGACTTACATTGTGTGCCAGGACAGGTCCATTTGACTCTGCTACATCAGGTGGACAGCAAAACGCTGCAGGCAGCGTTTTGGTGTCCGCCTCCAGAGCTGAACGGAGGCAAACTGATTGCATTCTGAGCGGATCCTTTTCCATTCAGAATGCATTAGGGCAAAACTGATCCCTTTTGGACCGCTTGTGAGAGCCCTGAACGGATCTCACAAACGGAAAGCCAAAACGCTAGTGTGAAAGTAGCCTAATTTTCTGTATAAATTCCAGCTTTCACCCAGACATAAAGCATTGCATGCAACTGTTATTATCCAACGGGATCACCTCCAGACCCCATTGTCGTCGCTGAGGATCTGGTGGTGAAGTAAAGGATCCCAGCAGGCTGCTCTGTGCCGAAACAGCCTGCCAGATCTCCAAATGGAGATGTGAACGAGGCCTAAAGGTTTTCCCATTTGGATAAATGTCTGGTTAGGGTTCCACCTCTGAGACCCAGTTCTGTCAGGAATGGGGCCTTGCCGTGCACTGCTGGAAATCTAGAGGAGGTTTCACATGCCCGGCTCGCTTTGTTCATTGATTTTATTATTTTTTTAGTTTTTTTTTGTAGTTTTGAAAATAGCTCATTACGCTAAGCTCTGCTATTATTGAAAGTCTCAGAGCAGTGAATTGAGAGAACTGGGCTTGCAGGGGCTCCTCTCCATTCCCAGCAACATATGATGGGGCTCTGTTCTTGAGATAAAAGCTTTTTCGAGTCTATGATTGGAACTATAGAGATGGTATTGTGGTGGCCTAAACCTTGCTGTCAATTGCCGTGTTGCGGTCATGGTAGTACCGACTGTTGCTGCAAAAACCTCATGCAAAAGGTGGAATATGTTATACCTCGGTGTAAGCTTGGCTTCATTTATTATGACTGATAGATATTTGCTTGTTTGCTTTTTAATCCATTCCTTATCTGGCGGTAGTTTATGTACGTCTTGTGCCATGTGTCCTCAGATATTGGAGACAATCCTAGATGTGATGCAGTGTCTGCTGGGAATGTGTCAGTCCCCACAGATCCAGGACAAAGGTAGGCTGTTTGTATAACCATTCCAAGTCCAATGAACTTGCTGGCACATAGGCCCTCTTTGGTTTTGAAATAACTTTACTGACTTGGGTGTTTTAAATATCTATATGAAATAAATCTACCATTTTTTTTTTACCACTGCCTGTAAGACTAGAATGACGTGCCAGATGAATACAAATGTGTAGATATTTGTCTTGGTCATGTTTTAGTCCACATTCTCTCTTATGCTGGCCTAAAAATATATTTTACATGGCAAAAAAAATTACTTGGCCAAGTCTGCTTTTAAAGGGTTATTTCTGGACCGTAGGGTAGGTGATCGATATTAAATCTGTAGCGGTCGGACTTGCAGCGCCCCTGCTGATCAGCAATTTTTTTTGTAGCTGCTGTGAACCAAAACTAGCACAACTCCATATACTTGAAAGCTAAAGCGCTTACAATACGTTTCCTGGACACTAGTCTAAACAAAAAGCGAAGTCCAGCTCCGTCTCGCAGAGGTTCAATGGTACTTTATTGGTGCGGTTAAAAATACATCCTTGGGCTTACATGGTAGCCCGAAACGCGTAGCCGAAGACGGTTTGTACTGGATGTATTTTTAACCGCACCAATAAAGTACCATTGAACCTCTGCGAGACTAAAGCTGGACTTCGCTTTTTGATTGGACTACAAATTTCTCGCATCAAAATGCAGTATTTTTCCGTGCTCACAGCAGAGAAGGGGCAGGTGAGAGCCGTTATTTTTTACCTGTTGTTTTTCCTGGACGCTACACTGTGTGTGGAGCTGTGCGGTTTCGGGGGCATTGCTGCCTGTATGAACTGCCCCTGGTGGGGTGCAGGCAGCTGGACCCCCATCAATCTGGTATTGATCACCTATCCTAGTGATTGGTCATGACATGTATACAGTTGAAACCAGAAGTTTACATACACTATATAAAAAGACACATATGCATGTTTTTCTCAATATCTGACATGAAATCAGAATAAACCTTTCCTGTTTTTGGTCTATTTGGGATAACCATAATTATTATTATTTGCAAAATGCCAGAATATTAAGCGAGAGAATGTTTTAAGGCATTTTTATTACTTTCTGCAATGTCAAAAGTTTACATACGCTAAGATTACTATGCCTTTAAACAATTCTGGACTGCCCATATGATGATGTCATGTGTTTGGAAGCTTCTGCTTCGGTTTGTTGGAAACATCTGAGTTAGAGACACACCTGTGGATGTATGTAAATGCACACCTGAAACACACTGCTTCTTTGTGTAGCATCATGGGAAAGTCTAAAGAAACGAGCCAAGATAGCAGAAAGAGAATGGTGGACTTGCACAAGTCTGGCTCATCCTTGGGTGCAATTTCAGGATACCTGAAGGTCGTTCATCTGTACAAACAATTATACTCAAGTACAAACAAGATGGTAATGTCCAGCCATCATACCGCTCAGGTAGGAGATGGGTTCTGTGTCCCTGAGATGAATGTGCTTTGGTCCGACATGTGCATATCAACCCAAGAACAAAAGCAAAAGACCTTGTGAAGATGATGGCGGAAGCTGGTAAGATTGTGTCAATATCCACAGTGAAACGAGTACTGTATCGACATGGGCTTAAAGGCCACTCTGCCAGGAAAAAGCCATTACTCCAAAAGAAACTTAATAAAGCCAGATTAATGTTTGCCAATGCACACAGGAACAAAGACCTACATTTTTGGAGACATGTCCTGTGGTCTGACGAAACTAAAATTGAACTTTTTGGCCGTAATGACCATAGTTACGTTTGGAGGAAAAAAGAAGCTTGGAAGCCTAAGAACACCATCCCAACTGTGAAATACGGGGGTGGCAGCATCATGTTGTGGGGTTGTTTTGCTGCAGGAGGGACTGGTGCACTTCACAAAATAGATGGCATCATGAGGAAAGAAGATTGTGTGGAAATACTGAAGCAACATTTCATGACATCAGCAAGGAAGTTAAAGGGAACCTGTCATCAACTTTATGCTGTCTTCACTGAGTGCAGCATAAATTAGTGACAGAAATGCTGAATTCAGCCGGGTGTCACTTGTGAGCTAAGAGGAAGTGGTTGCTGAGAACCAGCATCATAATCATTGCAGCCCAGGCCTCGAAAAGAGTCAAATCTACTTGAGAAGAGTCCTGGTTATTCATAATCGCCTGCACTCTCACCCATCTGCTGATGATTGGCAGTTCTCTCCTAGAGAGAAAGGGAGAAAACTAGGTAGAAGACAATCAGCAGGTGGGCAGGGAGAGCAGAAATTCAGAAATACCCATGACTCTTCTCAGGAGGCCGTGACTCTTTTCCAGGCCCAGTCTGAAATGATTGTAATGTTGGTTCTCGGCAACAACTTACTTTTAGCTTTTAAATGAGACCGCTGAAATCAACTCGCCTGTCTCTACTTTATACTGCCGTTACTATGGGCAGCATAAAGTTGATGACAGGTTCCCTTTAAAGCTTGGACGGAATGGGTCTTCCAAATGGACAATGACCCGAAGCATACTGCCAAACTGGTTACAAGGTGGCTTAAAACAAATTCAATGTTTTGGAATGGCCATCACAAAGCCCTGATCTCAATCCTATTGAAAATTAATGGACTAAGCTGAAAAGGCAGGTGCGAGCAAGGCGACCAACAAACATGGCTCAGGTCCACCAGTTTTGTCAGGAGGAATGGGCCCAAATTCCGACCAACTATTGTGAGAAGCTTGTGGAAGGATATCCAAAACGTTTGACCCAAGTCATACAGGTTAAGGGCAATGGTACCAAATATTAATGAAATGTATGTTAACTTTTGACTTTGCAGAAAGTAATAAAAATGCCTTAAAAATTCTATCTCTCATTATTCTGGCATTTGGAAAAATAATAATAATTATGGTAATCCTAATTGACAAAAACAGGAAAGGTTTATTCTGATGTCATGTCAGATATTGAGAAAAACATGGCAGGATGGCAGCTTGTGTTGGCTTGCAGTTCTTTGGACCCACCAACTTTCTATACAGAAAATGTGCACTTCCACTTTTTTATTGTATATCGGATCATCATTAAGATCTAATTTGAGTTTCAAAGTTGTTTAAAATTATTTATGAATTTAGGAGTTGGGAGCCATGGTCCAGGTTTAGATCATCTATGTCGTTTTCGGTTTGGTTGGGGTTCTCCCTGATTCTCCTCCTTAATAGTACCTAGCTATTCTCTAGATATGACCTTTGATTTCTCCCCCCCCCCCTCCCCTCCTCTTGTGTGTCACCCTGTCTTCCCCCCTTTTATGTCAAGTTTGTCTAGAATTATTGGCCTATACATCATTTGTTTGAGGCCTTATTAAGCTGACTTTTTGTCAGCTGACTGTTTGTTATACAGATACAGATACATGCTTATACCTTGTCCTTTATGCTGTACTGCTGTTCATGATTGCATGTCGCAATGTATCTTTGTATGCGGTATGTATACTGCAATTTGGGATGTTCTCTTATGATTGTAATTGATGATAATAATAATAATAATAATAATAATAAAATCTTATTGAACCATAAAATTATTTATGAATGAACCAATAAGAATTAGACCCTGTTGGCTGGTTATCATGTCAGAGCCTGGGTCCACAGAGTATCCTCTGTAATTCTGATGGGCCAGTGATACTCCCTGGAGCGCCACGTCCCTTTCACTGCAGTTACTGACGCAGTGATGTCCATATGAGTGGGACTGTGTCAGGTGCTGCTGCTGAGCAGATAAAATTAGGGGTTCAGTGGTTGGGTTGTAGTATCGGGCAGCAGACCATTTCTATTTTTGCTGATTGTGGGTGTTTTTCAGAGTGACCCCCACCTTTCATACATTAAAGCGGTATTCAAGCCAAACAAAAAGGATTGCAGTGGGATACTAATTGTGTGAAAAATAAAAATAGAAAATCTTGTACTCTCCCCACGGCTCCCCTACCACGGCCATTCGGCCCCCACAGCGCTCTACGTCCTGCTAATGTTGGATAGGAATGCTCTCCAGTTGAGTCATTGCTGCCGCTGTCTGAATAGGAGCAGGAAGTAGATAAAAGATCATTTGTTTTTCACACCCTTTTGCATCCCATGGCAAGCCTTTTTTATTTTCCTGAAGAGCCCCTCTAATGGTCTAGTCATAAATAGGATGCTGTAGTTTTCTACAGCAGCATGAGTATTGTTTGCAAATGTTTTTGTGACTTCTCCTCTTTCATGATATAAATTAATCAATCTCCCTTTGACTGCAGAATACCTGTGCAAGTATGCAGTGCCATGTTTAATTGGTATTTCCCGGGCCTTCGGAAGATATAGCAACAGTGAAGAGTCTCTACTGTCCAAGTTGTTTCCCAAGATCTCTCCCCAATCTCTGAAGGCTCCGGAAGAGCTGGAAGGAATTCGTAGGCGCTCCTTCAATGATTTTCGATCTATTCTTCCAAATTCACTGCTCAATGTATGTCAAGGGGACTCGCTGAAGAGAAAGACTAGTAGTGTATCTAGTAGTTCACAGGTAAATCTTCAATTGCATACTGTTACTATTTGAAAGTAAACAAAGGCTTCAGTTCACTGACAAGATGCACACAGATCAGTGAAATGGTACAGAATAGAATCTCGTAATTTTCCTTGTATAATTAGGCTTTATTAATGTAAAAGAGGAAATCCTGTTTACATGGTTAGTGATACAGGTAAAAAAAAAATTGTAATTTGGTATTAAGCACGAATCTCAAACTGTTGCCATTCTGATTCATCATAGGTCAGCCCAGATCGTGTCGTTCCCCTGCCTGGATCTCCTGCTGGATCCACCATGCAGTATTTTGAAGGTAATGGATCAGAATTGTTTTGAAAATACATTAAAGGGGTTGTCCATCGTTGGAGCCAACAACCCCTTTGTCCAGACCTGTGCCACTGAACATAAAAATGCAGACACACCTGCCCATGGTCCCACCTCTGCTCCTTTCCCTGACACTTTTGGTCCCTGCCGGACCAGGAAGGGTCGGGGTCCCATGACCACTGTGGCCATTTAAAAGCCTTAGTGGTGACATCTTACCTCAACGTTCAGCAGGGACCATGGTCAGGGGAGTCTGCTTTTTTACGTTCATGATTGTCATACTGATTTTTAATAACATGATAAGAAAAGTAAATTCACAAGTCTGCTCTTTTCTTGTCAGAGTGCAGTGTGTTGCATTGAAGCTAAGCTGTTAGGTCACATGTCTGACAACAGAGTGCAGCTAAACTGTTGTCTGTTACCAGGGGCAACTAGTAGAATATTAGATGCAGCTGTTTTTATAAATGGCAAGAAAAGCATTCATAATCAGTAAAACAGATAAGGCAATTTACTCAACTTCGTATTTAGGTACAAACTATGCAATGTTGTTTTCACATGCAGTGGAAATTTCTCATTTTTGAGGAGACTGGAAGGGTTAATTAAATAGGTCAAACCCTTGACTTTTCTATACTGTATACTGACTTTATTAATTCTTCTTGGGTAGTTTGATCATGTAATTATTTTAAAACCTACAGATATGAACGTCATTATATATTTTTTGCTGTGTTTTTCCTCTCACAGGGTCTTATTTACCAGATGGAAGTGCGGTAGATCCAGATTATTGCCTTACCACCATCAGCTCCAGCTTCTCTGTCTCCCCCCTATTTACTGGTGTCAACAATAAAGACTTTGATATCCCTCAAGAAAACCTGCGTCAACTACTGTGCATGGTATAGTCTCATCATGACTGATAAATGTAACTTGGTCTTGTTATATGCGGAGGGTGCGGCAGTTGCAGAGAGAGCAGAGCCTCTAGGTGTAACGGCAACGCCCCTGTTGCTCCTAGAGGCTCATTTGCATATATTAAAACATAATTTTTCTCAGCAATGTGGGCACATATGTATATGGAACCAATACAGATGCCTTTAGCTAACAAGAGCACATGTAACAGGTCATTTTATTTTTCCGTTCACATACCCATATGAGGGCTTATTTTTTGCAGGACAAGATGCATTTTTTAATGGCACTATTTAAAGGCTATGTATACCTTTTTTGTGGACAATTTTTTATTATTGCACTGTACTCATTTTAAGCTTAAAATCATTTTTTAAATTGGTCTTTATCACAAATATGGAGCCCTTTTCTGAGATGCTCTAATAGAGGGATCTGAATGTTCTCTCTGCTCCATCAGCCAGCTAATCTGACTGGCTCCTTATCTCTGCTCTCTGACATTATAAACACTCATTATAGCTCAGTTCTTATCTTACTGATTAGAATGTGGCTTAAATAAGTGTTTATGACCTCTCAGTAAATTAGAGATGAGGTTTATTAGATGACCGTCACAAAGTGAAAGTACAACAGGCAATGGACTGCAAATTACCGTAGGTGGACGTGAGACCCCCTAGTGGTCATGACTTTACAGCTTTTTTCAGGTGGATGCAGGCACATTTTTTTAATGAAGTGTTTTAGAAATTTACTAGTTACAACATTCTCTATTAAATGAAATGAAATTGTGTGACAGTACAGTGACTTTTAAGACCATATTACCTGCTGTGGGAAGAACAAAACATTTTATTCAAAGGTTCCAAGAGCATCTCTAGAACATTGTAAAAGGCTATGAAGCCATTTTCACTTTTTTCTTTTGCATTGCAGGTGAAGCAGATTGTTGCAGATCCATTTTTGAGCTCATTGGATTCTCTCATCACTGAAGTTACAGAGGTAATATCACTAAGTATGTGGATTACTGTACATTAAAATAGATCCTCCATCTACATTCTACTCATAAAATACATGAACTTTGGTGAGAATGGTATCTTAATAAGTTAACAGGAAACCATTTTAAATTTACATTTTAAGATTCAAAGGGATTCTGCATTTTGAAAAGCCCCTTTTTCCCATTGTGATTCCCCTGGCATATCAGAGATCATTGTGGTTCTTGCTTTTATTGTGGAAAGATAGGAAAAGTTTATAAAGCTAGTTTGGGCAGCTCTAGTTATGTTTAGATTTCAGATAATTTTTTAATACTTCTTTTTTTATTGCATAATATAAGCTAACTTTATTTACTGATTTTAGGCTAATCCCAGCGCTGATCTTTTTTACAAGACATTTAGTGATCCTCTCTACGTAGCAATGTTTAAGATGCTCAGAGATACACTGTATAACATGAAAGGTAAGTGTCATTGTATTTGGGATTTATAGTTCTTGGTAAAGGTGACGCTAATGTTCCACCAAGAAAATACAAAACACATGTAATAGTATAAAAACAGAGTTTACTCACTTCTTAAAGGGATTTTATGACCAATTAGATAAAATAAAAAAAAGACTTGCAATATTGTAAAATAATAAAATAAATCATGCTCTTCTTGCCGATAGTTCGATGCTTGGCGGTCATACCCTGGTTTCTACTTTCTTTTCTTTCTAGACATGCAGGACCTGACCACTCAGTGTCAGAAACTAGCTGACCGGTCATTTTCTCTGGTATAGGCTGCTGGGGAGCCTGGAAGCATTGGAATGGGAGTAGTGGGGGATCGGTAAAGAGAGCCTGCCTTTTACTTATTTGGCCAGGCGACCCTTTAAACGCTCCCACTGCTCCATTCTGAGTGCTCTGGTGCCCTCTTCCAGTCTTTGCTTAGATCCTGGGGCACTGCACCACCACTACAATCTAGATGGTGTGCAGTTCAACTGTGAAGAGGTTGCCTCCTCTTTAAACAGCTGATCTGAGGGGGTGCCCTGCCGATCTGATATTGATGACCTCTCCTGAGGATAGGTCATCAGTATGCTGGTGGTGCGCAACCCCTTTAAAGTGCCAGGATAAGAAGTAGAATACATGGAGTGACTTAATGTCCAGTCCAGTATAAAATTAATATCCAGAGAACCATCCTCTCAGATTTGTTTGTATTAAAAAAAATTACTGTACATGAAATATTCTCATATAAGCTGTTAATGTGTGAGAGAAATACAAAATACATATACACAGATGCAGCTCCCTTGATGCCAGGTGTATTGAAATGGTGTTAAAAGATTTACATTCCACCTGGCATTGTTAAAACCAGATAATTGTCTAATTATAGATAAGCTTTTATATTTTTGAGTTTTGGAAACGAAGGGGGTCATTTACTAACTGATATGGCGATGAACTGGCGTACAGTATATCTGTTGTAGACTGTTACACAAAGTTTATTTGAGCCGTAATCTGCGGGACTAGATTTAGAGTGGCGGCGGACGCCTCAGTTATGTAGAGGCCGATGCCTCAACATAACTTTGGCGGATCCAGCAGAGGTTATTAAGACCGCGTTTTACTAAATGACCCTGTAAGACTTTTATAATTTAACTTTTTTTTAGACCTCCAGACCTCCTTTGTGAAGGAAATCCATGACTTTGTACTTGAGCAGTTTAACAGCAGCCAGTCTGAACTACAGAAGTTATTACATGATGTGGATAGACTGCACAGTGAACTAAGCCCTTTGAAGTTGAGATGTCAGGCTAATGCCGCTTGTGTGGACCTCATGGTATGGGCTGTAAAAGATGAGCAAGGTAAGAAAGATATATTACAGTCTACATTTATAACAATCATCATACTGTTCCATGTGTTCATTTTTGCTAGTTTATTGACCAATAATGCGACAACTTTATCAAAGGAACTGGACACAATTTCCACAACAACATTTTGAGACCAAGGGGGCAGTTCCCTTCTCTTAGATATTAGTGCTGGATAATTTTAATAAATCCAGTAATTCTTCAGCAGTTATATTTACCGTTATACAGGGTGGCCTACGGAAAAGTAGCCCGCTCAAGTATTTCCAAATCAAAGTTCCTAATATTAAACCTATAAGAACTGAAAGCTGAGCTCTGATTGGTTGCTATGGGCAATTAAGACTGAGTTATTATTCAGTTTGATAAAAGTGTCCTATTTTGTCAGAAAGATGGTGTTTTCCCTGGAACAGCGAATATTGATTGTGGAAGGTTATGTGCGAAGCAGATGGATCAAGGAAGCACGAGACCTTTACCGGCAAGTACCCAGGAACAAACCCACCAGCTAAACGCTGTATTCAGAGGCTGGTTCAGAAATGGCATCACCCTGGCTCTGCTCCAAACATGAAGAAACTGAGGCCTCCATCGATCAGGACGGCTGAAGTTCAGCAGCGGATATCAAGTAGCCCCCAACAATCAACTGGAAGACTATCTCAGCAAGTTGGTGTCTCACGAGCGATGTGTCAGCGAGTGCTGAAATCTCTGAACCTGAAACCGTACCGAATAACGTGTGCGCAGGAACTGAAAGAGTCTGACAGAGATAAGCACTAAAATTGCAGTTTGGTGCACATTGTCAAGAACACAAGTAGTGGGCCCAATTTTCTTCAAATCAACTGTGAATACCGCAATTTACCTAGACGTCTATGAATAACCAACGAACACCAGAAGAAAAAATGTCCCGCTTTTTCCAACAAGATGGGGCACCATGCTGCACCTCGGGGAACTCACTGGCGCGGGTTCATGAACTGTGGGCAAGGGGTTATGGCTGCCATGTTCTCCAGACTTGTCCACATGTGATTTTTATCTGTGGGGAAATGTAAATCAGAAAGTGTCCGCTAACAATCCATATCCTCTGGATGAACTCAAGGAAAACCTCTTAAAGGTCATCAGTCTGTCATCAGCATTTCACTTTTTTAACCCTTCCCATAGCTCCCTAGCATGCTTACATTTAATAAAAACGTTACCTCTGGCATCAATCCTGGACTTATAGAACCATCAAAAACGATCTTTATAACTTATGCAAATTAGTGCTCGCAAGTGCCCAGGGGCGGCGTTACGCTCATAGGTGCCCTGCTTGCGCAGCCTTTTCATTGCGTCCCCCCGCCCCTTCCTACCTTCCGCCCGCCCGCCCATCCTTTCCCTCTGACCGCCTTTCTACTAACTTGTTATTCCGCCGAGATCCCACGCCTGTGCACTCAGTCCGTCGACCGGCGCATGCCTACTGCGATGCCCATTCCTTGTATGGCATCACAGTAACTATTGCGCATGCGCCGGCTAACAGCGCGAAGCCGGCGCATGCACATTAATTACTGTGATGCCATAAAAGGAATGGGCATCGCAGTGCGCATGCGCCGGCTGACGGACTGAGTGCGCAGGCGCGGGATCTCGGCGGAATAACAAGTTAGTAGAAAGGCGGTCAGAGGGAAAGGATGGGCGGGCGGAGGGTAGGAAGGGGCGGGGGGACGCAATGAAAAGGCTGAGCAAGCAGGGCACCTACGAGTGTAACGCCGCCCCTGGGCACTTGCGAGCCTTCATTTGCATAAGTTATAAAGATCGTTTTTGATGGTTCTATAAGTCCAGGATTGATGCTAGAGGTAACGTTTTTATTAAATGTAAGCAGGTTAGGGAGCTATGGGAAGGGTTAAAAAAGTGAAATGCTGATGACAGACTCCCTTTAAACACCATCCGCAGCATCACTAGCTGTATCAGCCAGCATAATCCGACCTGCCCAAAGATGCAGAGACGTGAACTGGGACCACTTTCAGCATCTATTGTAACTTGTGGGTAATTAGACTTTTCTTGTTCATCTTGTCATACTATGACTGGAGGCGGGCTACTTTTCCGTGGACCACCCTGTATAGTATTGCATATTGTTAATCACAGTTCATTTTATTGTTTTCAAACTGAATAGGGTACATTTGGAAGTAGGCCGAATACTTTTTTCACAACATTATGGGGAATTTTATAACAACTGGCCTTTCATTTGCCGGTCAAAAAGACACACAACGGAGTAAGATGTGGCAAAGTGTAAGGCAGCCTCATGTTCTGGCAGTCATGAGCCAGGAAATCAAATCTATGCTAGCTATGAGCTGGTGTAAATTTGTGCTGTAAATGCGCAGTTTCTGGCATGAATTATAATAGATCTGTATGGTGAGAGAGGGTCCCACAGAGTCTCCTTTGCTGGCGTTGATGATTTCCCCCCTATATCTAAGTCTAATTTTAAATAAAGCGGTTTTCTCATTGTGGATCATCACGTACCATTTCAGAGCCTCATTTTTCACTACAGGTGCAGAGAATCTATGCATTAAACTGTCTGAGAAGCTGCAGTCGAAGACCTCTAGTAAGGTTATCATTGCCCACATGCCTCTCCTGATCTGCTGCTTACAGGTGAGCTTCTAGCAGTTAGCTGTGCAGAAGGATGGGGATATGCAGATTATTCCTTAATATTATACTGTGTGTTTTTCTTCCTACAAGGGATTGGGTCGTCTCTGTGAACGCTTTCCTGTTGTGGTTCATTCTGTAACTCCATCTCTTCGGGATTTCCTGGTCATACCTTCTCCAGTGCTGGTGAAGCTCTATAAATATCACAGCCAATATCAATCAGGTAGGCTGGGGTAATATTCAGTTGTGGGAACACCTCATCAGTATAACAAAATTATTACTTTAATCTGTTACATCTATACAAAGTAAGGCCCTGTTTACATCTCATTTTGAGCATTGTTGGATGTATACTTTAGGAGGATCTCCCGTCACATTCCTCTAACATGTCCATAGGCCCCTCCATGCAACCAGTGTAGGCCTAAAGAGTGTCCTTTTAGTATTCTATGACTATTTCCTATGCAGAAGAACACTGTAGCAATAGGAGCCTATACCTGATATGTTCCACTTTAAGCCTTCCATCAGAGGCTTACATTGAGGAATACCCCGACGTCTAACAGTTACATAGTCCCAAGATGAAATGTGAACATGGACTAAGCCTCAATCAGCTGGGCCTTTTTTACCATTCCATCACAGGGTGAAATTATCATGAGGGGAATTTTTGGAAGTCAGTTTATCTTTGAGACTGTGTTGCTGTAATTCGCACCAAATGTATCAAATGTTGCACATTGTTTTATAAATTTGGTCCATCTTTAAACATTGCACTTCTGTATAGAGATCTTACTCCAGTTTTTGTTTGCCACCCCCAATAGAGTTAAGATTGCACTTATTTTGCAACTTTTTTAGAAAGCCACAGATGATAAATCTGGCATGCACCTACCTAACATAGCCCACTTTTCCACCGACCGCAGCCATTGATTGGCTGATTGTGCAGACAAAGCCATTTCCTGTGTGTTAAGACAGGGCGCAGGAAGTGGAGAACAGCAGAGACCAGAGCAACGTCAGAAGGGCGACGACGTGGCATCAGTAGCTGAGTCATGTTCCTTTTTTTTTTTTTTTTTTTTTTTTCTAACCCATTCCACCCAATTATTTAGGATATTAACACCTCAGCTATCCATGGCTAGATAAGAATACCTGTATTCTGAAACAGCCTGGGTTATAGCAACAGCCGAGTGCACTGTTACGATTTTTCCATAGCTCACATTCATATTATCCATGGGAACTACTGAAACAGTGTAGCACTGCTCACTGAGCAAACAATGGACATGGTGATCTCTGTCATGAATGATTGCAATGGGAATACTCCTTTAACAAAAAGACATCTCAAATTTGCTTTTATTATTTTTCCTTTTCGTCTCTCACTTTTTCCATTGTTAGTATTTTCTGTGGTTTTGTGAGTTGGACCATATTTTGGTACCAAATGCCAGTGCTCTGTATCTATCCTTGGCAGACAATTTTTTCACCTTTTTATTCACAGGCGTTAATGACATTAAGATCAGCATCACAAATGAGCACTCCGAATCAACAATGAATGTCATACATGGTAAGAAGAGCCAGCCCTCCATGTATGAGCAACTGCGAGACATTGCCATTGAAAACATCTGCAGGTATGCTTGCATGTCGCTATCATTTATCATGTAGGCAAAGTTAATTCAAGTTACTTACTAATGTATTGTGCTTGTCCATATTGCCTTCTTAGGCTACTTTCACACTTGCGTTTGGAGCGGATCCGTCTGGTGTCTGCACAGACGGATCCGCTCCTATAATGCAAACGCTTGCATCCGTTCAGAACGGATCCGTCTGCATAACTGGTTTTTACAGATCTGATTTTTCACTTCGTGAAAACTCAGATCCGACAGTATATTCTAACACAGAGGCGTTTCCATGGTGATGGGGACGCTTCAAGTTAGAATATACTAAAAGAACTGTGTACATGACTGCTGCCTGGCAGCACCCAATCTCTTACAGGGGGCTGTGATCCGCACAATTATTGTGCGAATCATAGCCCCCTGTAAGAGATCAGGTGCTGCCAGGCAGGAGGGGGCAGACCCCCTCCCTCCCCTGTATTAAATGTGACCAGTGCGGCCCCCCTCTCTCTATATTCATTGGTGGCCAGTGCGGCCCCCCCTCCCTCCCCTGTATTAAATGTGACCAGTGCGGCCCCCCTCTCTCTATATTCATTGGTGGCCAGTGCGGCCCCCCCTCCCTCCCCAGTATTAAATGTGACCAGTGCAGCCCCCCTCCCTCTATATTCATTGGTGGCCAGTGCGGCCCCCCCTCCCTCCCCAGTATTAAATGTGACCAGTGCGGCCCCCCTCCCTCTATATTCATTGGTGGCCAGTGCAGCCCCCCCCCCTCTCCCCTGTATTAAATGTGACCAGTGCGGCCCCCCCCTCTCTCTATATTCATTGGTGGCCAGTGCGGCCCCCCCTCCCTCCCCAGTATTAAATGTGACCAGTGCGGCCCCCTTCCCTTTATATTCATTGGTGGCCAGTGCGGCCCCCCCTCCCTCCCAAGTATTAAATGTGACCAGTGCGGCCCCCCTCCCTCTATATTCATTGGTGGCCAGTGCGGCCCCCCCTCCCTCCCCAGTATTAAATGTGACCAGTGTGGCCTCCCCTCTTCCCCCCCCCCCCCTAATTAAAATCACTCCCCCCCCCCCCCCCATCATTGGTGGCAGCGGAGAGTTCCGATCGGAGTCCCAGTTTAATCGCTGGGGGCTCCGATCGGTTACCATGGCAGCCATGTCTTGGCTGCCATGCTTACTTCGCAATAAATAGAAGCATTCTACTTAACTGCGAGCTGCGATGTCTGTGACCGGCCGGGCGCTCCTCCTACTGGTAAGTGAAAGGTCTGTGCGGCGCATTGCCTATAGCAAAGACCTGTCACTTACCAGTAGGAGGAGCGCCCGGCCGGTCACAATCATCGCAGGTAAGTATAATGCTTCTATTTATTGCTAAGTAACCATGGCAGCCAAGAATGCAATTGCGTCTTGGCTGCCATGGTAACCGATCGGAGCCCCAGCGATTAAACTGGGACTCCGATCGGAACTCTCCGCTGCCACCAATGATGGGGGGGGGGGGGGTTTTTAATTAGGGGGGGGGGGGGGAAGAGGGGAGGCCGCACTGGTCACATTTAATACTGGGGAGGGAGGGGGGGGGGCCGCACTGGCCACCAATGAATATAGAGGGAGGGGGGCTGCACTGGTCACATTTAATACTGGGGAGGGAGGGGGGGCCGCACTGGCCATGGTTTCACTGCCAGGATTGCAGATATGATCCCGGGAGTTTAACACCCTCAAATGCTGCAGTCAGTATCGACTGCTACATCAGAGCGATTAAAGGGGTTGTCCGGGCTTTTTCTATTGACCTATAGTATAGGTCATCAATATCAGATCGGCAGGGGTCTGACACCCCCGCCTATCAGCTGTATTAGGGGGTGGTGCGCGCAGTGTGCACGTGCCGTCTTTTTTTTTTTTCCTGTCCGCTGTTGCTGTGTATGGTGAAGACCATAGATGGCAGCGGTGAACAAGAAAAGAGAAGGAAGACTGCACGTACAAGCCGCAGCTGATCGGCGGGGTGCCAGGTGTTGGACCCCCGCCCATCTGTTATTGATGACCTTTCCTGAGAATAGTTAATCAATAGTAAAAACCCGGAAGTAGCTCCTTATGATCGGCACCCTGAGAACGCAGTCATGTGGTACATGGCATGGCAACCAGGAGCCTTCTGAAAGGGCCATGTCACAGCCTCTGGCAGGATGCAATAGACTGCCTGTCAGAATGACTACATTCCAGAATGACTACACACCTGTGTTTTCCCATGTCATATTGGGGTTGGCGTCTGGCTTAGCTGCAAGTGACATTTATTCATTTTTCACCTGGCTGCTGTCTTTCCCTCTTTCACTGGGATCTTATATGGGGTGGTGCAACTTTATCATACACCCTGGGCTCAGTGTAATGGACTAACAGACAGTTGATATGTATATATACATATAACAGTAACTGGTGGGTAGTGATCTATAAACATCATATTTGTCTACCCCCCTGTGCTCATAGCATACGTTATCTCTTCCTCTGACAAGGGGGGGCTTTTCCTTTTTACAGGGTTTGACCCTCCCTCCCCTTATTTTAGTAAATATTTAATAAAGTTGTAGTTTTAGCGTCTCTATTTCAGTCCGGGAATGCATTAAAGTATCTAATTTTCATTATTTAACCTGTGCAGTAATAAAAAAAAAATATAAAAAATAAAAACATGCCAAAATTCTTTTTTTTTTCTTGAGAAAAAAGTGTGTTTTATTTTTTTTATTAAAACATAACATAAACCTTACACATTTGGTGTCTCCATAATCTTTGTCATCACTACTGTTCAGTGAAGAACATAAAACCTAAACTCTAAAAACACTGGCGGAATTGCCCCAAAAAATATTTTCAAAGTTATGTAATTCACCTGATTATACCCCAGAGCAGAGTGGTGCCGTGAAAAATACAACTTGATCCATATAAGACATGCCCATAATAAAAAGGGTTCTGATTCTCATAATATTTCACCACTGTCTTTCTGCTGCTTGTTTTCAGTTTGCAGCAGAGAAAGCAACTGCCTGGCAGATCTACTTGCTGATGAGCTGTATGAGAAGGGACTGGTGCTCGCAGTAGCGCTGTGGCCTTCTCTCAGCTTTCGCTAGGGCATGTGACATCACGTTCATTGGTCACAATGGGGCAGAGCTGCAATACCAAGCACAGACAATGTACAGCGCTGTGCTTGGTTTCCAGAGAGAAGGCCATGGCGCTACTGCCACTTCCGGTGCTTTCTCAGACCCTCATCAGATTCAACAGACTATTAGTAGAGATACAAGGACATTTGGATATAATCTAGATGTGGGCCCTTCTCCTGACCATGGTAATAACTGGAGTAGAGAGACTCCACATTGCTCCTGTGTTGACCTTTGCAGAAGGAATGTGTATCTGGCCATAAGATTCTCTGTATCCACTGATCTCCCTTTCTTGGCCTACAAACTAGTGGACAAAAATGAATCTCTGAATGGTTGTGTGACAGGAATATGTAAGTGTTTCATTTTATCTCTCTCTCTCTATTTTTTACTTTTTTTACTCTTCACTCTAGGTGTTTAAAGGCAGGATTGACTATGATCCAGTTATTGTAGAAGCCTCCTTGCCAGGTTATCCAATCGTCTTTATATATCGCAGGAGAATGAAAAGTATTGTTTTGCTGGTTACTGAATAAAAACAATGTAAATTACTAATCTATTAAGGGGTATTGTATAAAAAATAGTGGGTAGTTCGGTAGGCTAAAAGGATCAAGAAAGGGGTTCAAGCTCATGTTTGAAAGACCTTTTATATTATTCAATTACAGAAAATACACAGTTGAGTCCCATTATTATGACCACTTATACTTTCGATGTTGGCAACGTGTAAGCTCATAAAGGATGTCACTGGTCATGGGTTGGCTTGGTGGTATATAAAGTGTGCGATAGGCTGTCTGCACACATATCACCCATGTGCTGTCATGGGTTAAAAGTAAGTGATTTATCAGAGTTGAAAAAAAGGGATCAATATTGGTTTTGGAGCAACCAGTGCTATTGGAGTGGTGGTGGTGAAATTTTTAGGGCAGTATCGGAGTTGGACCTCACACTTATCGGCAAAGGGTTGCCTTTTCCGATGAGCACGTTTTCTGCTTCATCGAACGGATGGACATTGGCATGTTCAGGCAACAAAACATCAGAGAACAAACATCTTGCAACAATTACTGGAAGAACACAAGCTGGTGGTGGCAGCGTTATGGTCTGGGGCATTCTCTGGGCTCCCTCGTCCATGTGGAAGGCACTCTCAACGATTTGGGTATGAATAACATCCTTGCAGATCACGTACACCATACATGCTGATTGTCTTCCCTGGGGCGGATAGGAACTTTTAGCAAGACAATGGGACATCAGCATGGCTCCAGATACCTGTGACAACTACTAGGACCTTATTGAGTTACTCCAGCCCATCTAGCTGCTGTCCGTGCTGTTACTCTAGAATCGATATTTGTGGTCATAATAATGTGACTTGATGGTGTGGTAAACATAATTTGTAAGGCTGAAGAGAGACACACATACATCCAGTTCAGCCTGTTGTGAATTGATGCAGAGGAAGGCAAAAGAAACCCTCATGAGGTACAAGCCAATTTTCCACATTTTAGGTGGAAAAAAATCCTTCTGGACTCCAAACTAACAATTAGATTAACTCCCTGGATTAAGGAACCCTTCGACAGTAAACAGCTATAATACTGTAATATTTTTATATAGCTAAATGCATCCAGTACCCTCGTCATAGTCTGCGGGATAAATAGATGATGGGAGAGATCTCTGTACTGACCCCTGATATATTTATACATAGTTACTAGATCTCCCCTTGGTCATAATCCTTAGCTTGATAATCTTTCTTGGGTACTGTAGTTCACCCATTCCATTTATTAGTTTTCTTGCTACCTTTGAATCTCTCTAGCTCTGCTATGTTCTATTGTGTTCACAGAAGCAAGAATGCACACAGTAATTTAATGATTTGTTAAAGTGGTAGAGTGGATCCTCTATATACTTCTATAAAGAAGTGTCCATTCCTTTGTTTTCAGGGGATGCACATTTGATTCTGACCATACAATCCGTGCTTTGGGTCACATTGCTGTTGCTTGAGGGATACACAAAGTTGATGGGAGCTATTCTTCAGATCCCTCCAACAGAAGTTTTGTCACCCACATCACAGCTCGATGTGCTTATCATAGACCAGCTGGGGTGTCTGGTGATACTGGCAATGTAAGTAAATGAGTGGACATAAACTGTACAAATGACCGGCCACCAAGGACATGGCTTGTGGTCCTTCTATATGGGCTGATTTCTGCCTGTTAACAAGCATTGATCGAAGGCACGGCATGTATCATATATGGGCAGTCATTGAATATTGTTCTTGCAGCAATCATTCTGAGTACGGGGATGAAGAATTGTTAATGTGATTGTTTGTCCATATCCTGGTTTCATCTGTTGGCAGCATTTCCTCTTTTTTTACACGGGGCGATGTGCTGCCAACGAAAGGGGATTTTTAGTGCTACACAAAGGATGCAGTCATTCGACAAACGAGCTTATTTACTGGAGCCCTTTTAGGCTGCATGTTTACTTTTTTTTTTTTTAGGATGGTAAATGAACAGAAAACATTTTTTGCCTTTTTTTAATGATCATCATAAGGGTTAAATAATGTGCTCATTTCACAGTATAAGTCATTGCATCACGATTTTAAAGTTGTTGTTTTTTTTACAAATATAACGGACTTTGTAAGTGAAAGACATATTTTATATTTTTTTTTTCTATTTAAAATTTTTCCCAATGCTTTTTTTTTACTTGTTTTTTTTAATTGCTGGACTTGCACATGTGATCCTTTAACTGCTAGTAGAATACATCTGTATTGGAGTGAATTATGTCTGTTACTGTAAATCTGACAGGCTTCGGTCCTTCCAAGGGCATGTGACATGTCACTAAGCATCCTGCATTGCAACACACTGCACCATTGTCAGTTTTCTGCACTGCGTGCAGAATGCAGAGTGTTGAGTTTGATCACATACTCCTCCATCTAAGGCCTTATTATAGACAGCAGAGGGCAGCGGCAAGATACATCACTGTGAATGAGCGAATACTGCATAGAACATCCTACCCCTCTTCATGCATGGATGGAGAAATGTGATTATAGCATGAACAGCTTTAAGTGATGTATATAGGCATTTGTGTCTGTGTCAATTAAAACTTTTTATGTTGTCTTGTCCTTTCTGCGCAGCAATATATTTACCAGGAGGTTTGGAACCTATTCCAGCAGATAAGTGTGAAAGCCAGTTCAGTGGTGTACTCTGCTACCAAGGACTACAAAGATCATGGGTATAGGTACGTTGTGATTATTTCTCATCCGTATCATTGGGGGACACAGGCTTGACCTTGGGTATAGCTGTTGCTCCTCCCTCCAGCTATACCCTTCCTACAGGGACTAAGCTGAAACAGTTTTAGCTTAGTGTCTGTAGGAGGCAGACCTCCCTGCTTTGCAGGTCTGCTGATTTTATAATTTTTTTCCTTATTTCGATTTTCCTTTTTTTTTCTTTCCTTCTAGCGGGATTACAGGCAGTCCTAGATGCCTGCACTCCCACCCAGGAGACGGGAGACCAGGGGGTCCTCAAGCCCGCTGCTCCTTCC
Organism: Bufo bufo; assembly: GCF_905171765.1. Taxonomy (NCBI): domain Eukaryota; kingdom Metazoa; phylum Chordata; class Amphibia; order Anura; family Bufonidae; genus Bufo; species Bufo bufo. Next base: position 250,706,094 of record NC_053390.1, on the reverse strand, counting down.
CGGTCTCCAGAAGACAAGGAGGACCAGAGGTTTCTAAAGCCTCTGCATCCCTCCAGCCTTCGGGTCACCACGGCAAGTCCCCTCAGTTTCCGGTATAGCAGACCTAACCAAGGGGCCGCACACCGAAGGTGGTGACCCGGCTGGAACCAGGGGGGCAGAACACGCCAGACGTGTAAGTATTCCTGGCTCCAACCCCCTTCTCAGGTGAAGGGTAGCCCTTTGTGCTTGCCAAACTTCTTTCTGTAGCCGGCTTGTTCTCTTCTTGTTCTCTGGCCCCGCCCATCTCCTGCTCGGGAGGATCTCTGCAGTAAGGGAGACAGGCCAGATAAACTCTCCCCCCCTTCCTACAGGGTCTAACTTTAGCCCTCCTAACTTTCACTACAGTTACTCACTATGTCCGAACCCAGGTCCCAGAGCCGGCGGTCACTTACGTGCGACATTTTGCATGTGCTTCTTGCCGCTCAAAATTCCTATCCGTCAGTTGGATCCCCTCTGCTCCTCTTGCTCTGCTCCACCGCCAAGTTTCTCTGACCTTGTCCCAGTTGCTCCCCCTGCCCAGCCCATGGTAGAGTGGTAGTGGGTGCGCTCCCTGTCCAAGATGGTGCAGGACATTTCCCAGTGCAACAGGGCCATTGTGGAAATGCTGGGGCATTTGGCCGCGTGGCCACCGTCTGACCAGTCAGACTCTGGGAATCCCTCTGCTACTTCCCAACGGGCCAGACCACCCTCTCCTCGAAGGGCGTCTGCGTCCCCTGTTTCCTCCATCTCACCACCGCCTCCCAGGGAGTCTCGCTCCGACACGTCCTCATTAGAAGAGGAATGTTCTGAGGATAAGTTGTCAGACGCTTACTTTGTCTCACCGGTGGACCAGCCTTCCAAACTGTCCGCTATGGTAGACAATCTCATTGCAGCAAAATGGGAATCTTTTGCCAAATCTGCCTTTGAAGCAGCTGGCACTGCCCTGCGCCTGGTTTTTGCCTCTACATGGGTCAGCAAGGCTATGACCGAGTGGGCAAACAAGCTACGTCAGGGCCTCGCCTCGGGGGACTCCACGGAGGAACTTTCGGATATTGCTGTGCAACTTTCCCACGCCAGCTCTTATATCTGTTAGGCCTCTCTGGATGCGGCCAGACGTTTGTCCCACTCTTCAGCCCTTTTGGTGGCTAGTCGCTGTACCCTGTGGCTATCTTGCTGGACGGTGGATAATGCTTCTTAACGGGCCTTGACGTCCCTCCCCTTTGCAGGTAACAGACTTTTTCAGCAAGCGTCTGGATGAGATTATCTCTGATGCTACAGGGTGTAAAAGCACCCATTTGCCGCAGAGTAGGACGCGCTTCAACAGCTCTAAAAAGCGCAGACCTCTTTTTCAGCCCTTTCTTAGTTCCTCCAGCCCGAAGCAACCAGGCGACAAATCTGCCCCAGAGCAGAAGCGCAAGCCATCTTTCAAGCCTCGCCCTCACTGGCGTCCTCGCCAGCAGGGCTCCAAATCCTATAACCCCCAAATAATCCTCTGCATGACGTTTTCGGATGGAGTCCCTGCGATCCGTCATTGCATCCATGGGCCCGGGGGAGTACCTGTCCTTAATAGACATCAAGGACGCTTATCTCCATGTTCCCATCTGCGTCGGTCACCAGAAATATCTTCGGTTCGCAGTGGGACCTTTTCATTACCAGTTTGTGGCCCTCCCGTTCGGTCTTGCCACAGCTCCCAGGGTCTTTACCAAGCTTCTGGCCTCAGTCATGGCTCTGCTTCATGCCAGGGTGATAGTGGCGATTCCGTACAAGGACGATATCCTGATCAGGGGTCTGTCATTGCGGACAGCGGTGGACAGCCTACGCATCGTCCGGGACACCCTGGAACATTTCGGGTGGGTTCTGAACCTGTCAAAGTAATGTCTTCACCCATCTCGACAGCTGACTTTTCTGAGCATGCTGTTCGACACCGATCAGGCCAAGATATTCTTGCCCCCGGACAAACTCTCCACTCTCAGTCGTCTCAATTTCTTCCCATTCGCCAATGCATGAGGGCTCTGGGCTGCATGGTCTCTTCCTTCGAAGCAGTGCCCTACACGCAGTTCCATACCAAGGCTCTTTAGCGGCACATTCTGACCATTTGGGACTGTTCCCCAGCCTCCCTTGATCGACTCATCCATCTCCCTGCCCCGACGCGCCGAGACCTTCGGTGGTGGTTGATGTCTTCGATGCTGACATCGGGCCGCTCCTTCCTTCCCCTCCTCTGGATAGTGTTGACTATGAACGCCAGTCTCCAGGGCACCTGGTCCCACGAAGAACGCTCCCTTCTGATCAATATTCTATAATTGAGGGTTATTCGCCTCTCTGGTTTATTGGACGGACCGTCTACTGGGGTGTCCAGTTTGGGTTCAATCCGACAACTCCATGGCAGTCACATATTTAAATCACCAGGGCGGCACCCAGAGCCCTGAAGCCATGTCGGAAGCGGCGCTCATCCTCTCCTGGGCGGAAAGCCATGTTCCAGCTCTGTCGGCAGTTCATATCTCTGGCGTCGACAACTGGATCGCCGACTTTCTCAGCCGAGAGAGACTCGATCCCGGTGAGTGGGCTCTGCACAGGTCTTTCTTGCAAAATGCAAGCGATAGGGTCAGCCGGATGTGGATATCGTGAAGCCTCCCGCTTCAACCGCAAGATAGAAAACTTTGTTGCGAGGTCCAAGGATCCTCTGGCTCAGGCGTCAGTCGCCCTTGTGATCCCGTGGACGCAGTTTACGTTTCCTTACGTGTTCCCTCCTCTTCCGCTCATTCAGTGTCTTCTCCGGAAAATCAGGTCTCAAGGTCTGCCCGTCATTCTTGTGGCCCCGGATTGACCATGCAGAGTATGGCATGCATCCCTAGTCTCCATCCTCGCCGACGAACCCTGACCTCTTGACGCAGGGACTGATCTTCCACCCGAATTTAGGGTCGCTACATTTAACGGCACCCCCTGCAGAATCCTTGGGACCTTAATCTGGTGCTCAGCGCTCTCCAGTCCTCTCCGTTTGAGCCTTTGCAGCAGGTGTCCCTTTGCTTTCTGTCCTACAAGGTGGCCTTTTTGGTGGCAGTCACTTCCATCCGTAGGGTGTCGGAACTAGCGGCTCTTTCCTGTCGGTCGCCCTTCCTTATCCTTCATTAGGACAAGGTAGTCCTTCGTCCGGTCCAGTCCTTCCTTTCAAAGGTCCTGTCGGCATTCCATCTTAATGAAGAGATCATTCCCTTTCTTTTGTCCTGCCCCGTCTCATCCTTGTGAGCAGTCGCTCCACACTCTGGGTTTGGTTTGGGCCATTCGCATCTATCTGTCTCAGACGTCCTCTTTCTGATGGAATGATTCATTATTCGTCATTCCAGAGGGACCGAGACTAGGCCTGGCTGCGTCCAAAGTTTCCATTTCCTGATTCGTTTGGCCATTGTGGAAGCGTACCGCATCAGTGACCCGGCTCCACCCTTCTCGGGTTACTGCTTATTCTGCTCGGGCAGTGGAGGCCTCTTGGGCAGGACATCATGGGGCTTCGGTCCTTCAGGTGTGCAGGGCAGCTACCTGGTCGTCTTTGCACACCTTTTCCAAATTTTACACCTTTGCATCCTCTGGGGCGTACAGTTTTGCAGACGGCAGTTCTGATTGGCCGGATGGCTTCTTCAGTTATGACCCACCTCTGGGACTGCTCTGTAACGTCCCAAGGTAAAGCCTGGTGTCCCCCAATGATACGGATGAGAACTAGATTTTTATACTTATCGTAAGATCTGTTTCTCTTCCGTTCATTGGGGGACACAGCTCCCACCCATTCTCTCTAGTTACGGGCCTCATTGTGGCCTGGGTGATTCTTGGTTTGTATATTGTTAGGTTTTCCTGCTTTTTTTCTTTTGCTTCTCATACTGCTTTTGCACAAACTGTTTTAGCTTAGTCCCTGTAGGAAGGGTATAGCTGGAGGAAGGAGCTCACACTTTTGTGCTTAGTGTCGCCTCCTAGTGGCAACAGCTATACCCAAGGTCAAGCCTGTGTTCCCCAATGAACGGAAGATAAATAGATTTTACGGTAAGTACAAAAATCAAGTTTTCTTTGGTCTGAATGCTGCTCAGATGATATTAGATGTTAGAATATATCCGCTTATAACAATTCTGGTTTATTTTAATTTACAATGATTGCACATTCACCCAATTTTCTTTTGTCAGACATTGCTCATTAGCTGTCATTAACGCCCTGGCAAACATAGCAGCCAACATCCAAGGAGAACAGCTGGTAGATGAGCTGCTGATGAACCTACTGGAGCTGTTTGTGCAACTGGGACTAGAGGGCAAGCGGGCCAGTGAGAGAGCCAGTGAAAAAGGTCCAGCGCTCAAGGTGAGACATTTTAGGATGGAACAATCAGAATAAAATATTATGAGTGGCAGAATTCAAGGGGTTTAGCTGTGCATGTGGAAAACCACCATTGTAGTGTCAAGCCAGATTTCTGGCCTTGAAGAAGGCACCTCAGAGTCTCGAAAGCTTGCCTTATAACATTAATTATTTTAGTTAGACATTAAAAGGTATCAAATTACAATTTTTTATATTTTCTCTTTTTTGAGAGCATGAAGACTTTTTTTTTTTTTTATGTTACATTCAAACATTTGTTAGTCTGTACAAGTTTAACAACCCGCTGCTCCACTCCAACGTTCAATAGCTGATCATGACTGCAGACTTGTTTTTGCCTTGCGGTCTCTGCTGGTCTGGGACAGTTTACAAGTGCCGTATTTCATTCTTATGCTCACACCAGAGCTTTACTCACAACCATCCCACGTAAAAAGTTTGTGAGCTTGTGCTTATTCCAGATGTCTTGATCTAAACACCCCTATAGTTGCTTTCACATTCACCTCCCCATACCTTCCAGTAATCAGACATCAACCCCTCCTGTCCATTAGATGGCTGCAGATGTAATCGTGTCTCCTCCATGGAAATGCAGTACGCTCATCTCCTGGATCAAAATGAACCGGAACTAATAATTAAAAATATACGATCAAATAAAACTCTGATAAAGGAGATGCCTTTTTAAATGGAAGCCCATTTCGGCAATCTCTTATCCCCCCCAGGGATCAGATGTTACTGCCCAGAGAATCCACATCTGACTGCTGCATGAGAAATGTAGTGTAACGTGGTGGTCATTATCTGGCTGCTAAAGAGGTGTCCTTCATGTGTGCTTCCTTTCTACCTCCATGTACCCTAATAGGGTAATAAGGTGTTGCCTTCATGAGACAACTTGTACTGTACTTCTAGGCATAAAAATAAACTGTCCACGCTGAGTTTATTTCACTGGGCTTAAAAAAAAATATTTGATCCTAATAAGAATTGTCCCCAGTTAGGGTGGTTCTTACATCTGAAATGCACGCTTCTGAACTTTTCTAATTGAGACTCCTAAATGATACTGCGGCTTCCAAAAGGCCGTTAGGCATCTCTGCTTTATATCCTGTTGTAGAACAATTAGCTGAACCTTTGTGGTTTACTAGGTATTTGTACTAGTTTCCTACTTAATGCTATGTTTTTGTTTCAATAGAGTTTTTTGTGTACTAAAATGTCCAAAGATCTTCCGAATGAAAGTTATACTGGGAAACCGCAGTCCTGCCCCAGTACAATTAGCGTAACATTTTTATATAAAGTGAAATCTTTTTTGAATGCAGTCAGTATGGGCCGTGTCGCCTAGCTCCTTTACTTGTCATAGTAATTATTACTTTGTCATGATTAGTTATCCACCGGCCAACAATTCCGATTACGAAGCTTGCAGCTTTTCATGTGGCATCTGAGTCAAGGTCTACACCCACACTAGAATGGGGCAAAGTCCCGTCACAGAACTGGGAAGGTTACGTTGATCAATGCCCTGTTTATCTTTGTGCTTACATGAGAATTTGCCGTCACTCGTTGACCTAATATTCTGTACATATAAGCATGCTTCATGAAAGCCAGTGCTGAAAAACAGGAACTCTGTAGACATTTCAGTGAACTTGTATTGCAGTTTCTGCATTTAACATGCATTGTTATGTAATATGTATCCCAAAAATTATAGATGCGGCATATTTAAGTGTAAAGGTCCTCGTTACATATTAGTGTATTGTCGGCCAAACATGCTAATGTGTATGGGGAGCAGATGATGTTGGGGAGAGAAGGATCAGGCAAAATGTATATTTTTGCCCTATCCTTTTGTTCTTCAGGGAGATAATCCACCACCAGAAGTGTTCTATGGGGAAAATGGAGAAAGCCACTGCCAGCCACATCTGTAAGGGCTTGTCCACACGTAAAAGATTTACTGTGGACTCTCCATCCAGATTTGGAATATGCAGAGTTAGAAGCTGAACAACCCATTTAAAGAGAACCCTTCACTTTGTCGCGTCTGTTTCAGTAACTGCTTGCATTCCCCATGTAATAACAATTCTCGAGCATATTTTCTCATAACTCTGTGTTGTCTTCCTCTGTTATTCCTCCTGAATATTTTTTTTTTTTTAAATCAGATGTTTCTTTATTAACAATTTTCAGTCTTATTTTATCACATTAACATGATATTTTTGTAGACCACAGATGTATACATTATCTGTCATATATAATATATACATTATATTACACATATCTACATAAGACATTGCATAAATCCACATAGAAACTCCGGTATCAAAAGTATTTTCAATGTGAGTACATTTATCCATCCTAAACAAATAAACCCATACCCCCCCCCCCCCCCTCCCCCAATACCTTTAAGGCAGGACACATTCTAATACACCTTCCTTAATCATCACTCTCGGGGTGTCGGCACCACAATACTCCTAAATAAGCCATCCACCATCATCTAATTCCAATCAGCGATGCTTCATATAGCATCACAGTCCATCATCAATCTTCCCATACAGCCACATTCCAATTCCAGGTAACCCCCTCACCATCAAGCTTCTATAAATGCACCACACACCTGCTACCATCCAATATTCTATATATATCATCCATCCTCACTGCATTCACCTTGTCATAGAAAAAGTCCTTGTAAGTGCCAGCCAGGAGCTACAGCACCCAGAATTATCAATCCAACTGCCCCAGATTGCTTCGAATTTGGACAGACACTTCCTTTTTTGATATACTTCTCTTTCTAAGCGAATCACAATATTTAATCTAGCAACATATTCTGATATATCAGGAGGTATGGGCTGGATCCACTTTGCTGCCAATGTTTTCCTAGCTTGATATAGCATTCTCCCTATTCCAGTAATTATAACAGACTGCAAATTATTGTCAGGTAACAGGCCTAATACGCACAGTTTGGGATCCAACTTAAAACTAGCACTATATACTTTATTCACCAGATGTAGTATTGCTTTCCAATAAGATGTCAGTGATGAGCATGACCACATCATGTGTAAAAGGTCAGCTTCATCACTTCCACACTTCGGACAGGCTGGACTATCTCTGTAGCCTATTTTATGCAAGAACACTGGGGTCTTATATACCCTATGTATTAAATATAGATGGGATAAACGTGCTGCCTCACTAAGGGATAAAGTAGGGGTAAGTTCCACCACCTCAGTCCACTGCTCATCCGTGAGTACCCCTAGATCTCTTTCCCACTGACGTCTACTTGTTAATGGATACCCCTTAAGAAAGTCCTTAAAAAGGGCCTGAAACACCATGGAGATTGCTCCCTTCACTGAACCAGCTGCAACCACCATATTCAATGTCTGGCTTGACATAAATGTCACTGGGGCTATCTTAGATTGAGCTTCTAAAACATGTCTAAGTTGTAAGTATCGATAGAACTGTGAAGAGGGCAGCCCATATTCAGAGCACAATTGTTGGTATTGTTTTAAAGTTCCTTTAAAATAAATATGGCTCAGATTCCACACCCCTTTTTTATTCCACTGGGAGAATCCATTCAGGTTTTCCAATTCCTGAAGTGCGGGGTTATGCCATAAAGGCGAGATGTTCATCAACCCTGTTATCCCTAAAATACTCTTTGCCTTATTCCATACTTTCCTCATAAGAATCAAGGTCGGAATATTTCCTATTTCTCCTTTTATTTCTCCTTCAATGACTACCAGCGGGGAAGACCTATTCCTCCTGAATATTTATGAATAAATTGGCAACTAGGTGTTACCATTACCCTTTATCAAGGGGGTGTGACGCAGTTTGAACCCATTGCCATTGATTAGAGAGTGTCAGACTGCAGAGAGACACCCTCATCTGGTAACACCCGTCTATCAATGTATTCATTTATTTTGAGGAGGAAGAACAGAGCACCAGAATAACAGAGTTATAAGAATGGATGCTCCAAAATCGTCATTTTATGGGGAATGCAAGTAATTTTTTTAATCCAATATACTTTTTATTAAAATAAAGTTTTTCTGAAAGAACAGCATTTGAAGAGAGTACAATTCTTCTGAAAATACAGCATCTAGAAAGAGTACAATTCTTCATGATGTCAATCATGTACTCCATGTAGAAGTGCTATTGTCGCAATATTTTAACAGCATTATATAACAGTAAATGCAAATACAGAAAAAAATTAGAGCGACATAATACATTTCTTTTAAATCAGATAATTTTTATTTGGTTTTTCAAAAAATCACAAAAAGCAAAGGAAGACAGTCTGTACAGCATACATGCAACAGTAGATGACAAAAATACCATAGCATTACACGATCGGACAGATAGTTACTTACATAAGTATCACAAGTAACATAAACCATGGTACAAGAAGCACATAAAATCACGTATTCTAGTTACAAAGTATATCTGGTACAGAGCCACATTTCCCATCCAATAATTTATCAACAGGAAACCAACCCTCCCTACCCAACTAAAGCCCAGTACCCCCCCCCCCCCTACCCAAGCGATGGAGCGGATCCAAACTCCAAGATTGGACATCTTATTAACATGTCAAAGGCACATCCATTGGTGTACACCTCCTGTCTGTGTATCAGACCTCTGCAACATAATACATTTCCAGTACAAATGGCTGACAAGAGACAGAATGTTATGATATGATAGGCCTTTCGAAAGGGTAATTCTGTATATGAGTGCCTATATCGCATTGTGCTATGTCAGCTGCCCCGTCAGGGACATTTGCCCCCTCAGACAGTCCCTCATTGGAGCCACAGATGCCATACCGGGAACTGCAAACCAATCCTGCCATATTGACATAAATTTACCTGGGCATCTCCTCTTTATGTGCACCCCTCTTTCAAATTGTAAAACTGTATTTAATCTATTTATATACTCCTGCCTAGTGGGAGGCTTCTCCTGTATCCAGTGTTTGACAGTTAAGACTATAGCCTGGAAGAGCATTCTTTGGATACTCAAGAGATTTCTTATCATCCACTCCCAGTGAGTCTAAAATGCCCAGTACACAGAGTTTGGGATCTCTAGGTATCTGTATTTGAGATGTCCTTGTTATGATCTTTATCATCTCCTCCCAAAAACTCCCCCAATTTCATGCAGTCCCAGAACATGTGTATTAATGATGCCTCTGTTCCTCCACAGCGAGGGCAGGTTGAGTCTAAGTGCCATCCTATCTTAAATAGGAATTTTGGGGTTCTGTATACTCTGTGAATCAGATATAACTGAGACAATCTTTGGGATTCACTAAGCGTGAGACTAGGGGTCAGGGCCAGAACATTGTCCCACTGCTCCTGGGAGATCTCACCCATGTCTTGCTACCACTTTCTCTTAACGGGCAGGGGGTCCGATGTATTACATTTCTGAAAGAGATGTTTATATATCAGTGATATCAGACCCCTATAGCAGTGCAACCGTCAAATAACGGTTTCACAATAGAGGGGGAGGCGGACAGTTGCAAGCCTTCCTTAAATTGCTCCTGAAAAGCATGTCTCAACTGCAGATATTGGAAGAACGTGGGTCTAGGAAGTCCAAATTCCTCCTGTAGCTGCATGAAGGATTTTATCACCCCCTGTGATTGTACTTGATATAAAAATAAAATACCTTTTGTCTTCCCAAGGGGAAAACCCTCCAATCTAAACATTTCTGGTAGTTGAGGGTTACGCCATAACGGTGTCTAATCGTTAAACCCCACCAGGCCTATTAATTCTTTAAATTTCAACCAGACCTTTGTTATTACTGTAATTGTAGGGCAGTTCCTAGCGTAAGACTGTGGTCTTCCCAGTTCCGCTAATGTAATGTGTTTTCTGTTTCATGACTACGGAGGCAATTCTGGGAGAGGGGTCTAGCTGTACATGTCGTCCCCATCCTCTAAATTGTGTTATAACTGTGCAGCCATGAAGTATAGCCATGGATTTGGGATTGAAAGGCCACCTTCCTCTTTGCCTTTTTCGAGCGTTTCCATTCGGATTCTAGGTTGTTGTTTTTTCCAGATCAAGGAACAAAAAATACTTTGTATCTTGTAAAATATACGCTGGGGAATCCATATAGGGGAATTATGTATCGCATAGAGCAATTGGGGCATCAGTATCATTTTGATTAAGTTGCTACGGCCAATGACCGAGAGAGGCAGCTTGCACCAGGTATTAGTTTTCTCAACAAATTTAGAAATCAGGGGATTCCTTTTGACATATTCTGATGGCCTTGGTGTTATCATGACTCCTAAATATTTAAAGCTACTGGTCATCTGTAATTGGGTATTGGTAAGATTGAACTGTGGCGAGGGAGGATCAAGTGGGAGAATCACAGATTTGTCCCAATGTATCGTTAAGCCTGAATATTTCCCAAACTCTGTGATATCTTTCATAATAGGAGTAATGGAACGTTGCAGATCACCCAGATAAAGGAGCAAATCATCTGCATATAAAGAGACTCTCTCTTCCTGGGATCCCAGTGGGAAACCTTTCCATTTAGGGGAGGTACGCAAAAGGCAGGCTAGAGGCTCCATAGCTACCGCGCACAGCAGAGGGGACAGGGGGCAGCCATGCCTCGTACCCCTATGTAATGGAAATTGGGCAGAGAGTATGCCATATGCTTTGATTTTTGCTACCGGTGAGTTGTTCAGTAATTTGACCCAGGACATAAAACATGATCCAAATCCCATAGCCTCCATTACTGCCCATAAATACTCCCATTCCACGCTGTCAAAAGCTTTGGCAGCGTCTAGGGATATTACAGCCCTACAACCATCAGTGTCCATCGACCTCTGAAGATTCAGAAATAATCTTCGGAGGTTGATTGAAGTGCTTCTGTCTGGCATAAACCCTGATTGATCTACGTGTATAAGGGACAGGATGACCTTATTGAGTCTGTAGGCCAAGACCTTCGCTAAAACCTTCACGTGAGTTGGCAAAAGGGAGATGGGTGTATAGGAATCGGGTACAGTCGGGTCTTTCCCAGGTTTGGGAATTAGCACAACTACTGCCTCCCCCATAGACGTTGGCAATTTCCCCACTCTCAGAGCGTCAGTGAAAGTTTCTAAGAGGTGGGGTCCGGGAGGAAGTGGGTCTTGTTATCTTTTGTAAAACTCTGCTGGCAGACCGTCCGAACCCGGGGCCTTCTCATTAGGGAAATATTTCATGGCTAGTTTAAGTTTCTCTATGTCCAGGGGCCTAAGTATGTAGATGATTCAAGGGACAGCGTAGACATCGATATTTTGGCAAGATAGGATTTGATAGAATCCGGGGGTGTAATGACAATTATCAGGAGTAGAGTTCCTTATAGTAGATATAAATTGTATTAAGAATTACCGAATCCTCTACTGAGAGGCTTCCCCTTCTAGTCCTACTGGTTGCTATTCTAGCCGTACCCTCCTGTGAACGAATCACTCTAGCCAATAAACTCCCTGCACTCTCCCCGCCTCAAAATACTTCTGTTTTAAGAAGAATCGTTTAGTGTCAGCTATGTGTAGCAGATGGTCGTTAAGTTTAGCTTGCGCAGTCCTCCACGCGGAAGTCCGTGCACGGGGAAGGTTCCCCTATATAGGCAGCTTCTCAGTCTCTCACCTCCTGCTGCACAGCCTCAGTGAGTTCCCTAGTTTTTGCCTTGCGCCGTTTAAGTTTCTGTATATACAAGACCCTATATATGCCTTCATGGCATCCCATACCGTTCCCTTAGCAGCGGAACCTATATTGGTGCTAAAAAACTCCATAAGCCGCTGTGTAAGAGGATCCCCATCATCTAATAGTTGTATCCAGAACGGATTAAGCCTCCAGAGAGAAGACCTAGGACGACCTCTATACCTGTTAAATTGCAATCCTATATGTATAGGGGAGTGGTCTGACAGGCTATGCGGCAGGTATTCTATTAGATGGATGTATGGCGATGTCTGTAGTGACCCAATAGGTAAGTCTATTCTGGACAGGGAATTATGTGAGGTAGAAAAACAGGAGTATTGACGCTCCTGCGGATGCCGGATTCTCCATAGATCTAATTCTTGTAGTAACTTTGTAGGGACATTTCAGTAGCATCTGTTGGCAAGGGGCCTGGGTGAAATTTATCTAGTTAGGGATTTAAGTATTTATTAAAATCACCAACCATAAACATGGGTACATGGGGACCTTGCATCACAAAAGCCATCACTTTTTTCAATATAGCACAGGAGTAAGGTGGAGGGATATATACGGCAATCAGGAAAAATTGCACCCCGCATATAGAGCAGTGCAGACAGACGTATCTGCCCTCTGGATCAACGTCACTAGAGTGGCATTCAAAAGGAACGGCCCTATGCACTAGGGTACTAACTCCCCTAGCATATGTAGAAAAGGTGGAATGGTAGGCGTGGGAGATCCACGGTTTGTGTAACCGTCACTGGGATTGTTATAGACAGATGCGTCTCCATGAGACATAATATGGCCGGTTGATATTTTTTGTGTAGCCATAAAAACTGCTTGACGTTTCGTGGCATCTCCCAGGCCCCTGACATTCCATGCTATAATTTGCACCCTATCCGCCATCATTCCTAGGGATACATAGCAGTGTAACAGGATTACCCGTATAGTTGGATCGGTGTCTCCTAAACCAAAAAGGATGTGTGCGAGTCGTCTCCCCACAGATTCCCTTCCCTGTAAACCAGTTAACATAACATTCCCCAACCAAAATCGTGCCTGAAAACTACACTGCTCAAAAAAATAAAGGGAACACAAAAATAACACATCCTAGATCTGAGTTAATTAAATATTCTTCTGAAATACTTTTGTTCTTTACATAGTTGAATGTGCTGACCACAAAATCACACAAAAAAAAAAAATATGGAAAGTGTGTGTGGCCTCCACGTGCCTTGTATGACCTCCCTACAACGCCTGTGCATGCTCCTGATGAGGTGGCGGACGGTCTCCTGAGGGATCTCCTCCCAGACCTGGACTAAAGCATCTGCCAACTCCTGGACAGTCTGTGGTGCAACGTGACGTTGGTGGATAGAGTGAGACATGATGTCCCAGATGTGCTCAATTGGATTCAGGTCTGGGGAACGGGCGGGCCAGTCCATAGCATCAATGCCTCGTCTTGCAGGAACTGCTGACACACTCCAGCCACATGAGGTCTAGCATTGTCTTGCATTAGGAGGAACCCAGGGCCAACCGCACCAGCATATGGTCTCACAAGGGGTCTGAGGATCTCATCTCGGTACCTAATGGCAGTCAGGCTACCTCTGGCGAGCACATGGAGGGCTGTGCGGCCACCCCACACCATTACTGACCCAATGCCAACCGGTCATGCTGGAGGATGTTGCAGGCAGCAGAACATTCTCCACGGCGTCTCCAGACTCGTCAAGTCTGTAAAAATGTGCACAGTGTGAACCTGCTTTCATCTGGGAAAGAGCACAGGGCGCCAGTGGCGAATTTGCCAATCTTGGTGTTCTCTGGCAAATGCCAAGCGTCCTGCACGGTGTTGGGCTGTAAGCACAACCCCCACCTGTGGACGTCGGGCCCTCATATCACCCTCATGGAGTCTGTTTTCGACCGTTTGAGCAGACACATGCACATTTGTGGCCTGCTGGAGGTCATTTTGCAGGGCTCTGGCAGTGCTCCTCCTGTTCCTCCTTGCACAAAGGCGGAGGTAGCAGTCCTGCTGCTGGGTTGTTGCCCTCCTACTGCCTCCTCCACTTCTCCTGATGTACTGGCCTGTCTCCTGGTAGCGCCTCCATGCTCTGGACACTACGCTGACAGACACGGCAAACCTTCTTGCCACAGCTCGCATTGATGTGCCATCCTGGATAAGCTGCACTACCTGAGCCACTTGTATGGGTTGTAGACTCCGTCTCATGCTACCACTAGAGTTAAAGCACCGCCAGCATTCAAAAGTGACCAAAACATCAGCCATGAAGCATAGGAACTGAGAAGTGGTCTGTGGTTACCATCTGCAGAACCACTCCTTTATTGGGGGTGTCTTGATAATTGCCTATAATTGCCACCTGTTGTCTATCCCATTTGCACAACAGCATGTGAAATTGATTGTCACTCAGTGTTGCTTCCTAAGTGGACAGTTTGATTTCACAGAAGTGTGATTGACTTGGAGTTACATTGTGTTGTTTAAGTGTTCCCTTTATTTTTTTGAGCAGTGTAGTAACATGAGGCACAGAAAAGTTCCTGAAACCAACAGTAACAAAGGCAGCAATAGTTCCGCTGTCACTGAAAAAGTAAACAGTATGGAAAATACAATTCTGATGGTATAGCCCTGAGTGGCACTAATATACATATAACAGTAGGCATCTTGATCATCTATCACATATAAATTTATATATATATATATATATATATATATATATATATATATATATATATACACACACACACAGTGGGATGCGAAAGTTTGGGCAACCTTGTTAATCGTCATGATTTTCCTGTATAAATCGTTGGTTGTTACGATAAAAAATGTCAGTTAAATATATCATATAGGAGACACACACAGTGATATTTGAGAAGTGAAATGAAGTTTATTGGATTTACAGAAAGTGTGCTATAATTGTTTAAACAAAATTAGGCAGGTGCATAAATTTGGGCACCACAAACAAGAAATGAAATCAATATTTAGTAGATCCTCCTTTTGCAGAAATTCCAGCCTCTAAACGCTTCCTGTAGGTTCCAATGAGAGTCTGGATTCTGGTTGAAGGTATTTTGGACCATTCCTCTTTACAAAACATCTTTTAGTTCATTCAGGTTTGATGGCTTCCGACCATGGACAGCTCTCTTTAAGTCACACCACAGATTTTCAATTATATTCAGGTCTGGGGACTGAGATGGCCATTCCAGAACGTTGTACTTGTTCCTCTGCATAAATGCCTTAGTGGATTTTGAGCAGTGTTTAGGGTCGTTGTCTTGTTGAAAGATCCAGCCCCGGCGCAGCTTCAGCTTTGTCACTGATTCCTGGACATTGGTCTCCAGAATCTGCTGATACTGAGTGGAATCCATGCGTCCCTCAACTATGACAAGATTCCCAGTCCCTGCACTGGCCACACAGCCCCACAGCATGATGGAACCACCACCATATTTTACTGTAGGTAGCAGGTGTTTTTCTTGGAATGCTGTGTTCTTTTTCCTCCATGCATAACTCCCCTTGTTATGGCCAAATAACTCTAGTTTCATCAGTCCACAGCACCTTATTCCAAAATGAAGCTGGCTTGTCCAAATGTGCTTTAGCCCACCTCAAGCGGCACTTTTTGTGCTGTGGGCGGAGAAAAGGCTTCCTCTGCATCACTCTCGCATCCAGCACCTCCTTGTGTAAAGTGCGCCGAATGGTTGAACGATGCACAGTGACTCCATCTGTAGCAAGATGATGTTGTAGGTCTTTGGTGCTGGTCTGTGGGTTGACTCTGACTGTTCTCACCATTCGTCACTTCTGTCTATCCGAGATTTTTCTTGGTCTGCCACTTCGAGCCTTAACTTGAACTGAGCCTGTGGTCTTCCATTTCCTCAATATGTTCCTAACTGTAGAAACAGACAGCTGAAATCTCTGAGACAGCTTTCTGTATCCTTCCCCTAAACCATGATGGTGAACAATCTTTGTCTTCAGGTCATTTGAGAGTTGTTTTGAGACCCCCATGTTGCTACTCTTCAGAGAAAATGAAAAGAGGAGGGAAACTTACAATTGACCCCCTTAAATACTCCTTCTCATAATTGGATTCACCTGTGTATGTAGGTCAGGGGTCACTGAGCTTACCAAGCCAATTTGAGTTCCAATAATTAGTTCTAAAGGTTTTGGAATCAATAAAATGACAACAGTGCCCAAATTTATGCACCTGCCTAATTTTGTTTAAACAATTATAGCACACTTTCTGTAAATCCAATAAACTTCATTTCACTTCTCAAATATCACTGTGTGTGTCTCCTATATTATATATTTAACTGACATTTTTTATCGTAACAACCAACAATTTATACAGGAAAATCATGACGATTAACAAGGTTCCCCAAACTTTCGCATTCCACTGTGTGTGTGTGTGTGTGTGTGTGTGTGTGTATGTATGTATGTATGTATGTATGTATGTATGTATGTATGTATGATATATATATATATATATATATATATATCACCTAGCCTAAGGGCAGCGGATTTACCACCCCTCCCTGTTATATACTATAAAGGGCACCAAAAAGAAACAGTGTCCTTAGGTAAAGCGACATAAAAAGGAGAGAGATACTTATCGACATCCATCATGGAACGGCCCAGTTGTCCCCTTTAGAGTCCATAATGCAGCGTCTCTTTTCCTTCCAGTCAACCAGTTGCATTGGGCTACTGCAAGGAACTTTCATTCAGGTCCACCCATTGGGAGGCCTCTTCTGGCGAATTGAAGAAATGGACCGTATCTCCCGCCACCACCCGCAGTCTGAAAGGGTAAAGCATGGAGTACTGTATGTTCAGACGCAAGTGTCTTTTAACATCAAGGAATTTCGCTCGGCGTCTCTGCACATCCGCTGAGAAATCTGGGAATATAGAGATTTTGCGACCACCGATGAGTAGATCCGGATGGTCCCTTGCTTTACGGAGAATGTTGTCTCTGTCTTAATGGTGTAGAATTTTCATCAGCATGGGCCTAGGGGGGCCCCCCCGGTGGGTGTGGGGGTCGGAACGGCACCCTGTGTGCCCTTTCAATTGCAAACAGGGGGGAGAGGGAGTCGCGACCAAATTTAGTCTTGAACCAGTCCTCAAAGAATTGGACAGCATTAGCCCCTTCTGCTTTTTCAGGGACTCCCACCAAGCCAAGATTGTTGCGGCGTGATCTGTTCTCTAGATCCTCCGTTTTATTTATTAAGGAGGGTGATATTATGGATTTCTTTAGCAAGATCGCGTTTTATGGTAGGTATCTGGTCTTCTACTTGGCTAATTCTCTCCTCAACCCCAGTCACTCTTTGGCTGACTTATCTGAGGTCTTGTCTAATGAAAGATACACTTTCCTGCAAGGACCCCATGGATGTATTCAGGGTCATTAGTGCAGCACTGCATTGCTGCACAGCCCTGTATATATCTGCAGATGAAGGTTCTGCTATATTCAGCAGAGCCAGGGGAGGGGAGCCCACTTGTATTGCAGACAGTGATAGAAACGTCGTCCTGTGAGGGGGAACTCCCTGCTACACACTCTGCCATGCGGGTGACGCCATCTTGTGTGCCGTCCTCATGAGGGGCAGCATCGGCGGTAAGTTCCAGTACCTGATCTTCCTGTGCCCCGAGCACACCCTCCACTCCTCCGGAACCATCTCTTGCAGGTGGGACGCGTGCAAATTGTTCCAGACGCGCCGCCACCTCCACAGATTTGGACGTGGTGGCGGCACCATGTTTTTTTTACCGCCGTTGCTCCCGGCCCCTCTTTCTCCCTTCTCGTGGTGTGGTCATGGCCGGAGATGTTCGCAGGGAGGTCTCCCCCCACACTTGTGTGCTGCCGTTGGACCGAAAAGGAGGATGTAGCCTCAGGATGGAGAAGGATTAGTGCAGCCGCCGCTCAGGAGCTCACCCGCGCATGTCCTTCTACATTGCTGGCCAGGCCACGCCCCCTGGGAATGCAAGTAATTACTGAAACATACATGTCAGGAGAGGTGACAGGTCCTCTTTAACTTTGATTGATCCACATGCAGCTTAATTAAAGGTTTGTTAGTGTGTGGTGTTTGCAAATGTCTAGAAATGATCGTAAATGCACTTCTGTGTCTTATATTCTTGGACTTGCTGTCATGTGGTCTGATGCCATTAAACTGTTACTTTTTCATTATAAAATGTCTTTTTTTTTTTTACTAGGCTTCTAGCAGCGCAGGGAACCTGGGGGTCCTCATACCTGTAATTGCTGTGGTGAGTATTTCTCATTTCTAATATTACGGTCACAATAATGCGAGCATGCTGTCTTTGTCGTAAAAGTGCAGGTGAGATTCATTTACTACATTTCTAGAAAGGAGAAGCCCTACAGAGCATTCAGGTTGTAGATTCCTGGTACTGTATATCTAACAGTCCAAGAACATGTTGTGCCAGAAAATCATCCATCTGGATCAGACCTACAGACCTGGGTTTTCTTGGCCTGGCTACTACATAAGAGTTTTTTTAAAGTGATGTCCTAGACCGGCAGTTTTTTATTTCTCTATTCATCTCAAAGAAACTGTTCCATGGAAGCCATTCATATAAATGTTGGTTATTAAAATGACTGTAAAGTTCAGTGTATATAAACCGATCATCGATGGATTTTCAGAAATGGCGTAAAAGGCAGTGTACTGGCACGTAAAGCTCCTAAACTGGTTACTCCTTACTCCAGCACGCACGGTGAAGCCCCCTTCGCTGTCCATGGATACCCTGTGTGAATACTGGCCACAGAGTCCACTGTGTACGTAATTCCTATGATGGCGGCAATCACCTGATTTGCTCACGTGACTTCTTTCCTTACTGCGTCCTCTGTTGGACCGGCACTGAAGCGTAGATTCAGGCAATTTGTTTTCAGTATCTGGCATGTGCGTGAAGGTTTTCAGCGCTGGTGCAGAAGAGCGCCTCGCTGGGGCGATGGTCATGTGGGTAAATTGTGCAACGCCTTCCATCTCAGGCGCTATGGATGCAACATTTGTCACATTCTGTGTTTGAAAAGGAGACCCATGGACATGGTGGGGCTTCAGCATGCATTCTGGGTTAATTAGCGACTGCTTTTAGAGCTTTAAATGTCAATAGGCAGAGGTGCATGCCATTTCTGAATTCTCAGTCCTCCTCTTACTTCATGTTTTGTGTGCTGCCACTGTATACTCAACTCTTGGGTAACTTTTCCAGTTAATAGCTTAGAGGACATTATACATGGGGTTAATGGTTACTTCGTTAGCAGGGAAACAAATATTTAGTAAGTTTGCACAAACCTTGAGTGAAAATGCTGCCAAACGCAGCTTCATCCGAAATCACTATAGACGCCTTAGGATCAATAGGTAACTTTCGTTAACAACAAATATTCATTGACAGACAAATATTTTTATGAATTGCCTTTTATTAAAGATAATGCATTATACTAATACCGGTAGTACATCAAGTAAGAATTATTTTGTACACTGTCTATGATGACATATTTTAAATGGTTATAACTCTGGAGAGACTCCATCTTTATTGTATATGGACATAACAATGCAATGGATGCAATCAGATCTTGGCATTTTGCCACATCCAATGACTTCTCGACAGCTTTTTGGGAGGTCTGAATGTTGGATAGACCTTATTTCTGTTACATATATAATAATATAGAATAATCTGAACTAAGTGAGAAGCATAGGCTCGGTTACAGGGGCTGAATCATGATCTAGTAGGATTGGCGACTTTTCCAAAAAATACGAGGCAATCTGTGCGATGCTCATATATAAGAAACAGGAAAGGGCGGTCGGCAATGAAGCGTGTCTGGATGGACAACGGTGTGAATCCCACCACAGTAACAGCTCCTGCCTGCGTGCCTTCTTCATTCACTGTGATGCTGCCTTGTTGCTGAAACTGCAGAACGTTATGTTAGCAGAGGAAGTTCATAAAGAAAAATCACAAGTTAAAATGGGCAGGTTCCCGTATCTTTCTAAGATTAAGGGTACATTCATACACGACTGTATGTATTTTGCGGTCCATGAAATATGGATGACGTCTGTGTGGACCTGTGTGCTTTTGGGATCCATATGTCCGTTCAGCAAAAGATAGAACCTGTCCTATTCTTGGCCGCAAATGCGGAACATGGACCCGTTGAATTCAAGTGGGTCATCCAAAAAATTGGATGTCACACTGACGTCATGCGTATTTTGCGAATCTGCTTTTTTCAGACCACAAAATACATATGGTCATGTGAATGCCCCCCTAATAAAGGGTAATTGTACATCTTCAGTTTATTAATGCTTAACTCATAGATTCCATGTGAATACCACTGTTGTAGTTAAGGACACTGTGTCAGGAGCTACAATAACTCTTTGATGATATGGCTAAAGGTAGAAGGCCTGTAGGCGCTCTTCCAATAGTATTTTAGTGGCCTACCCCTTGAAAATGCAAGTGGATGGACATTTGCTATTTCCAGCTCATGTAGTGTGAGTAAAAGTTTGGCAGCCATGAAAGCTGCTTGGGGAAAAGAAGTACCAAAACATCTCTGGTTCTGGATTTTGAATGCGACCCCAAATGTATGCAGCCATGTAACCCATGGCCACACATCAACTGTAATGAACTCCCATGGACAACACAGCCACATACTCAGTAAATTAAGGCCCCATGCACACAATTGTATATATATTATTTTCTGCATCCGATCCACATTTTTTGCGAGTCAGATGAAGACCCATTCATTTCAATGGGGCCGCAAAAAATGTGAACAGCACACCGTGTGCTGTCCACATCCTTATATGCGTTCTGCTGGCCCACAAAAAAGATAGAACAGGTCCTATACTTGTTGTCCTTTTTATGGACATAACGATTGGACATTTCTATAGAAGTAGAAAAAAAAGGCGGCATACATATGGAATCTGTGGTTTTGCAAGCTTTAAATCGCATTGCTTGACATTACAAATCTAAAGGGTGATTTTTCTGGATATTTATTCAGAAAAAAAATATTGTTAGCATAAGGGTACTTTCATTCTAGCGTTATTCTTTTCCGGCATAGAGTTCCGTCCTAGGGGCTCAATACGGGAAAAGAACTGATCAGTTATATCCCTATGCATTCTGAATAGAGAGCAATCCGTTCAGGATGCATCAGGATGTCTTCAGTTCAGTCTTTTTGACTTTTGAGGCCGGAGATAATACTGCAGCATGCGCAGACCTTTAAAAATGTGGAAAAAAAAATAGAAACGGATCAGTTTGTCCGTATGACAAACGTACAGAAGGATCCGTTCTTGCAATGCGTTTGTGAGACGGATCCGGATCCGTCTACAAATGCTGTCCGTTTGCATGCAGATTGCCAGATCCGGCAGGCATTTCCAGCAACGGAACTGCTTGCCGGATCACTCTGCCGCAAGTGTGAAAGTACCCTTAGTAAAATATGAATACGGCAAGAAGAACAAAAAAAAGATAGTGATGGTTTTGCGTTGTTCGCTTTAATTTTCCCATTGTAAGGGCCGCTCATCTTCTCCCCTGCTCATAAAGTACAGTTTCTTTCCAGCCACCTTAAAAGTGTTCTATCAGTGCTCAGAAAGTGGTCAATTCAGCGCTTTCTATTGACATTGCAGTAGCTAGCTGAAGATTAATTGACTCTATAAACCATAAAGAGGGGTCAGTATACAGGTGTGCAGTACTTTACTTACATAAATGCGTCTATACTTACCAAGCCAATGCTGATGTCTTCATCTGTAATGCCTGAGAAATCTGCTCTACTGGTGAACAAGTCCTTTACTCCCAGGCTGCTCAGCACATCCTTCAAGTTGTAGTTCTTTTCTAGCTTGAAACGTGGCAGATGAACTTCTCTTGACCTAAGAACAAAAGTTATACTTGATCGGTTGGGCATGTGAGAAAGTATTTGAGCATGGTCTATAGTCATGTTCAAAAGGACTGTCTTTAATTACTTCAAAGGAGAGCATACATGATCCTCCATCTTATGTTTTCTTGATGACCTACATCAAATTTGCCTGTAGGATTTCTAAAAAGTATGGCAACAATGGATACAGCCCAGAAACCAGGGTGGATAAAGATCAATGATTTTTTTTAAAAAAAATCAGATTTTTTTTTATTTAAATCTGATTTTTTTTTTTATATAAAATGCTTTTTGAGGAAAATATATTACCATCCAAAGGTTATTCCATCATGAAATAAAGATTAGTTTTTTAATTATGTAGAATAAGGCTGTACGTAGACTCCCATATTGTTTGAATGGATTAGGCAGTGGCTGAGGGACAGGCAACAGAGGGTTGTAGTCAATGGAGTATATTCAGACCAAGGTCTTGTTACCAGTGGGGTACCTCAGGAATCTGTTCTGGGACCCATATTGTTTAATATCTTTATCAGCGAAATTGCAAAAGGCCTCGATGCTAAGGTGTGTCTATTTGCTGATGACACAAAGATTTGTAACAGGGTTGATGTTCCTGGAGGGATACACCAAATGGAAAAGGATTTAGGAAAACTAGAGGAATGGTCAAAAATCTGGCAACTAAAATTTAATGTTGATAAGTGCAAGATAATGCACCTGGGATGTAAAAACCCAAGAGCAGAATATAAAATCTGTGATACAGTCCTAACCTCAGTATCTGAGGAAAGGGATTTAGGGGTCATTATTTCAGAAGACTTAAAGGTAGGCAGACAATGTCATAGAGCAGCAGGAAATGCTAGCAGAATGCTTGGGTGTATAGGGAGAGGAATTACCAGTAGAAAGAGGGAGGTGCTCATGCCGCTCTACAGAGCACTAGTGAGACCTCATTTGGAGTATTGTGCGCAGTACTGGAGACCATATCTCCAGAAGGATATTGATACTTTGGAGAGAGTTCTGAGAAGAGCTACTAAACTAGTACATGGATTGCAGGATAAAACTTACCAGGAAAGGTTAAAGGACCTTAACATGTATAGCTTGGAAGAAAGACGAGACAGAGGGGATATGATAGAAACTTTTAAATACATAAAGGGAATCAACAAGGTAAAAGAGGAGAGAATATTTAAAAGAAGAAAAACTGCTACAAGAAGACATAGTTTTAAATTAGAGGGGAAAAGGTTTAAAAGTAATATCAGGAAGTATTACTTTACTGAGAGAGTAGTGGATGCATGCAATAGCCTTCATGCAGAAGTGGTAGCTGCAAATACAGTGAAGGAGTTTAAGCATGCATGGGATAGGCATAAGGCCATCCTTCATATAAGATAGGGCCATAGTATTCAGTATATTGGGCAGACTAGATGGGCCGAATGGTTCTTATCTGCCGACACATTCTATGTTTCTACTGTATATGTGTAATTTTTTTGGTAAATAAATTCCATTAATCCATTCACAATGTGATGCTCTTCCAGAGGTTTTTGTAAGATTATTGGTCAGTTTCTCTGCCTACAAGATATTATCACAGATGCTTGGTTTACTTTTGCAGTTCTCAAAACTGAATTTGACTCAGCAGAGATCACATGCCTCTTCTTCATAGCAAAAATGTTATAACATGAACAGAGTTGAGAAAAATACCTTAATCCTAACTTCTACAAACCTATGAATGCAGAATCAACCTAATCAAACTAATATGAAAAGTTGTTTAAATCTTCATCATCTACTTGCATATTATAAGTTATACCAGCAAGAATTTAGTCTTTATGTAGAAAACTATGATTTAAATCAAGCCTTACTGACTAGTGATTTAAATCGTGTTTTAAATCATTTTGATTTAAATCAAATCCACCCTGCCAGAAACTGACTCCATTCCAGCAGCAAATGCAATGCAAACAGATGTTCTCATTCAGTGCAGTCATATGACATTTTGAAAGAAAAGAGGTGATAGAGAAGAACAACCCCTTTAGGATTATAGCTATTATAGCTGGCCATAGCATTTATTAACATGCTGTGGATTTAAAATCTACACCCCAGGTCAATTTCCATGGCGGCAAAGAGGAGAAGGCACTGCGGTTGCAGAGAGTGCAGAGCCACTAGGTGTAATGGTAACACCCCCATTGCTCCTAGGGGCTCATTTATATATATTAAAACATCATTTTTCTCAGCAATGCAGGCACATATGAACATGGGACCAACACAGATGCCTTCAGCTGCCAAGTGCGCATGCAACAGGTCAGCCATTTTCATAGATACAAAACTGCTTACAGATGCTCTTTAAAGGACATCTGACACCAAATTATCAGCATTTATCCAGCTGACATGCAATGTATGCAAGTCAGCTGAATGCTATGATTTAAGTCCCAATTCTTTATGTGGCCTCAATGTGTCTAAAATCTTTTATAATATGTAATTGAGCCCCTGGGTGCAACAAGGCTGGTGCCGTTGTAGTAGAGGTTCTAAGCAGAACAGTATCTCTGGATGATACGCATCTTGTCATGTATCTAGTTCAATGGATTGCTATTTTATCTGTTTTGAGCATAGTTTGTCCAAAGAGGGTAACACCTTTTCTTATTATTTTTTGTATTTTACCTGTTTGTCATGCTCTTCTGCCATCGGTCTATCAAGTGTGGGCTGAGCTGCTTCTCAAGGAGCTTCATACCGGATAGTTTGTGTGGCACCACTATTAGCATGCTGATATTACCAACATAGGGCAGCTGCAGAACTTCACAATCCAGTTCAGAATCCAAAGCAAACAGAAAACTTCCTTTGATCTTCATCATAGGAACCTTTACCACTTCTTTCTCACTCACACGGAAGTTTGCATTGTAGGTTTGCTCTAGTGGAAACTTATTCTCCCATGTCCCTGCGTGAAATGAGAAGACATTCATACACCTTGGTTTTATGGACAAAGAAAAGGGGAATTGGGAAGATTTATTAAAACTTGCAAAGGAAAAGTTGGGGGCTCACAAAGTAGCCAATCAGATTCCAGCTCTCAAGTCTCAGAGGCTGTTTGTAAAATAAAAGATGTTTCCAGATTGGTTGCTCTGGGCTTTTCCTCTACTTTTGGATGCATAACTGAGTAACATTAGGAAGTTACTACTTACCTTTGAAATAGATACAGTTAATAAGTAACATTAGAATATTAGGGTTCAGGTTGGCAAGTGCTTCCTTTATCAGTCCTTTGGTGAGCTTCTGAATGCGCTGGTTAACCTTGTGGAGAAAAGTTTTGTCTGCGAAATCACCGACTTGAGCCTCCGCATAGTAGAAGTTTTTCAGGTTATCCTGGAAGTCCTTATTAATAGGAAAATCTTCCCGTACGTAGATGTCATTGACTGATCTTAAGGTATAGCCAAAGTTTCTCCGAAACAGTCTGTGAGTTAATTTGCGGAAGACCGAGTGAAGAGTGGTTACGTCGTACTTGGTGCTGACGTTGATAAATTCTTTGAAGCCTAATGTGGAGAAAATTTCATTTTGAGTCTGTGCTTTTGTTCCCAATGATATGGTAGCCATAGCTGTGGACACTCCAACTGGTGCCAGCAAAACGTTATCTGTTGCATTCGCGTTCTCTCTAATGGCACGGTAAAGGTTGAAGCCAAACTTTGCATTCATAATGTTAAGTCTCTGAATCCTAGTTTTTCCAGGAAACAGTTCATATATATTTCCTTGGGTTTTATCATTGCCTTTAATTTCCGGAAGAGCATCAATGATTTCTGAGTAGTCTTCATCTTCACCAAATATTTGATCAAAGTCTAGGTAGTCCTCTTCATCATCTCCTTCAGGTATAAGGTCTTTGGTCACTGTATCATCTTGCAGACTCTGCTCACTTTGCAGAGGAAGACCTCTTGGCTCCAAAGAACCTTCCCCATTGCTTTTCTCAAAATGCTCATGCAGGTCTTTGACACCACAGAATGCTGAAGAAACCAGGAGTAAGCTCGTAGCAAGATGTAGAAGGCTCATCTTTGGAGCAGTGATTCTAGATAAGCAAAAATAGTTTAAAATGCTTTTAGAAAAACCTGCAAATATGTGTCTATAAAACTATCTGGCAAGTTCTTTACAGACCTGCACATAATAGTGTCCAGAAAAGTAATGTGAAATGTCCTTACCTGGAGGCTTCTGGTTGCAACTGCCAGATGAGGAATATAAAGCTGAGGCTCAAAGGAGCCAAAACCTAACCTTTGCCACTTTCCAGAGTAAACAGTCCAAAACATCAAACATACACAGAATTGCCTGGTCAGCTGAAGTATTTCCTTCTCTGGGGCCCCCTGCTATCCCTCCCTCCCTTCTATTCTTCCATTATATTTCCTGTGTTTCATTGTCCTATTTATAACAGTTTTTGTGGAGAAGTGTATAATTTGTATTTATTTATTTTTTTTTGTAGGGAGTTATTCTGATTGCCTTATTGGAGTCAGGAAGGAATTTTCCCCCCCTTAAGTGGGGAAAATTGGCTTGTACCTCAGTTTTTTTTTGCCTTCCTCTGGATCAACTTGGATAACAGGCCGAACTGGATGGACAAATGTCTTTTTTCAGCCTTATATACTATGTTACTATGTATGTTACTTTTTCAGTTCTTCGAAACGTTAAAGTAGCAGCCACATAATTTTAGTTTGAATGCTGCAGACCAAGTCTTTTTGGGCTTTAACCCCTTAAGGACATAGGACGTACCGGTACGCCCTATTTCCCGAGTCCTTAAGGACCAAGGACGTACCGGTACGTCCTGACTTCAAATCTGTATTCCGGCGCCCCAGGGGTTAATCGGAACGGGATTTCGGCTGAAATCATTCAGCCGGCATCCCGTAACAATGCAGGGGGGGGTCATTTGACCCCCCCGTATCGGCGATCGCAGCAAACCGCAGGTCAATTCAGACCTGCGGTTTGCTGCTCTTTTTGCAGTTTCTGATGCCTGCGGTCCCTGACCGCGGGGATCAGAAACTTTAGAGTGGCTAAAATCAATATTTTTCACCCCCCCCCTGCACCCCTGCACGATTTGATGCCGGCGGGTGGTGCGGGGGAGGGGGTGTCGCAGGCGGTAAGGGCGTTGCGGGAGGCGGGCGGTGCGGCAGGCGGGATCGCGATCCCCCGCCCGCCTCCCCATGAACGATCGTTGGATTCTAGTGGGTATACCAGGGTGCCAGCACATTGCTGGCACCCTGGTATAAACGGCTGACATCTGTGCAGATGTCAGCCGTTTAACCCTTTCCATACCGCGGTCCGTACGGACCGCTGTATGGAAAAAGTTAACTGTCATCGGTCAGGGAGCTCCCTCCCTCTCCATCGGGGGGCTGCTGTGCCTTTGGGTCTGGGTCAAAAAAATGTAAAAAAAAGTGAAAAAAGTTAAGATAAAAAAAAAACATTTATCACTGAATAAAAATGAAAAAAATAAAATACACTACACACATTAGGTATCGCCGCGTCCGTAACGACCTGATCTATAAAACGTTCATGTTACTTTCCCCGCACGGTGAACGCCATAAAAAAAAAAAAACTAGGAGAAAATTGAAATTTTGCCCACCTTACTTCCCAAAAAAGGTAATAAAAGTGATCAAAAAAGTTGCATGTACGCCAAAATAGTACCAATCAAACCGTCATCTCATCCCGCAAAAAATGAGACCCTACTCAAGATAATCGCCCAAAAACTGAAAAAACTATGGCAAACACTAAAACATGATTTTTTTTGTTTCAAAAATGAAATCATTGTGTAAAACTTACATAAATAAAAAAAAAGTATACATATTAGGTATCGCCGCGTCCGTATCGACCGGCTCTATAAAAATATCACATGACCTAACCCCTCAGGTGACCACCGTAAAAAAATAAAAACAAAAACGGTGTAAAAAAAGCCATTTTTTGCCATCTTACGTCACAAAAAGTGTAATAGCGAGCGATCAAAAAGTCATATGCACCCCAAAATAGTGCCAATCAAACCGTCATCTCATCCCGCAAAAAATGAGACCCTACTCAAGATAATCGCCCAAAAACTGAAAAAACTATGGCTCTTAGACTATGGAGACACTAAAACATTTTTTGGGTTTTAAAAATTAAGTTATTGTATAAAACTTACATAAATAAAAAAAATAGTATACATATTAGGTATCGCCGCGTCCGTGACAACCTGCTCTATAAAATTACCACATGATAAAACCTGTCAGATGAATGTTGTAAATAACAAAAAAAAAAAAAGTGCCAAAAAAGCTATTTCTTGTTACCTTGCTGCACAAAAAGTGTAATATAGAGCAACCAAAAATCATATGTACCCTAAACTAGTACCAACAAAACTGCCACCCTATCCCGTAGTTTCTAAAATGGAGTCACTTTTTTGGAGTTTCTACTCTAGGGGTGCATCAGGGGGGCTTCATATGGGACATGGTGTCAAAAAAACAGTCCAGCAAAACCTGCCTTCCAAAAACCAAACCGCGCACCTTTCACTTTACGCCCTACTGTGTGGCCGTACAGTAGTTTACGGCCACATATGGGGTGTTTCTGTGAACAGCAGAGTCAGGGCAATAAAGATACAGTCTTGTTTGGCTGTTAACCCTTGCTTTGTTAGTGGAAAAAATGGGTTCAAATTGAAAATTAGGCAAAAAAATGAAATTCTCAAATTTCATCCCCATTTGCCAATAACTCTTGTGCAACACCTAAAGGGTTAACGACGTATGTAAAATCAGTTTTGAATACCTTGAGGGGTGTAGTTTCCTAGATGGGGTCACTTTTAGGGAGTTTCTCCTCTAGGGGTGCATCAGGGGGCTTCAAATGGGACATGGTGTAAATAAACCAGTCCATAAAAATCTGCCTTCCAAAAACCAAACGGCGCACCTTTCACTCTACGCCCCGCTGTGTGGCCGTACAGTAGTTTACGGCCACATATTGGGTGTTTCTGTAAACGGCAGAGTCAGGGCAATAAAGATACAATCTTGTTTGGCTGTTAACCCTTGCTTTGTTAGTGGGAAAAAATGGGTTAAAATTAAAAATTAGACAAAAAAATGAAATTCTCAAATTTCCTCCCCATTTGCCAATAACTCTTGTGCAACCCCTAAAGGGTTAACAATGTATGCAAAATCAGTTTTGAATACCTTGAGGGGTGTAGTTTCTTAGATGGGGTCATTTTTGGGCGGTTTCTATTATGTAAGCCTCGCAAAGTGACTTCAGACCTGAACTGGTCCCTAAAAATTGAGTTTTTGTAAATTTCTGAAAAATTTCAAGATTTGCTTCTAAACTTCTAACCCTTGTAACATCCCCAAAAAATAAAATATCATTCCCAAAACAATTCAAACATGAAGTAGACATATGGGGAATGTAAAGTCATCACAATTTTTTGGGGTATTACTATGTATTACAGAAGTAGAGAAACTGAAACTTTGAAATTTGCAAATTTTTCAAAATTTTTGGTAAATTAGGTATTTTTTTTGTGCAAAAAAAATTATTTTTTTGACTTCATTTTACCAGTGTCATGAAGTACAATATGTGACGAAAAAACAATCTCAGAACGGCCTGGATAAGTCAAAGCGTTTTAAAGTTATGAGCACTTAAAGTGACACTGGTCAGATTTCCAAAAAATGGCCTGGTCCTTAAGGTGAAAATGAGCCCGGTCCTTAAGGGGTTAAAGAGGCTGTCCCACGAAAAAATATTGTGCCGTTTTCAAACCAGCACCTAGAGCTGAATACTTTTGTAATTGCATGTAAATCAAAATTTATATACAGTTGTGTTCAAAATTATTCAACCCCCACTGAAATTGAGTGTTTTGGCCAGTTTGACATTGATTTTGATCATCTCAGTCATCTTGTTTACAATTAAATCGAAGAGGCACTTGTAAGTCAGACAAATATAACATAACATTTATAATGAAATAACCACAAATGTCTTTTCTGTGCCCACATCATTATCAGTTTTATTCAACCCCCAAGTGACATTCAATCTTAGTACTTAGTACAACATCCTTTTCCAGTTATAACCGCTTTTAAACGTGCAGCATAGCTTGACACAAGTGTCTTGCAGCGATCTGCGGGTATCTTCGCCCATTCTTCATGGGCAAAAGCCTCCAGTTCAGTCACATTCTTAGGCTTGCGCGCTGCAACTGCTTTCTTTAAGTCCCACCAGAGGTTCTCAATCGGATTTAAGTCTGGTGACTGCGATGGCCACTTCAAAATGTTCCAGCCTTTAATCTGCAACCATGCTCTAGTGGACTTGGAGGTATGCTTGGGATCATTGTCCTGTTGAAAGGTCCAACGTCTCCCAAGCCTCAGGTTTGTGACGGACTGCATCACATTTTCATCCAATATCTCCTGGTACTGAAGAGAATTCATGGTACCTTGCACACGCTGAAGCTTCCCTGTACCTGTAGAAGCAAAACAGCCCCAAAGCATGATTGACCCCCCGCCATGCTTCACAGTAGGCAAGGTGTTCTTTTCTTCATAGGCCTTGTTCTTCCTCCTCCAAACATAGCTTTGATCCATGGGCCCAAACAGTTCTAATTTTGTTTCATCAGTCCACAGAAAACTTTTGTGGTTTGTCCACATGACTTGGCATACTGCAGTCAACTCCTCTTATTCTTTGGAGACAGCAAGGGGGTGCGCCTGGGAGTTCTGGCATGGAGGCCTTCATTACGCAGTGTGCGCCTTATTGTCTGAGCTGAAACTTCAGTACCCACATCTGACAAATCTTTTTTTCAGTTCCTCAGCAGTCACACTGGGACTTTTCTCCACTTTGCGCTTCAGGTAGCGCACAGCAGTCGAAGTCAGCATCTTCTTTCTGCCACGACCAGGTAGCGTTTCAACAGTGCCCTTTGCCTTGAATTTGCAAATGATGCTTCCTATGGTGTCTCTTGGTATGTTTAACATCTTTGCAATCTTCTTATAGCCATTGCCCTTCCTGTAAAGAGAAATCACCTCTTCTCTTGTCTTCCTGGACCATTCTCTTGACTTCACCATGTTTGAAAACACACCAGTAAATGTCTAGAAGGAGCTGAGTATCACAGTCCTTTTAAATCTGCCTAATTGGTGCTTATTATGCTTGATTGCTGCTCCTTGACATCCACAGGTGTTTTCAATACCTGATCGAAAACACTTGAATGAACCTCTGTTCTTAAGAGTGGTAGTCTTTAAGGGGTTGAATAATTGTGTCAATGAAGAAATCACAAAAAAAAAACATTTAATACTGTATTACAAAAAAAAATTGATGTCATTTTAGTTCCATTTGGTTCTTTAAAAAGTCCTTGTAAGATTTCATTCTGAACACAATTACAAATGTACACTAAATTCCCTAAAACCCTTTACAGCATTGGGGGTTGAATAATTTTGAACACAACTGTAGGGAGAGAGCAGCAGCAGAAAGGGCACATCCCCCTGAGCTGCCAGCTGTCACCGCCAGCTCTCTGAGAAGGTCTGGCAGACGTTCTTCTATACCTCTTGGATGGTGTTCTTTGTTTTGGTTTCACTTTGTCATCTCCTTTCCTTCTCCCAGCTGTTACCTATTTACACTAATTGCCTCCCTTTATATTCCCTCCCATACTGCTTCACTTTGCGGTGTATACTACTTCCTGGATTGTAGTGATCACTGCTGGAGACTTCTGTTGCTGCTTGTTCAGATAAGTCCTTTCATGTATTGTGTTTCCTTGCTGGCTTGATTCTAGGTGACCCTGACTCCCTCCGTATTAAGTGCAGGGAGCCGGTGGTCGTGTCCCCTCACTATTATAGGGTTTTCAGGTGTCACACAGTTTAGGTACGAGGGCATGCAATCGTCTACCTCTGAGACCCTTATATGTGCTTAGCAGTCAGGGTGAGCTCTTAGGGTTTTATAGGGGTCACCTTTATGCTCCTTAGTTTGGCATCAAGCCAGTCGGATGTTTATCCATAACTTCCAGCTATCTGCAACATCATCCGTGACACCAGCTTGATATAAATCTAGAGAGCAATCTCTGGACTTGTGTGAGGTACAGGGCTGGTTCTAAGTTTAGAAAGAGACTGTCATATACTATATGATGTCTGATTTTCATTTTTAGATTAACCCCTTCCCCTCTGCCATACGGCTATATACGTGCTATCTGCACATACCCTGTGCAGATAGCACATATATAAACGTCATGGCAGCTCTTTAACCCAAGCACTGCAAAGCTCTTCGATTAAAGCTTCTGCCTCTGCACTGCCGCTGTCAGGGACAGTGCAGAGTCCAGTAATGCCGGCAAGGGACCAATCGGAGTGATCCCTTGCCGGCAATCGCTCTGATTGTTTAGTCTGTGCAGACTAAACAATCGGATCGCTGCAGTGTAAAAGTGCCAGTTTCAGACTCTGGTCTGCACTCTGCCTGAAATCAGGTAGTGTGTGCTCCCTTCCCCTGATCTCTGGGCCCTAATATGTGAGCCCCCTGCCCCGATATGTGCACCCTGCCTCTAGCTTTGCCAGCCGTGCACTGTGTATGTGCCGGCAACTGTGCCCGTCTGCCCCCATCCATGTCCCCTGCCATCAGTGCCCCCTTGTGTGGCGCCCCTGCTGTATCTGATGGCGGCAGTTCTGTTCCTGAGCCGCCACCATCAGCAGCGAGTGTCAGCTGTATACAGCAAGTGTCAGTTGACACTCTGCTGTAACCCCTTAGATGCCGCTGTCAGAGCCATCCAAGGGGTTAACAGAGGCAGCAGCCCGATGGTTGCCATGGCAACCGGACACCTAGCAAAGGCGTCCAGTGTTGCCATCTATCTGTGTAAAACTGATTGCAATGCTTTTGCATCGCAAAGTATAGTACAGCCATTAAACCCCACTGGATGTTCAAGATTCAAGTGGGACTTGGGGGGGAAAAGGTGTGAAAAAAAAAAAAAAAAAGTTATAAATAAATGTTAAAATATTTTTAAAAAGTAAATTTAAAATAAATTGCCTTTTCCCACATCCGCTCATTTATAATAGATAAAAAAATAAATAAAATAAAGTAAACTACACATATTCGGTATCGCCGCATCCGTAATGACCTGGTCATACAACTATGTTGACGGAAAAATTTAAAAGTAATGGGTTTTAGATTTTGGTGATTTTATAATTTAAAAGTGGTAGAAAATGAAAAAAACAATACAATTTTGGTTTCACCATAACTGCATCATCCTACAGAATAAAATTATGATAACAAATATACCACATGGAGAACCCCCAAAAAATAGAAATAAAAAAAGACAGAAATGCAATTTTTGCTCGCTTCACCTCCTAAAAAATGTATTAAAAGCACTCAAAAAGCCATATAGACCCCAAAATGGTACCAATAAAAATTACAGCCCGTCCTGCAAAAAAAAACAAGCTCTCACGCAGCTACATTGATGGAAAAATCAAAGTTATGGGTCTTCGATGTGGTGATGCAAAAAAAAAAAAAAAAATTAATAAAAAGTGATTTTTATTTTTATATAAAAGTGAATAAAACAATATAAATTTGGTATCGCCAGAACCGTATCAACCCACAGAATACAACCATCTAATCAAGTATACCACATGGAGAACACCATAAAAAATAAAAATAAAAAAAAAACACTGGCAGAATTGCAATATTAGCCACTTCACCTCATAAAAAATTTAATAAAAAGCAATCAAAAAGTCATATGTACCCAAAAACTAAAGCTCACCCCGCAAAAAATGAGCCCCCACACAGCTCCGTCACCAAAAATTAAAAAAGTTATGGCCCTTAAAATCTATTTCAGCAAATTTAATGTTAGAAAATGCAGATGCTGCTCCTTTCCTTTAGAATTCTGCCGTCTGCTCATACAGCCGTTTACAACCACATATAGGGTGTTGTCGTATTCAGGAGAAAATGGGTAACAAATTATGGGGTGCATTTATCCCTGTTATCCCTTGTTAAAGTGAAAAATTTTGGCTTTTTGGCGATTTTTTTTTTTTTTTTTTTTTTTTTTTTTATTATTATTTTTTTTTCTTGTAAAAAGTAAAATTTTTCATTTTCACAGCCATGTGTTTCTAAATATTATGAAACGCCTCTGAGGTAAAAGTGGTCAGTTAACTTCTCAATGAGTTATTTGTAGTTTCCAAAACGGATTCACTTTTGGACGGTTTCTACTGTAGGGATGCCCTAGTGTTTTTCATCAGATATACATTAGGCAAGACCACTTTCATCATTGTTTTTCTTTCATTTTTAAATATAATATACACACCCCAATCGTGTTTTTCACAAAATCCATTCTTCAGGCGATTGTTGCCATGTAGAAGATACCTTTTTATAAATTTAGTTATTTTTATTTTATTCAGTATATATGTGCAAGAAGGTATATTTTAGTCAAAATAATTGTGCAAATAATAAATAAAAAAATGTATAGTTTTTTTAAAATATATTTTATATTGTCAAATTTTTTATTACATTTTATAATCCCATTAAGAGATAGTTTTACATGGTAAAACTTATAATGTATATGTCTTCTTTTGTATGCTAAGACATTATGATCTGTGTCACTAGGTAAATAGAACAGCTAAATGAACAGCTATTCCTCCTGACCAGCATGCATGGTCAGTTTGGCCCAGCCAGCATGCATATGTTCTCAATAACCAGAGGGAAATAAATCCCTGCCAGACACCTATGGCGGTGGTTTATGTCCCTTGAGAACAAAATGAACAGGATGTTGAAATGTAACCTACCCAGCCCTTCTCTCCCCGACATCTGCTGTCAGAAGAAAGACCGGATACCCTCATACACATTTATGGGCCATACACGTTAGAAAAGCCTCATCCAAACTGGACAGAAGCTGTTGTTAGGGCAACTCTTAGGCCCCTTTCACACGGGCGAGTTTTCCGCGCGGGTGCAATGCGTGAGTTGAACGCATTGCACCCGCACTGAATCCGGACCCATTCATTTCTATGGGGCTGTGCACACGAGCGGTGATTTTCACGCATCACTTGTGCGTTGCGTGAAAATCGCAGCAAGCTCTATTTTGTGCGTTTTTCACGCAACGCAGACCCCATAGAAGTGAATGGGGCTGCATGAAAATCGCAAGCATCCGCAAGCAAGTGCGGATGTGGTGCGATTTTCACGCACGGTTGCTAGGAGACGATCGGGATGGGGACCCGATCATTATTATTTTTCCCATCCCGATCGTCTTGGTACCACATTCAGTTTTTTATCACGCGCGTGCAAAACGCATTGCACCCGTGCGATAAAAACTGAACAATGGAACGCAATCGCAGTCAAAACAAGAGGCAACCTTGTCGCGGTAAGTGGGCCTATGCTCTTTGATCAAACTGTATACTAATTGCCTCTTTATAGTGCACAGCAAATGATTGATAACAGTGCTGTATAGCCATGTTTTATCAAAAGAAATGCTGTTAATTGAAAACAGTTGCTATATCAGAAGCATAGGTATGAGGATGTGCGATTTAGAGATTCTCTCTACATATCTATACAATTTATGCTATAAACTTATTTTTCCCCCTCCCCTGAATCAGCACTCCTCCCCATGTGGCTCAGGTGCTTTTTAATTAGCAGAAGTCTGCAAAGGGTCTATAAATTCCTACCACATCTCAGTTGGAGTTCCTGAGAGGCTGTGAACAGGTGAGCTCTTTGCACCAGTTCACATGCGGCGCTGGACGGCGGCCGTCTCTGCTTCTGTGCCGTGCTGGTGGAGTGATGGGACCCGAGGCCCAGGTGGCCTCACTGTACAGTGGGGCTGCTGTGCGGCTGCTGGATCCCATTGCCTGCTGGAGCGGTGTGGAGGCGCGGTGGTCGCCGCACGGAGCCGCGCCATGGTTAGAGTAGGTTCCCACTTAAACAAGAGGCAACCTTGTCGTGGTAAGTGGGCCTATGCTCTTTGATCAAACTGTATACTAATGCCTCTTTATAGTGCACAGCAAATGATTGATAACAGTGCTGTATAGCCATGTTTTATCAAAAGAAATGCTAAAAATTGAAAACAGTTGCTATATCAGAAGCATAGGTATGAGGATGTGCGATTTAGAGATTCTCTCTACATATCTATACGACTGCAATTGCGTACCTACTCGCGCGGGTTTGCCGCAACACATCCGGACCTTATCCGGACACGCTCGTGTGAAGGAGGCCTTATGGTGGGTTTACACAGCCAGAGGAGCAACTGATTATCGGGAAGGAAGCGTTCCTCCTGACTATTGTGAGGACAATTACATGCAATTATCACCTCCACAGTATGAGGATGAGTGACGTCTACTGCAATCCCTCGTCCTCCTACATCTGCATGGTTTCTGGACAGCAGATGGCAGTTTAGACATCACGATCTGCTGCCCAGAAAAGATAATTTACATGCCTGCACGAACAACCGGTTCACCCGATGAACTAGCATTTCACTTGGCTGCAACTTTAGATGGGCAGATTGTGGGGAATGAGCGTCCGTAGGAACAACAATCGGGCCCTGTAAACCCAACATTACTGTGCCGTAACAGCCAGCTCAGTGTACAAAGAGCCCTAGGGTTCTTTCTAGGTTCCCTAGTCCTTGAGCACAGGAAACCCAGTGACACGTTTGAAGGAGGGAAAGGTCGCTGTTGAAAAGATTAAAAGGTTCCTCTGTTCCCAGCCCATTCTGCAGGAGCTAGGCTGTCTTACCACATATGCAGCATTTATTATACAATGCCATAAAAACATGGAGCTGTAAAGTAAGGCTCCTTAAAAAAGACATGGTAGTGGTCATTAAACAGTTTGTCTGGGCTACAGATGGAGTATGGGTCCTTCATAGCTGCCTTGGCTTCATTGTTTCAAACCATGGTACAGTACCTTCTGCATACTGATACCCAACATGATATTATGCATAATTGTTGTATGGATGCATATTGTACTGTACCTCTCTGTAACTCCAGTTTCATACGTAGGATTCTATTTTTTCATGGGTTCATATGGAATTTATTAAACACTGATTCCAACCCAAGCTTTATTATCGGGTATTCTCCTCCACAGTTTGCCACTAGGAATACACGGCAACATGTATCAAATGTTTTAAAGCTGCAAAAAATAATAATAACCAATTTTGAGCTAATATCAAATTGCTTTCTCAGGTGGCTTGCATTGTGGTCTGTGATGGCAAAATTTCTTGAGACTTGTGACCAAAAATCTAAGTGTTAGAGTTTTGCATCGGTCGTGTCACAGTTGGTCATGTCACATTGCGACGCCGTGCAATGCAACATTGCAATCTTCATACCACGCAAACAACTTTTTGTTTACATCTTTTTCATTTTCAAAATGACAAAAAAGAAAAAAGGGCCTGAAGCAAAAGCTTGGGCATCCTGCATGGTTATTACCCCATTGGCATGTATCACAGCATGTAAATGCTTTTTATAGCCAGCCATGAGTCTTTCAGTTCTTGTTTGATTGATTTTTATCCATTCTTCCTACCAAAAGTCTTCCAGTTGTGTAAGATTCCTTGGCTGTCTTACATGCACTGCTCTTTTGAGTCCTACGAGCAGCTGTAATTTCAGAGACAGCTGCCCATAGGATTGGTAGAAAGGCAAATCAGGACCCCCTCTTGACTGCAAAAGAACTTTAGGAAGATTTAGCAGAATGACTTTATAACACTCTCTTTTCCATGACAGCTCATTGTCTTTGTGATTGTTTTACAGTTAACAAGAAGATTACCACCAATTAAAGAGGCCAAACCAAGACTTCAGAAGCTCTTTAGAGATTTCTGGCTGTACTCTGTTCTGATGGGCTTTGCAGTGGAAGGGTCAGGTAACTCATAATAATGTACTTGAACTACTGGTTTTTGTGTATATGGTCTTGATGTCTCCTGCGCTGCTGGAGGATGCGCGGGCCTATTCATAAATTAAACGCATCCTTTGGCAATCGATGCGCCTAAACAGAAATCTACGACAGCTGAGATACACTAGAAAACTGTCGTAAATTAAGATAAATTACCGTAGTCTCTTTTTGCCACACCCCTTTTCCACCCTTTAAAAAAAGAAAAGTGCAACAGCACAACAGTGGGATTGTGTAGTGGTGGTGCCCGCGGTGTCAGGTAACAGTCCGTACATACCCAGTCACAGCAAATAAAATGTTCAAAATATACAGCGGCACTCTCTTTTCTTCATCATTTTAGTATCTTTTCTTCATCAATTTAGTATTTATTCACCAATTCTTAGCTAAGAATTTGTGAATAAATACTGAATTGATGAAGAAAAGAGTGCCGCGGTATATTTTTAACATTTTATTTCCTTTTCCACCCTTTGTCACACCCTTAGGGCAGCGTAAAAAAAGAGGCACTTGCAACCTTTTATTTTATTAATTTTTTTTTTTAAGTCACAAACACACAGCTTGCGACTTTCTAAAGCCAGTTTTCTGGCCCAAGGGAAATGATAAATATCCCCCATAGCCTCTTGTGAAGTTTTGCATATATTAATCTTCACTACAGTGCGGATCATGATAGGTACATAATTATAGATATTTAATTTGTGTTAGATGTTGTTCAATGTAACACTGCAAGTCTGAGTGCACTTATGTTACTAAAAAGTTTAGTTTAGTGTAAATTCCAGCTGCCTGTTACATTTGAACATAGTCTTGGCAATTGGTCTTCAGTGTTCACAAAGTGTATTTGCTCCGTTGTTTGTGTAGCCAGCAATGGACCACCACACAACAGAACATAAAATGGACTATATAACATAAATGGTCACTGTTAATACATTTTGCCTCAATCAATAGTACAAGTGAATAGAAGAAACTTTGTAATATACTTTACCTAAGAAAAATGCCCCTCTCTCTCTTGTTAGTTTTAAATATTCACTACAAGTACTTCTTTATAATGTGTTCTACGCTGCTGGTGGTCCTATATATGAGTGATAGTGATGGGGGAGCAGTATCTCCTCTTCTTTGTGTGCACTGTATGAGAGACATCATAGCAGCTAGTCTCTACTCACTAGTCCAGGGAAAACTGAGAAACGGATGGGACTTGCAGAGACGAACACTGGAGAAGATGCCAGCAGGTCATATAATGGTCAGATATAGTGCTATATATCTGAAGAGACTGGTACGTTTTAACTCTGGCCATGTTTATCATTTTTATAGGTAGCATTTTGAGCTCAGCGTTTTGTATATTTCTGTGTGTTCCACAAATGCCAATCTTAGAATTTTCTACAGGTCTATGGCCTGAGGAGTGGTATGAAGGAGTCTGTGAAATAGCTACTAAGTCACCATTGCTGACATTTCCTAGCAAGGAGCCTTTGCG
Organism: Bufo bufo; assembly: GCF_905171765.1. Lineage (NCBI taxonomy): Eukaryota > Metazoa > Chordata > Amphibia > Anura > Bufonidae > Bufo > Bufo bufo. The sequence continues at coordinate 250,667,128 of NC_053390.1, read as the reverse complement.
GTCAGTACTGCAGTACAACTCTGCTATGAAGAATGATACCGTGACACCGGTAAGAACGTCTCAGAGTGTGGTCTGTTTCATAAGGTTTGATTTGTTTCTGGCATATATTGTCTTTTGTTTTTTTTCTCTGCCTTTCCTTTATAGGCTGAACTTAATGAGCTAAGGAGCACAATTATAAATCTGCTGGACCCGGCTCCTGAGGTATCTGCACTCATCAACAAGCTAGACTTTGCCATGTCCACCTATCTGCTCTCTGTCTATCGCCTGGAACAAATGAGGTGGGAATAACTTTAGAAACACATGCCCATTCCCACTAACATGTTTTGATTGCTATATGTATTACCGGTATATATTCATTTTGTACACCTCTGTTTCTTTATTAGAGTTTTGCACTCAACAGATAAGGATCGGTTCCAAGTGATGTTCTTTTACTTTGAAGATAAAGCTATCCAGAAAGATAAGTCAGGTGTGTGTTTTATCCAGAAGATTTTTTTCTTTTTGTAAAGTCACATGAGTTTGTGACTGCTTGTCTGACAAAAACGGACTGTATCATAGTGATCTGTAATTCTGTGGGCTACCACATTGTACTAACCTCTGCAGCGCAGTAAAATCGTATAGTAAACATAAGAATTAAAGTTTTACAAAAAAAAATAAAAAATCTCCAAGTTGAAAAAATGCACCTTTTTTCCATTGAAAAAATGCTTTTCAAGGGAAAAAAAATTGAAAAAATAATCCCCTCTGTATATTTATCACCACATCCATAGCGACCCTAACACAATTATCATGTAAAAAATAAAAAATGCAAGTCGTCCTGCAAACATCAATCCCTCACATAGCTCAGTAGAAAGAAACATGATAAAGTTATGGGCCTTGGAATGCGGCGGTGCAAAAACATTTAGCTTTATTAAAAAGTTTTTTTTATTGTACAAAACTAGCAAAACTTAAAAGTAAATTTATGTATACTTGGTATCACTGTAATCATACTGACCCAGAGAATGAAGTAAACTTAGTGGCAGTATTGTTGTTGTCTTCCCCCCTATAATACTTCCATCCTTGGTGCCCCCAGTAAATGAAGTGCCCTCTTTAATGCCAGTTAGCGCCAGTTATATATAATGCCCTACCTTTGTTGACCCCAGTATATAATGCTCCCTCTTTGGTGCCTCCAGTAAGATGATGCCCCCCTTTTTAGTGCCAAGTATATATAATGCATCCCCTCTTGGTGCACCAGTAAATAATGCCCCCCTCTTTAATGGCAGTTATATATAATGCTTCTCCCCTGGTGCCCCCAGTAGATAATGCCACCCTCTTTAGTGGCAGTTGTATATAATGCCCCCCCCCCCCTTCCCGGTCTCCCCAGTAGATGATGACTCCCTTTTTAGTGTCAGTTTTATATAATGCTCCCCCCCCCTTGGTGCCCCCAGCAGGTGATGACTCTCTCTTTAGTGCCAGGTGTATATAATGATGCCCCCCTCTTTAGTGCCAGTTATACATAATGCTTCCATCCTTGGTGCCCCAAGTAGATGAAGCCCCCTCTTTAGTGCCAGTTAGCACCAGTTATATATATATTGCCCCCCTCTTGATGCCCCCAGTAGATGTTGACCTCCTCTTTAGTGTCCGCTATATATAATGCTACCCCCTTGGTGCCCCAGTAGATAATTATCCCCTTTTTAGTGCCAGATATACAATGCTCCTCCCTCCTAGGTGCCCCGCTCTGTAGTGCCTTGTGTATATATAATACTTCCCGCCCTCCCCTCCTTGCTGCTCCCAGTAGTGGTGACCTAGTGTAAAAAAAAAAAAAAAAACACACCTCACTCCCCCCGCAATATGTGATGCAGGCCACTGCCTGAGTTGTAGCATGTGATGCTGTGTCCTGATGACATCACCAATCTTGTGCCGGGTTTCGCACGATGACTTAATCACGCAAGACCCGACGCAGGAGGTCACAGTGATGTCATCACGACCTCTTGCGCCCGTCTACTGCCTCATGGCGGCCTGCAGCCTATGAGGCTGAGCAGCTGCAAAAGCAGCCGTGATTGTGCCCCCCATTATAGGTGGCACCATAGGCAGGCACCTACTCATCGTTCTGGCTCTGAGAGAATCAGTTGGGCAGCTTAGGCTGGGTACACATCATGTTTTTGCCCTATCTTTAACATAAATACTGGGGGAGAAAAGAATGCAAAAGCATAGCAGCATAGTACAATACGCTTTTCCATCCTGCACAGTCCAGCAAAAACATAAACATTTGTTTTTGTTTTGTGTTTTTTTTTTTTTACAGTGGAACTCCACTGTATGACATCCTTTGTATGACATCCTTCGGAGGCGTCTGTTTAACCTATATGTTTTATGTATGTTATTTTGTATACGTTAAACTTAAAGGGGTTGTCTCACTTCATCAAATATAATTTAATATGTAGAGAAAGTTAATACAAGGCACTTATTAATGTATTGTATTGTTTCCTTTGCTGGCTGGATGAATTTTTCCATCATATTATAAACTGCTCATTCCATGGTTACGACCACCCTGCAATCCATCGGTGATGGCCATGCTTTCACACTATAGAAAAAAAGCACCAGCCTATGTGAATTCCCATGTTCCCGTCCACCAAAGAGGTCAGAACTTTTTCCTATAGTGTGCAAGCACGGCCACCACTGATGGACTGCAGGGTGGTCATAACCCCTGGAAACGAGCAGTGTATGATGTGAGGGGAAAATAAATCAAGCCAGCAAATGAGGCAATATGGACGATCACAATACATTAGTAAGTGCCTTGTGTTACCGGTAATTTTGTCTACGTGATAATTGACATTTGCTCTAGTGAGACAACCAAAACATGATGTGAACTCAGCCTTAGTCTGGGATGTTGATGGTGGGATTGTTCGTACAAACGATTGATCCCACAGATGACTGATCTTCCTTCTGGTGTCTGATCATTGTCCTGTGTATGGCCGGCTTAAAGAGGTTAGGAGTTTTCCACCTTTTAGATATGGATGTCTGCACTGGGTATTTGGAGTTTGTTCCAGGAAATTTAGCACAGAATGTTGCACCTAAAAAGGTGTTGAAAGGTGGACGTTCACTTTAGTTTGTGGGGTACGGGGCTATGGCAGTTTATTGTTTTATGATGAAGAAAGGTTGCGATCACCGTAATAAAACATAAAAAAGTAGAAAATTGCTTTAGTGAAGTTACCAATTTGTGGATTCTTCCTCATTTACTGTAAATGAGCAGCAGTTTTACACAAAGTGATGGGGGTGGATTTATATTTTTTCTAGGCGTTCCCTATTCATTTGTTGTGCTCATGTTATTTGTATGTCACTATTAAAACACAAGAAATATTAATGCAGCTTTGATATGTTCTGGATATAGGATTGTAATCCATTCTTGCTCTTTTCAGGGATGATGCAATGTGTTATTGCTGTAGCTGATAAAGTATTTGATGCCTTTTTAGCAGTGATGGCTGATAAGGTAGGAGATATGGCTTCTAAACTCTCTTATATGAAAGTCAAGCGCTGTATTTTATTTTTTTACTCGTTTGACCAACAGCTATTTCTCCCAACCCCCATACGCATGCATGCTTTGCTGAGTCTGTGTGCTCTGAATGGGGAGAGGGAACTAAAGGCCCCTTTACAGGGGCTGACTCAACAGGCAATTATTGTGAGTGATCCCATCATTCCCTTTAATTGTCTGCTTGGCAGAGGAGGTGAGAGCTGCATTTACATGCAGCAATCATCTCCTCTCTATGGGGATGAGCAATCGCTACTGTGATCATTTGCCCCCATATACACTGCGTGCAGAATTATTAGGCAAATGAGTATTTTGACCACATCATCCTCTTTATGCATGTTGTCTTACTCCAAGCTGTATAGGCTCGAAAGCCTTTTACCAATTAAGCATATTAGGTGATGTGCATCTCTGTAATGAGAAGGGGTGTGGTCTAATGACATCAACACCCTATATTAGGTGTCCATAATTATTAGGCAACTTCCTTTCCTTTGGCAAAATGGGTCAAAAGAAGGACTTGACAGGCTCAGAAAAGTCAAAAATAGTGAGATATCTTGCAGAGGGATGCAGCACTCTTAAAATTGCAAAGCTTCTGAAGCGTGATCATCGAACAATCAAGCGTTTCATTCAAAATAGTCAACAGGGTCGCAAGAAGCGTGTGGAAAAACCAAGGCGCAAAATAACTGCCCATGAACTGAGAAAAGTCAAGTGTGCAGCTGCCAAGATGCCACTTGCCACCAGTTTGGCCATATTTCAGAGCTGCAACATCACTGGAGTGCCCAAAAGCACAAGGTGTGCAATACTCAGAGACATGGCCAAGGTAAGAAAGGCTGAAAGACGACCACCAATGAACAAGACACACAAGCTGAAACGTCAAGACTGATTTTTCTAAGGTTTTATGGACTGATGAAATGAGAGTGAGTCTTGATGGGCCAGATGGATGGGCCCGTGGCTGGATTGGTAAAGGGCAGAGAGCTCCAGTCCGACTCAGACGCCAGCAAGGTGGAGGTGGAGTACTGGTTTGGGCTGGTATCATCAAAGATGAGCTTGTGGGGCCTTTTCGGGTTGAGGATGGAGTCAAGCTCAACTCCCAGTCCTACTGCCAGTTTCTGGAAGACACCTTCTTCAAGCAGTGGTACAGGAAGAAGTCTGCATCCTTCAAGAAAAACATGATTTTCATGCAGGACAATGCTCCATCACACGCGTCCAAGTACTCCACAGCGTGGCTGGCAAGAAAGGGTATAAAAGAAGAAAATCTAATGACATGGCCTCCTTGTTCACCTGATCTGAACCCCATTGAGAACCTGTGGTCCATCATCAAATGTGAGATTTACAAGGAGGGAAAACAGTACACCTCTCTGAACAGTGTCTGGGAGGCTGTGGTTGCTGCTGCACGCAATGTTGATGGTGAACAGATCAAAACACTGACAGAATCCATGGATGGCAGGCTTTTGAGTGTCCTTGCAAAGAAAGGTGGCTATATTGGTCACTGATTTGTTTTTGTTTTGTTTTTGAATGTCAGAAATGTATATTTGTGAATGTTGAGATGTTATATTGGTTTCACTGGTAAAAATAAATAATTGAAATGGGTATATATTTGTTTTTTGTTAAGTTGCCTAATAATTATGCACAGTAATAGTCACCTGCACACACAGATATCCCCCTAAAATAGCTAAAACTAAAAACAAACTAAAAACTACTTCCAAAAATATTCAGCTTTGATATTAATGAGTTTTTTGGGTTCATTGAGAACATGGTTGTTCAATAATAAAATTAATCCTCAAAAATACAACTTGCCTAATAATTCTGCACTCCCTGTATAGTCATTTGGCAAGATTTATCAAACTGGTGTAGCAACCAATCAGATTCCACCTTTCATTTTTCACAGCTCCTTTGGAAAATCAAAGGTGGAATCTGATTTGTTGCTATGGGCAACTAAGTCAGTTCTACTTTACACCAGTTTGATAAATTGTTTATCCCATTGATTTTACAACTCTCAGAATGCCTGGACAGCCTGCCCTACAGCTATCAGCCTACAGCATGGCATGATGGGAGTTGTGGTTTTACAACAGCTGGAGGGCCGCAGGTTGAGCATGCCTGCTTTAAAGGGACACAAAACCTAAAAATACATTGAGTGCATGAGATATTCCTAATTAAGTTTAAATGGAAGCTATTTGACTCCACTATTAAACACTCTGTTCTCTTATACATTGTGTGAACTAAACAAAAGTCTTCTATTTGTGTAACAGTGTTTTAATTCTACACTAAATTCTGCCGCTCTTTGGCAGCATGTATAATTGTGCTATGTCCCATGCCAGCTGAAGGTATGTATCATAATGCTGGCACACATACACGGTTAGTGGAGGTTCACATGGTGGGTTATTGCAGCAGAAAACACTGTAAACTCCACAGACATGCCTGTAGTTTAGCACCACTGAGTGGAGCTAATCTCTGAGCAGACACCCGCTGAAGGCTATGTACACCTTTGGGGGCAATTTTTTATTTATTATTGCATTGTACTTCTTTTGAGCTAAAAATATTTTTTCAGTTGGTCTTTATAAAAAATTTGGAATCTTTTCCCGGCGCCTTCCCAACGGCACTCAACAGTAAGGAAGGGGGTGTCCCCGCCCAGGGCCGGCTCCAGGTTCATGTGGGCCCTTGGGCGATAAATCCCAGTGGGCCCCCATGAGGCATTTTTTTACATTGACATGTCCCCCTGTGGCTCCTACACGGTATAATGACCCCCAGTGGCCCCTATACAGTATAATGACTACTAGTGGCCCTTCACACAGTATAATGAACCCCCAATTCCCCCCCCCACTGTATAATGACCACCTGTGGCCCTGCATTCAGAATAATAACCCCCAGTCGTCCCCATTTAGAATAATGACCCCCAGTAGCCCCCACACTGGGGGAATACTGTATGGAGGGGGCTCTGGGGGTATTTATACTGAATGGAGGGTCATTGGTGATCATTACTAAATGGGGGACACTGGGGGTCATTATACTATGTAAAGGGCCCTCACAGTATAATGACCCCACAGTGGCCCTCCATTCAGAATAATGACCCCCAGTCGCCCCCACACTGGGGGTTATACTGTATAGAGGGGGCACGAGGGGTTATTATATTTAATGGGGGCTCTGGTGGTCATTATGCTAAATGGAGGGTCAATGGGGATCATTATACTAAATGGGGGGCACTGGGAGTCATTATACTGTGTAAGGGACCCTCACAGTGTGATGAATGACCCCCCAGTGGCCCCCTCACATACCTATCATTGCAGGGGAGCTGGTGGTCCTGTCATTCACTAACTGCAGCTCCCAGCTCCCCACATGAACCTGGAGCCGGCCCTGAATGCCCCCCAGTAGCCCCCACACGGGGGGAATACTGTATGGAGGGGGCTCTGGGGGTCATTATACTGAATGGAGGGTCATTGGTGATCATTATACTAAATGGGGGACACTGGGGGTCATTATACTATGTAAAGGGCCCTCACAGTATAATGACCCCACAGTGACCCTCCATTCAGAATAATGACCCCCAGTCGCCCCCACACTGGGGGTTATACTGTATGGAGGGGGCACGAGGGGTTATTATATTTAATGGGGGATCTGGTGGTCATTATGCTAAATGGAGGGTCAATGGGGATCATTATACTAAATGGGGGGCACTGGGAGTCATTATACTGTGTAAGGGACCCTCACAGTGTGATGAATGACCCCCAGTGGCCCCCTCACATACCTATCATTGCAGGGGAGCTGGTGGTCCTGTTATTCACTAATCGCAGCTCCCTGCGCTCCTTCTCTCCTCCGGCCCGCTGCAGCAGTGAGCCAGGCCTGGAGGAGAGAAGGAGATGTGCAGTGATGGAGCTAGAACTGACTGGGCCCCACAGCGAAATTTAGTACGCCCCCCTCCCCCCCAATGTGTGTTCACATTACGTTTTTCCTATCGGTTTGATGTATACACATGTGCAGCACTCCACGTTTTTGTATCCTGCAGAGTCAAGTAAAAAATGCATACGTTAACGTATATGTTTTTTCTACCATGGAACTGTATGGTGAACGGACGCCACTGTACGGCATCAGTCTGAGGCATCTGGTAACGCATACATTTTCAGTATGCATTAAATGGATGTCAAAAATGTGATGTGAACCCAGCCCTAGTGTCATAATAAGCCCCAGTACACAGCGGAGCAGCATGGAGGAGAGGGGAGGCCGCCATGTACTGACAGAGCGCTACCTGGTCCTGGTGGTCAGGGATAAGGACTGTGTTTCCCAAGGATCATTTTCTACTGGAAAATACAGGGCACAGTATAATACACTAGAATCTATATAATATAAAGATATTAGCCCCACCCCCCGAATAATCATACGATTAGGGGGTCATTTATTATATAGAAATACGTCTATATTAGGCGTATTTCTGACACAGATGTGGCGCAAAGGTCCTTAACACCGCAATCTGTATCTTTTCCCGCTCATGCCAGGTCTAAAAAAAGTGGTGTGGGCAGAAAGGGATACAGTTATGGCCATCCAGTTATTGGATACCACCGCCATATAGTGATAACACCGCCATATAGTGATAACACCGCCATATAGTGATAACACCGCCATACAAGGATAAAACCACCATACAGTGACCGGATAAAAGGGTATAAGAGGGCACAGTACAGGGAATGACTATGGGCACTGCACAGAGTGTGGTAAGAGGGCACAATGCAGGGTATAAAGGGGCTCAGTACGGGGTGGGGGGCACAGTCACATGACCCTGTGATGTTAGAAGGTCCTTATGGTGAATGCGGTTCAGATGCCACCATAATGAGAGGCAGAGGAGTGAGACAGGGGCCCGGGGCCCTGGATGGACAGGAGGGGTGGACACAGCAAGTAGGTTGAAGGGGCTCTGAGGGGGATTCATACAAGTAGTGGCAGGAGGTCTGTGCAGGGCAGCAATAGGAGATAGGAGGGTGGGACAGGAGCCCTGGATACATAAGGGAGGAAAGGAGACAGCAGGGGCTCCATAAGGGTGATATAGGACAGGATATGGGGGGGGGGCAGGTGTCATGGAGGCAAACTGCTTAATAAAACAGTAACACAACTAAATAGAATGAAGCAGCAGTGTCCCCCCCTTTCCTTCTGTCCCACAGAGAAGAGACAGTCACAGTGCAGACTCACAGACTGTCTCCACACTTCTCTGCTCCAGCTCCAGCCGTGCGGTCTCTCTCCAGTCTCCTCAGGCAGCGTGTGTCCTGTGTAGAGGGGGCGTGTCCTGAGTCTCTGCAGCTCAGAGGGCCCACCAGAGGGGTACTGCGTATGTGAAATGACAGCAGTGAGAGCTCCCATCTGTATTGATGGAAGTGCTCATAGCAGCTCAGTGGGCCCCCTCAGGAGCATTGGGCCCCGGCACTTGCCCGGGGATGCCGGGTTATGACGCCGGCCCTGTCCCCGCCCCAGGACAGGAAACAACACGGAAGCTTGAAGCTTAAAAGGCCTCCTCTCCTTACCTAAGTCAATGTTGTTTCCTGTCCCCGGGTCGCACGGAAGCTCCTCCAGATGCGTTCCAGGAACCTAGCGTTGGTGCACGGTCTGGTCTTTTCCCCAGTCTGGGAGGACCGTGCACGGGATAGGGAGCCTCGGGAACGGATTGGCCTCCCTTCTCCATCCTTGGCTTAAAGAGGACCTTTCACTAGAATAAAACATCTAAACTAACTATACAGACATGTAGAGCGGCGCCCAGGGATCCGCCTGCACTTACTGTCTTACCTGGGCGCCGCTCCGTTCTCCCGTTATAGCCTCCGGTATCTTCATAGTTAGGCTCCACCCAGGGGAACCTGCCGGCGTCTCATTCTTCCATGCTGTAGCGCTGGCCAGTCACAGTGCTCAGCTCATAGCCTGAGAGCTTTTTTTTCTCTCAGGTTATGAGCTGAGCACTGCGATTGGCCAGCGCTACAGCATGGAAGAATGAGACGCCGGCAGGTTCCCCTGGGTGGAGCCTAACTATGAAGATACCGGAGGCTATAACGGGAGAACGGAGCGGCGCCCAGGTATAACAGTAAGTGCAGGCGGATCCCTGGGCGCCGCTCTACATGTCTGTATAGTTAGTTTAGATGTTTTATTCTAGTGAAAGGTCCTCTTTAAGTCCTTCCTTGTAAGGCAGCCCCGGGCTCAAATCGCTTGCTCCCTGAAGCGGAGCAAGGAGTAAGCAAGTGGCGTCTGGGGGCGGAGTCTCCCCGTGTCCGGCGGGGAGAGATTTCCCATTGGCAGAGCGGCAGCGCATGCGTAATGACGTCCGTGACGTCACGCTATGCCGGCATTCAAATAAGACCGGGAACCTGCCGTTTTCTTACCTGTGGTGTTCCAGGTCTGGGATGTCGGCTCCTATCGAGGTAGACGCTGCCCGCAAGCCAATGGATCCAGCCATAGTCGCCCTTAGCCCGGTAAGCCTCCTCTCTATGTCTGGATTATACTCTTTCACCCTGGGTGCCTCGTGCTGGAGGAAATCTCTTATATTGCCATTTAACCCCCTGCCCTTAGGGCAGAGAAACCTCCATTTCCAAGGCACCAGCATCTGAATAAAACCGCAAAAATGTGCAATTTGCCGCAAATCCTTTGTCTCTAAAGGCAAAAGATCATTATGTTCAAAGTGAACTGAGAAAATTGTGTCAGAAGAATTCCCTTCCATTCTGGAATCTATGCGCAATATTATTAAGGAAGAAGTGAATGCAGCAGTAGAATCCAGGCTGCCGCCTTCATCCCCCCAGGCCTCTACTTCCCGTAGATCTCTTGCATCCTGTTATGGGCCGGAGTTAGACGACGGAGAGAATACCTCCAGTGATAATTCTGACTCTTCAGAAGACGAATCGGGAAGGCCTTTATTTCTCCCAGAGGACACCCAGAGTCTCTTAAAAACTATAAGAGCCACTATGAACCTGGAAGATACCAAGGAAAGTGTTTCCTTACAGGACCAGATGTTCCAAGGTCTGGGGGAGAGGAAAAGGCGGGTATTTCCAGTACACAATAATATAAAATCACTCATATCCAGAGAGTGGAAGGACCCTGAAAAGCGTACGCCTATTTCAGGTTCCTTTAAAAGAAAGTACCCGTTTGCTGTGTCTGATTCCAGCCTTTGGGACAAAACCCCCAAAATTGATGGGCCTGTGGCTCGAATTTCAAAGAAATCCTCACTACCATTTGAAGACATAGATATACTACGGGAGTATCTCAGCCACCTGTACCGCAAGATCCTTATCTGTGTGGTTATCTCAACTAGAAGATCATTTGGCCGCAGGCACCCCCAGAGAAGAGATCATAGCTTCCCTTTCTGTACTCAAACAAGCCTCAAATTTCCTAGTGGATGCCTCAGCTGACTTGGTAAAGCTTTCCGCAAGATCCGCAGCTATATCAAATTCCACCCGCAGAGCTGTATGGCTCCAATCCTGGTCAGGTGATACAGGTTAAAAAAATTGCCTTTGCTCAATCCCTTGTGTGGGGGATAGACTTTTCAGATCTGTCCTGGACGACATATTGGAAAAAGCGTCCGACAAGAAAAAAGGTTTCCCTTCAGAGCCAAAATATTTCCACCAGAGACGGTCCTTTCGTTCCCAAAACAAGTCCAGAGGGGACCAAAAAAGGAGAGAATCCTCAGGAAGATGGCAGGCTTCAAAAGGAAGAGGAAAGGGGTTCCTTTTCAATCCAGATAAATCATCCAAATCCTCCCAATGACGCCAAAGGTCAGGTAGGGGCAATACTGAGAAATTTCGCCCCAAGCTGGGAAAAAATCTGCACTTGCCTCCATTCAAGAAGGTTTCAGACTAGAATTCGATTCTTACCCACCGCAGCATTTTGTTATAAACAATCCATTACCCAGAAGAGAAGAACAACTGTGTCTGGAATCCGAAATATTGAGCCTGATCTAAAAAGAAGTCTTGCTTCCTGTTCCAAAGCACCAACATCAACAGGGATTTTATTCCCCTGTTTTTTTGGACCAAAAACCAGGAGGTTCCTTCAGGCTAATCATAAACCTGAAAAATCTAAACAAATCCTTGACCTACAAGAGGTTCAAGATGGAAACCATCAGATCGACAGAAAATCTTCTGCCTCAATTTTGTTACATGGTAACTATGGACCTGCAAGATGCCTACTACCATGTTCCCATATCTGAAGATCATCAAAAATTCCTCAGAATTGCAGTCTTTTTAAGAGGCCACCTCAGTCATTTTCAGTTTCAGGCTCTCCCCTTTGGCCTAGCATCGGTGCCAAGAATTTTTACGAAAGTTATTGCAGAGGTAACTGCTCATCTGCATCTATGAGGTATCTTAATTGTCCCATACCTGGACGATTTTTTAATTGCCGCAGACTCAGAAGACCGTCTCATCTCCCATCTAAATATGGTCCAGGCTACCTTCTCAGATCTGGGATGGGTAATAAATTAAAAAAAAATCTGATTTCTCTCCTTCTCAGCGAAAAGTTTTTTTTAGGAGGCCTTCTCGACTCCCGCTCACTAATGTCCTTTCTCCCCGAAGAAAAGCAGACAGCCCTGTATCAAAAAGTAAGTCGTTTCTGCGATTTAAGAACCACGACCATCAGGGATGTCCTGACCTTATTGGGATCACTAACAGCAACAATTCCTGCAGTTAGGTGGGCGCAAAGCCACTCCAGAATGCTACAGGCTTTCCTACTGGATACATGGAACGGCGAGAAAGGTACCTTAGACAAAAGAATCATTATTCCCCCCCCCCTTCCCCCCCCATGTGAAGTACTCTCTGGCCTGGTGGAAAATAAAGAAGAATCTACAACTGGGAGTATTTTGGCGTCAGGAAGATCAGCTCGTGATAATTTACTACAGACGCCAGCAGTCGAGGCTGGGGAGGTCATACCCAACAGTTGGTGGTTCAGGGCATCTGGGACCATTCTATGGCAGACGCCTCTTCAAATTTAAGAGAACTAACAGCGGTTCACAAGGTCCTTCTAGCACTCAAAGCAAAAAGGCCTTTTGGTCACATAAAGGTCCTCTCGGACAATACTACCACTGTGGCCTATCTAAACAAACAGGGCGGTACCCGAAACAAAGCTCTGGCATCGATAACAAGAAAAATATTTCTATGGGCAGAGAGCCACCTGCTTTCTCTTATGGCGGTTCACCTAAAAGGGAGCAACAATTTAATAGCAGACTACCTCAGCAGGCAAACTCTGAAGGAGGGCGAATGGTCCTTAAACACCAAGGTATTTCTTCAGATCACGGAGAAATGGGGCATGCCCATCATAGACCTGTTCGCCAACAAAGTCAACCGGAAAGTGGTACTGTTCGGTTCCCTATCTCCTCAGGACCATCCGGATATCTTAAACGCCCTGTCTTGCCCTTGGCCTCAGGGACTCCTGTACGCATTTCCTCCCTTCAGCCTGATTCCGAGGACCTTGATGAAGGTGGTAGATGAAAATGCACAAATAATTTTGATTGCTCCTTACTGGCCCAGAAGGGCATGGTTTCCGCTGCTTCGGAGCCTATCGTCCGGAATATCCTGGACTCTTCCCGTGAGTCCAGGTCTCTTACATCAAGGCCCGGTGCCTCATCCCAGAGGTCGCTCATCTGAGATTGACTGCCTGGAAATTGAGCGGCTAAGTCTGAAGAACAAAGGTCTCTCTGACGCGGTAATATCCACCTTATTGAAAAGCAGAAAGAAAATAACCTCTAGAATATACCTCAGGGCTTGGAAGGCCTTTTTATTGTTTGCGGGATATGAAATTCACCAGGAAGCCTTAGAGAATATCCCTAAAATACTGGATTTTCTACAGTCGGGCCTGGAGAAAGGTCTCAAGCCTTTCACTCTTAAGGTCCAGATTACGGCTCTAGGGGTCTTCCTGGACACTAAGTGATCGGAGCACCCCTTAATCAAACGTTTCATTAAGGGGGCGATCAGAGACTCTCCTACTATCTGTGCTTCTGTCCCTCCTTGGGACTTAGATTTAGTCCTCTCGGTCTTGATGAATCCTCCTTTCGAGCCCATTGAGGAAATCTCCCTGAAGCTTCTGACTCTGAAGACTACCTTCCTTCTTGCAATTACTACAGCCAGAAGAATTGGGGAAATCCAGGCTTTCTCCTGCCGTTCTCCTTATCTGCAGATTCTTGACGATCGCATCATATTGAAGCACTGCCCGTCCTTTCTTCCAAAGGTGGTATCTAGTTTCCACTGTAACCTAGAAATTACCTTACCATCATTTTGTGCCAAGCCTTCATCGGATCAAGAGCATAACTTTCATAACTTAGATGTAAGACGATGCGTCCTGGCTTATCTAAAATATTCTGATTAAATTCAGGAATTCAGACCATCTCCTTGTCCAGTACCAAGGGCCTAATAAAGGTAAAGCAGCCAGTAAAGCTTCAATTGCCAGATGGATCAGGGACACTATCTCCTTATGTTATACTCAGCAGAATCAAGATCCTCCAGCAGGCCTTAAAGCCCACTCAACAAGAGAACCGTGTCAGCTTCTTGGGCTGAATCTGCCTCCGTCTCTATCGAACAGATCTGTAGAGCAGCAGCATGGGCAAATCCAATGACTTTCTTCAAACATTATAAATTAGACGTGGTCCATAACCAGGACCTCTCTTTTGGACGCAAAATCCTTTTTGCAGTGGTCCCCCCCCCCCCCCCCCCCCCCTCCCTAGATTTATTCCTCTGTAAATCCTCCTGTTGAGTGCCGTTGAGGAGGCGCTGGGAAAAGGGTTAATTACGCTTACCGGTAATTGGATTTTCCAATAGCCTCCCCAACGGCACTGGGATTTCCCTCCCTTATGCAATTTTTTCTGAATGTCTTGTGGTTTGTATATGAATTAATATATAAATCTTTTTGTTTGGCATCTCTACAGTGTACTCTGTTATTTACTGACTTAGGTAAGGAGAGGAGGCCTTTTAAGCTTCAAGCTTCCGTATTGTTTCCTGTCCCGGGGCGGGGTCACCCCCCTTCCCTACTGTTCAGTGCCGTTGGGGAGGCTATTGGAAAATCTAATTACCGGTAAGAGTAATTAACCCTTTTTTTGTGTACATAGATGAAATGCTATAGTGGCAGCTTGTGGATTTTCTGTCTTTTCCGTCATTTGGGGAGCTGACAGGCTCCTTATCTCTGCTCTATTACATTATAAACACTCATTATAGCTCAGTTCTTATCTTACTGATAAGAATGTGGCTTAAATAAGTGTTTGACCTCTTAGTAGTTTAGAGTTATTAGATGAGCTTACAAAGTGAAAGTGAAAGTACCAGTCACACAGCTAGAAAACAGTTAACCCTTTGTGACAGTGGCTCAATTGCAAAATATGATTTTTAGCCAAAAATGAGTTAAATGCAATCATAAACAAAAATTGCTTCCGAAGGTGTACATATCCAGTCTGAAAGCACCTTGTCATAGAGCAGGAGAAGCTGAGCAGATTGATATATATTTTTGGGAAACTATTCAGTAAAACCTGTAATTTATACATTTTATATATTTCCCTTTTCTACCTCCTGTGAAGAGCTGTCGGTACAGGAGGAAGGTGTTATCAGTAATTGATAGCATTGTGTGTATAAGTGTTCATAGAGAGATAGCTGTCAGTCACTGATAACACCTCCTCCCTGTACTTATAGTTCTTCCCAGTAAGTGGGGGAAAAAAAGCAGAGATATAAATGTATAAATTACATGTTTTACTGCATCTTGTCCCACAAAACTGTATGTCAATCTGCTAAGCTCCCTCTGCTCCCCCTTTCAGATTGCACTGCATTTTTTGGTGATTGGTCCTCTTTAAACCATGCCAAAATTCCACCATCAAAAGACCCTGTGTGAACGAGCCCTTATTGGTGTCAGTATAAAGTGTGCTGTTTCTTAAATCTTATATTATATTTTTCTTATTGTATGTCTTTTATATTTTCTTCTTATAGCCTAAAACCAAGGAGAATGAGGAAGAGTTGGAACGTCATGCACAGTTCTTGCTGGTGAACTTCAATCACATTCACAAGCGCATCAGGAGGGTCGCAGACAAATATTTATCTGGACTGGTAGACAAGTGAGTATTAAGTGTTCACAAGGTTTAGAGTGATGCATAATTACCTGGTGGATGTACGCGTCTTTATAGTTTTTAAACTGAAAATGAATGCAAAAAAGACATATCATTTCTGGGTAAACTTTTTGCTGGAATGAAGTATTTACCATATGTAGTGTATATTTAAAGTTTTCCCTTTTTTTGTGACTTCTAAGTGCTCTTTGCTTTGTTTTCAGGTTCCCGCATTTACTATGGAGTGGTAAAGTGTTGAAAACCATGCTTGATATCTTGCAGACTTTGTCTTTGTCACTTAGTGCGGTGAGAACCAATTCACGGTATAGTATTTATAACTAACCACCCCTGTTGGATCTAGGTGACATTAAGGGAAGACTCCCAAAAAAAAATCATTAGGCCTCAAAATAGAGAACACCAAAAAAAAAAAATCATGCCCTGTACTGGGCATAACACAGTGTATCAGTTTTTCTTGGAGTTTTTGTGCATTTCATTGGCAGTGAGTGGATGGTAGAGTTAGGCCTCTTGCACACAACTGTATGCCCTATGAGACATACGGTCCGTGAGCGGGCCATATGTCCCGGAGTGGCATTGATCGTGCACACGGGAGTACACAGCATCATAGATTACAATGATGCTGTGGACGTCAGGCCACCCGTGGGGCTATTGTCCCGCACTCATAAGATCATATGAGTGTAATCTATGATGCTGTGTGACCCCGTGTGCACTATCAATGCCGCTCCGGGACATATGGCCCGCTCACGGACCATATGTCTCGGAGGGCATACGGTCATGTGCAAGAGACCTTAGAGAGATACCATTGTCCTTCTTTTTTTTTTTTTTTTTTTTTTTTTTTAAAACTACTATACTGCAGTGCTTGCAAGTAGGCTGTGTTCTTATCATGTTAAAGGGCATCTGTCAGCAGCTTTGTACCTATGAAACTGGCTGCACTCGGCAGCTGTAGACATCTGTGTTGATGTTTTAATAAATGCAAATGAGCCTCTTGGAGTAACCGGGGTGTTGCCGTTACACCTAGAGGCTCGGCTCTCTCAGCAACTGCTGCGCCCTCTGTACTTTGTTTGACAGGGTCAGGTGTGATGATGTTTTCAATGCTGGCTCTATCAAAGTGCAGAGGGTGCCACAGTTGCAGAGAGAACAGAGCCACTAGGTGTAACAGCAACGCCCCCATTGCTCATAGAGGCTCATTTTGCATATATTAAAACATCAGCCAGCAATGCGGGCACATATAAACATGGGACCAACACAGATGTCTTCAGCTGCCAAGTGCAATAGGGTCAAATCTGCCCAGGGATGCCCTTTTATTGTCTCGTTTGACATATAAATCAGGAAAAGTTCTCAATGTATATTACAAACAGCATCGTGTTTGCATTATTATACTGATGAGGGCACATGTTGTATCATATTTCAGGACATTCACAAGGACCAACCATATTACGACATTCCAGATGCTCCATACAGAATCACTGTGCCTGATACTTATGAGGCCAGAGAGGTAAGGGCATTCTCTGTCTCTGCAGTGTGCTGCCTATACTTCTTCCTTCTCCTCACTGAAGCCTAATGAATCTTACATTTATTAATTTAGCATTTTGCCCAGTACCATCAAATGTAATTGCGACAGTCAACAAAAGATTTGAATTTGCTTTATTGCAGAGCATTGTAAAGGACTTTGCTGCTCGTTGTGGGATGATCCTGCAAGAAGCTATGAAATGGGCACCATCTGTGACAAAATCCCACTTGCAGGTATTAACTAGGATCTTGAGTTGTGGTTATTAACTTCTTCATTATTAGTTAAATTTGTACTATATGACATTTTTTCAACGATTTTCCCCACAATTTTCCTCTATGGCATAGCAAATGGGTGTCCGAGTGTGATCTGTGAATTTTTCTATATGCAGATCAGAAAATGAAAAAAAATCACCCTTATACCAAAGTCTTTGGTTAAAGGTCTATCTCTAGAATAAAGCCGCATTTACACAGCCCGTTGCTTGGACCATTTTCCGGAACAAGCGTTCCTGATGTTGGGCCATTTAAAAGTGCCGCATATTACCTGAAATGTGCGGTGCGGACACCTCAATCATCATTCCTGGGCAGCAGATCGTGATATCGAAACCCTACTCTGCTGCCCAGGAACAATGATTTTGTATGGGCATGAGCTATAGCAGCAGTCGTCATTCATCCTCCTACTGTGGAGGTGATGGCTGTGTTTAAATGTAGCGCTTCACCTCCACTTAAAGAGCAGCCAATTGTTGGGAAGAAACACTTTCTTTTTCCACAGTCATCTGCCCTTTGACCAGAAGGTGGATCTGTGAAAGTCTGATTCCCAACGATCAACACACAAAAGGGGTTTGAACAGTTCTTGGAGCACCACAGCCTCTTTACCTACTACAACTGAGGGCACCCTACATGTGCATGATTTGTCCGGAGCTCGACCGAAATCTTTGCTGATTTTTGTGTTGAATTGGGAAGCCTGACCCCAGAAATACCCTTATAATATGATGATATCCAGTTTTACGTGCTGTGTTTTTTTTGTTTTTTTTTGTAATCTGTGCCCCTTTTGTTGACTGTTTTGGTATGAATTAATGAATTTGCTTTTTCTATTCACTTCTTGTACAGGAATATCTGAACAAGCACCAGAACTGGGTATCTGGCCTCTCTCAGCACACTGGACTTGCCATGGCAACTGAAAGCATATTGCATTTTGCAGGCTACAATAAGCAGAACACAACTTTAGGGGTGAGTGACTATCTTGCTGATTTTAAAGGGGCTTTCATCCATGCAGTGCTAATAATTGCAGAATTTGAATGAAAATGTGTCTAGAAACAGGATGGATAGATGGATGGAGCTATGCATGTGCCATGTCAATGATACAGTTATAATCAAAATCTTCCAAAGTAATGACCAGCAGAGAAATGTATGTCTTGAAGTTTAATTTATTCACTTAGGCTGCAAGTGTTATCACTTTTGCATTAGTTGAACAATATGTACTGAAACATATAGTGGATGCTGAAGGTCAGTTTGCACTATTACTGCATATTTGTATAGACACATATTAATGTGGAGCTGAAAATAATGTCTTGCTGGTTAAAAGGGGTTTCTGAATTTTTTTTTTTTTTTTTTACTGATGTCTTATCCTCTGGACAGGTCTTCGGTGTCTGATCGGTGGGGGTCCAACACCTGGGACCCCCGCTGATAAACTGTTTTGAGAAGGCAGTGGCGCTCCTGTGAGTGCCGCTGCCTTCTTACAGCTTGGGCTACTTTCACACTCGCGTTTGGTGCGAATCCGCCATGGATCTGCACAGACGGATCCGTTCAGATAATACAACCATCTCCATCCGTTCAAAACGTATCCGTTTGTATTATCTTTAACATAGCCAAGACGGATCCGCCTTGAACACTATTGAAAGTCAAAG